>NC_140181.1:49005335-49055335 GCF_963971535.1 Notolepis coatsorum | reverse complement strand
TTTTCAATTCATCATAACATATATGACACACATGACACAGATAGACAGTACTGCTACATCTATACATTTATGACATACCAGATTTGCAAATACAGTACTGTTTGTGATACAAAAAGAGTCCAGAAAAGAGAGTACATTTGACGTAGAAACTGTTGGAGGAGGTTGGGTAGGGATTGGTTCAAAACTGTACATTGGAATATTGACAAAACCATACTTGGTCATTTACTGTACATTGGAGGGGTTGATATAGCTATAAACCTGCATTCCTTCGAATATATCATTAATCAATTAAACTTATATTGAAATACACTATATAGCCTATACACCAACACTGAAATGACAGTGGATAAATAAATAAGAACTAAAGCTAATCGGTGGAAATAGACTGCATTAATATTCCATAACAAGTCTTGTGTGCGCCTACGAATGAACAGTAGCCTATAGGCTTATGGAATAATAAGCCATACTGCGTTCATTCATTACGCCCGCCGTAGGCTATATATATTATATGTCATTCATTCATCATATAGAGTACTGCGCGCGAGCGTGTGTGTGTGTCTGTGTGTGCGCGCGCGCTGCGGCAGGTGTGTACCGCGAGATGTATATGATGCCAATACATTAATCTAATCTAGTTTTGATGGGCGCAAGCGTGATTACGAAACCTAGCCGCATTTCTCGGAGACGCTCTCTGATTGGCACTGACTGACGCTAGGTTTCGTAATCACGCGGCTCGTAAAGCACTTCCTCCATTCCATTTCACACAGCTGCGTCACCAGTTGCCTTATAAGGAACTATGGAGGCGGTGTTTTGTATGCAAATGAGCTGAACGGGAACGCGCTTTGGAGTTTACGACAGAATGCCATTCTCCAAGCAGATATCAGATCGTATCATTTCTGCGACCGTTTCAGCCACTTAAGACATATCTCCAGCACGTTCAGGACTCAGAGTGTACTTGTCATAGATTATGTCTCAGTGGTTCCAAGATAAGTCTCCCAGAATATATCTTTGGAAAATTTTCGGGAATGAGACCCATTGAGGTTATGTCCTGACTGACTCTTACTGTAGGTGTCAAAACCAAGGAGGCAGGGGGGGGGGGGGGCGTTACAGTGCCTTACAATGCCTTCTGGGTGAAAGAGTTCTTCAGGAGTGTGGCAGTTAATTGCTTTGATTCAGATAATGGGTGTTTTCTCAGGAAACAGGACTGTGGTATCAGCATGATTCATAATACATAGACTGAAAACTATATCCCCGATCCGAACAAGTGATGGCTTATTTTGTAGGTAAGAACGTGTACTTTGATATAATGTTAAAAAAAATATTTGAAGCTTGCTCAACATGACCCTGCTTTCCAGGACTGGTCACATAGAGGAAGCTTGTTTTCTCTGTTCTGGGCAGATGTCTTGGCGTCTCCACGCTACAATATATTCTGCCCCATTGCAATGTACTTTTTCCTGTTTGGACTATTGCTTGATTCACTTTTGAATAAACCTCTGAAAGATGAATTCTACCTTTCATTATTGATGATAATCAGATAAAGGCAACATTATCCTCTGCCAGTCTCACCTAATGTTACCGTCCGGCTCTCGTCCACTAAGATGATGTCCGGTTTGCGTCTATTCTAAACCCAAATGGTGCATGCTTCCGCGTTCGTGTTTTGCGCTCTGATTGGCCACTGATGTTTCTGGTCGCACCAATCGTGTGACGGCAAGTTCTTTCCCCGGTTAAGCTTAGGCACTCTTTCGAAGTTGGTTAAGGTTAGAGTTTGTCTTAGAGCATGGCGATAGAACGCCCGCCCTGATTCCAAACTCTAACCTTAACCAGTGATAAACTAGGCGTTAGGTAGTTTGCTGCTGGTCGAGGCGGAAATGGGCGTGTCACGCGATTGGGCGCACATGTCACATGAACAGAAAGGTCAGTGGCCAATCAGATTCGCAAAATGCATGAACCGTTTGGGTTTCGAATAGACATGTCCGGTTTGCCGCAGACCTTCTGCCTGAAGCCATGTGAATGCAGCATTACTGCCAGGCAGATACACATCTAAAGGGCAGCACCGTGGGCCAGGGGGGGGGGGGTAATCAATTATATCTGACCTTAATTTATACAGAGTAAATAATGAACTGCCCTCCCTGTATTGGTTGCATTAACAGAAGAATCGCCCTGAACAGGGGTCGGGGTGGGCTGGCTTGGTTTTACAGGCTGTAGTCTCTTGGGAGTAATGTAGAAAGTGGCGTTGATCTGGTGTGTGATGAGCTGGTGTTTTACTGTTCACCACAGTTATGTTTTTTTAATATATGAGCTCTTGTAATTCACAGACTGTACATTCATTTCCTTACATTACTATGAAATAATTGGGGTCTGACTGAAATCAGAACAGGCCAGAATGAACAAACTGACACTGAAGTATTGTTCTTAACTCTTAGTTTCTGGTAAATTAATGTGGCATTTTACCAAGAAACAAAGGCAATTTATTTTGCACATAAACTCAGACACATCCTAAAACAGTTTTGCACACATTCATTTAGTTGGACAGTTATTGAGAGTAGTAGTTATGTGGACACCAGTGATGTCATTGGGGACATTGAATCATTGTGTTTTGTTAATTACAGTAATTAGAAACCTCACTATAAGACAAGGTATTGCTATTTTGGCCTTATTCAAACTAAATGAACATGTGCAAAACTGCTTTGGATTTGTAAATCTGTATTTTGTGGGTGAATTGTCCTTTTAAGTTATCTGCATTGAGTGGTTATGAATATTGTATTATCTTGTGACCATAGATAAAAATGTATCTGCCATATCAACTCAAATCAAGAGAGCTTGGTCCGATGTTTTAACCTCTTAATTAAGCCCGGATCCCTATTTTCTGAAAATCTGCGTAAAATACATACCTATGTAAATGGAATATTGCTCCACTTCTACAAGGTCCATTTGCATGTTCTTGGTATCTAGGGACATCTATGGACCTCGGTGAATGTATTCCCAGTGTCAGAAATATTGTGTATATTACTAGGCTTGCTTAAATTGTGATGAAACAAAGGAGAATATGAATTATGATTTTTCTTTGCATTTTTGACAGAGAATAACACCATGCTAAAGATGACCAGACATGAAAAACTGCCACTGAGCTTGTTCTCCCATCCGGACCAATGCAATTTGAAATATTATAATAGAATATAGAATAGCAGGCCTATAAATTACTTTATTATAGCCAATTCGCAAATGTATGTATTGGGCCAAACTTCTCTTTCAAATGGCCGAGTTCAATTTAGATTTAGTATCACCAGGTGTGCGTGAAGAACAGATAATGAAATCTACTGTATGTACAATAGGTTTTTTATTCTTGCAAGAGCTCCGCCATTTTGAAACTGATTTCAAATCGGATGGTTGCTAAATGCTCAAAATAGGGGAGACAAACTAACTGTGCTCCAATATATGCCAATAACGTTCAGTTTTATGGTATATAATGCAGAGTAATAAGACAAATTTAAAATTATAATCAGGAAGTCATTTGCTTGCAGAAAGCTAGACTCCTTTGGGAAGTGTAGTTTAAAAAAATTCCAACGCTCATTGAAAGCTCTGGATGTCCTTTTCTCAAAATGACTCAAAATGACATTCACAGACGGCCGTTAATTCAAAATGGCAGATTTCACAACATATTTCTAAAAACTAAAATCTCACTAATAACACTTTAACCTATTGGTAAACAAACGTATTGATGAAAATATACATTATAACTGCTGTTGTGACATGGTTATGATGTTTATTCTTGAATACGTTTGAAAAATAATACGATAATTATGTCAGACAGTCTGACCAACAGACAGTCATGTACAAGTACCTATAGCTCCATGGAGTTCCAAGTAACAATGGCTCACTAAACTGATGAAGAAACATCGATCCTATTTTCTCAATTCACACTCCTCGGGACGAACCCGTCCATGACGCAAGTTTGAAAACGACAAACGTAGTAAAGTTTTAATGTGGAAGAAATCATGGAGAGGAAGTGTTTAACTGCAATGCGGATGAAGAATCACTGTCCACACCTGGCACCAAACAGTTTAGAGCTGTGACCTCTGAGGAGGTCGGTACTCCGATGACTGCAGTGCTTTGCAGTGGCGAATCCTTATGGAAGCCAACGGAAGCCATGCCTCCTTAATATTAAAATATGAATTAATATCAAATATGAAATATGAAAAAAAAAAAATATATATATATAATTTTTTTTAATATAGTTTACATTCTTTTTCATCTGTGCATCTGTGTTATATATATATATATTTTTTTAAATGTCTCCCTCTTCTCCTTCTCACTCCCTCTAACACACTGTCAGCCTCACTATGCTCACTGCAGCAGGAGAGGAGGCAGATGGTAGGTCTCTTTCTCCAGGCTTCCAGCATTATAGAGTCCAAATCCGATCCTAGCCAATCAGATTCGAGCTGACTGCCACACCCTAAAAGTTTAAAACGGGGCTGAGAGGAAAACACTCAGCATATTTTCCCCTCTGCACTCTGAACATTGTATTAACCCGTAACTGTTCCCACGGGCCGAATATTGCCCCGATCCTCGCGAGATTAAATCCACGGGGACCGCTCGGCGTGCCGAAGCTTTTCCTAAATCACTTCCATCATCGAAAACGAGGGGAAAAGGTCGGCTCGCGACCCTGAAAATGTTGCGTGATTTTAAAAACGCTGTATTAAGTGAGCCTATTATGGGATCCACGCGAGCTTTCTATCGTGGAAACATCTGGGCGTCCCGCAACTTTTACTGATTCACATGTAGCCCCTAAAATGCTTAGAAAAGGAAAACAGAAAGCGTGGAATAAACTCGCCGAAACGGAAAAGTGTCCCACGGGCGCGCCGTGATTCCGATCCGCGTGAAAATATTCACGGCCATAGAGGAGACCGTGGGACACCTTTTTGCAACCGAATATGTGTCTCGAATTTGCTCCCACGCGGCGCGCAAAATCGCGCAAGGAAGAATCGGACCAAAAATTTACCAGCAGTATTAATGACCCTGATGTAAACAAGACAAACGTCTTTCTCTGGGCCCCGTTCCTTGTACCTGGATAACTGAGTTAGCCGGATAACTTTAACTGTTTAACTGAGTTAGCCGGACTTTCCGGTTCACCGTACGTGGATTTTCCAAATCACCATGACAACAGATCCAAAAGTTTGAGCCTGGTCGAAAGCAGAGTTTAAGTTCAAGTTAGCCTGAACCATCGCCACGCCCCCGCAAAGAAGTGACAGCCCGTTTCCTGAAACTATTCCCACAGTCTACGATCTGCATTATACCATTCTGAATTACGTTTTTGTGCTCCATTCTTCCAGAGGGGGCTTTTGAAATGTAAAATAGACCCAAAATGCTGATACTAAATTCACTTTGTCCTAAATAATGCACGTTATATATACCGTGGCGCTCGCTCGTGCGATGTACACATTATGTGGTTATTTTAATTGTAACTGGGATTAAGATGTCTGATGAGATGCGCTGTTTGACGGATTTGAGAAATTGAATGAGCCGTTGACGTCACATTAATGAATGAGGATAAAGAGATAAACTTCATTCAAAACAAAGGATATTCTAAACACGGGTCTCTCGTTCATTAATGTATAAACAATGAATTTATCCCATCTGGCACAGTGGTGCAGCGGTAGTGCTCAAGCCTACCAACCCAGCGACCGGGGTTCAAAACCCGGTGTTTCCAATATAATTTTTTTGAATATAATATTAATGATTATACGCCAAAGTAGCCTGGTTTTAAGTTAAAATATTATAAATCTACATGCATTGAGGATGTCATTCTTTATATAGCTCTCAACGTGCACCAAATTGAATTATTCCTATATTGCAAAAAGAAGGAAAAGACTAGGGTCTCGAACCCCGGTCGTCTGCGTGATAGTCAAAACAACAACCCGTTAGACCACATTGGAGATAAGTTAAAGATCGACTATACATCAATCAATGGGTAAGAGAGCCGTATCGTAATTCTGTATAAGTTTAACTAATTATTTTCGCTAGCAAGATCGCATTTGATTATTCAAGCCAGCAGGCAAGTTTAAAGAAATATAATCTGATTGATTGAGGTAATGAGGGACTTAAAATTAGCCTATAGATAACGCATTTAACTTGTCGGCGAGGCGATTGAGCCGTATTGCAATCTGTCAATAAAGTTTTAAATCAATTAATCAATCAATGCCGTTAGAGAATCAGGATCTCTGCCATCGATACGTGCTGGCTTTTCGCCTGAAGCGGCCGTGCGCATTTAGCCTGAGTCGCAAGTCTGGCTTGAGTTAACGAGACTGAATCCACCTTCGAGGAACAGGAAAATCCCGGCTTCGAACATCGGGTTAACTGAAGCTGGATAATGACATCTTGATCGACTTAGTTGAACCAGGTACAAGAAACAGGGCCCTGGTCTGCATCCCCTTATACAATTGTGTGTATTGAGCCGTACTGTATTGTACCCATTCTGCAATCTGTTAAATAAATAAAAAGAACGTTTGACTGGCCGCCGAGCCATACTGTAGTGTACATGGTGACTGCTTGACTTAAAAAAAATAAAATAAAAATTATTAATAAAAATATTTAATAATTATTTTTTTGATACTTTTTTTTTGGCTTCCCCTGTTATTTTACCCACGCGACGCCACTGGTGCTTTGGGAAACGTTATGTCTTCCTCAGGAAGAATTGTATGCCCATGTTCGTGAGAGATGGCCTACCTGACAGGATGGCAAATGGCTCCAGCTGAATGCTAGAAGGTTGTCCTCGTTGCCTCAAGATAAAGTTCTGCTGATAATTGACAATTAGGTCTCACATCTGTTGGTTGGAGGAGATAGATATTTTCATGCATCATGCTTTTATTACTCCCCCTTTATTGTCTTCATAAATGTCCTCTGTTAATCGTAGTTAACTGTGCAGTTAATCGCCCACTGAAGAAGTGTGTCAACAACAGTCAGCTGGATGAAGAACACGCTGCGTGACCATGAGCATTTCCAACACAGTCTCATCAGAAACATAAATAAAGTACTAATCGACCAGGAAAAAAGGTACATAATGTACGTTATGTTATATTTATGTCAGCGGAAGGTGGAGCCTGTCCGAGGACAGTATGCTTTGGTAGCGTCTGTGTGTGGGTGAGTGTGTGTGTGTGAATCCGCACAATATCTTGCAAACTATGGGGCCGATCAGCCTGCGCTTTGGGGCAGAGAGTTATAGAGGTACAAGGGAATATGTTTCACATCTGGCAACAGGAAGTATTTTTGGTGAATTAATTTCCAGAATTCTCCATTGACTTTCATGTAGTCCTTTGTGTAGTTGTGGTACACTTTTTTACCACCAGAGGGCCATGCTTGAGACTTAACCAGGGTAATCATATTGATATTTCCACCTCTTTTTCAAGTGGGCCTGGCCAAGACGGTGTGTGTATCGATGTTCATATATAGAACAATAAAACAAACACAAATAAAAAGAAAATAGTAAGAGCACAAAAATTCTAATTTATTTAAACATTCTTCATATTTCAATGAAAACAGACAATATTAAAAACACGAGCACTGCATGGCATTTATTTGCCCTTTTTTCTTTAAAATAATAATTCCAATAAGGGACTCTAGCTTCAAATCCAAATAATTTTGTAATAGGTTCCAGGAAAATTAAGCAGCATACAGTAGCTGGACGCATGTTTCCCAAATTCAGTTCTGACAGTGGGAACATGATATGAGATATAATATAGTGATCTCAGATTGTAATGTCCAGCTCTTGGTTGAATGAGTAAGGTGCTTATGTAAAGTGCTTAGGTAGCTGCCCCAGGATGGCTTTGTATACAAACACCAATGTACAGTATGTCTTCTTATGGCCAGGGATGACTGAGCTGACAATTCATACAATACACAGTGATGTATGAGGGATGAGCTGTTTGTTACAAATTGTAACGCAGCATGATATATATATATAGATTTCACCATTAAAATCAGCGTTAATTGTATGTCACAACCAGCTAGTGTTACTCACTTGCGTTTTGAGAAATCATAACATGATTTGCAGACTTCTGGTTGGGCAGTCAGAGTTTTGATTTCGAATTGTGGACTACCTAACATAAACGCTAGCCTTTTTGATTGGAAACAACTTGTGTATGCTAAAGGCACATCAATCTCAGTGAAAACCACAAACTACATGAAAGCACACATAGTGCTACAATGAGCACCTATTCTAGTTACATATTGTATCTGCAAAAGTCCAAAACAAATGCTGCAACCTCGGCCAGAGCCTCTCTCTCCCCTGCTGCTTCCACGCCCTTATATGGGCAGCTTGCTACTCCAGCTTCCACACATTGTCACCTGGGATCAATCGACGCACCTGAGACTGATCATCACCGACTCTGATATGAGCCCTACGCTTCCTGCCACTCACTGTCCGAGTGTTGCTTCACCAGCCGTGGACTACACGCTCCCGGCCTGCGTCTCACCCAGGGGCGGATTTAGGATTGTAGGAGATCCGGGGCTTAGCCCAGATAGATTTTTTTTACTTCGACACCACAACCTTTAATTAATGAAGCAAACTATAATAGTTTATAATAATAATAATAATAATAATAATAATAATAATAATAATAATAATAATAATAATAATAATAATAATAATAATAATAATAATAATAATAATAATAATAATAATAATAATACACTGTGTTTGTATAGCACCTTTCATACAAGAATTGCAGCTCAAAGTGCTTCACAGCAGTACAAAAAGACAGGGATAAAATGAGCACAACATTGGCAGATCAAGAGCAATGCATAAAGTGCAGACATAAAGCATAAAATAGATAGCAGTAAAATAGACAAAGTCAAGGTAAGACATAGAACATTAAATCACATAGTTTTTCATATTAGGATCTAAGATCTAGGGTTAACTCGATAAAATAGTTAGTAAAATATAATAAAATAATGCAATAGTGCATTGCAATAAAATAGTTATCATCGTATTTTTTCGGGAGGCCAGTAAGGAGTGCATTACAGTAGTCGAGTCGGCTTGAGATAAAGGCATGGATCTGGTTTTCAGCGTCCTTTTGATTTATAAATGGCCGTACTTTAGCTATGTTTCTAAGGTGGAAGAATTATGTTTTTGTCAACTTGTTGATTGTGATTTAAAGCTAGGTCTGAGTCTACCATAACACCAAGACTTAACTCACTCAAATACAGTTAGCAGCTGGATAGACTACAGATGGAAATTAGCTTCTGCTAAATCTGGTGCAAACATATTTTCATGTAATAATGATTCATTGTCAAAAAAATAAAAAAAAATATTTATAATTTTTTATTTTATTTCTTTTTAAATAGATTCGGGGCTTTTCAGAAAACATTCGGGGCTTGAGCCCAAGTAGCCACCCCCTAGCCCCGCCCCTGGTCTCACCCCAAAACACCACCAGCCTGAGCTCTCCCTGGGAATCACAAGGCCTGAACTCTTCCTGGGAATCACAAGGCCTGAACTCTTCCTGGGAATCATCAAGCCTGGACTCTCCCTGGGAATCACATGGAGTGACCTTCCTCTCGCCTGTCGCACATTCCAAACATTCTTTAACCCTGTCTGCATGGTACCTTTGAATTAAACAACCTAAACCGCCTCATTCTCCTCTCCCCTGTGTTCTGCTTTTGGGCTCAAGTTAACGCTACCCTAACCAGGGCCGCCGCTAGGGGCGTGCAAGCAGTGCAATTGCACGGGGCCTCGCGCTTCCCTAGGGCCTTGCGAGAAGAGAAGAAGAAAATCTTTCTATCTTTAAAAAAATTAAAAAAATATTATATAAAAATAAAAATAAATATAATGTTATTTAACAATCACTTTCCATCACAGATCGAAAATCTAGTTTTGCTTACAGGTGTCTAATGTGACTTACATCCATCCATGCTTAGTTATTATATATATTTCACATTAGACCGGCTGCCTCACTATGCCTGCTGCGACCTGCGAGTGCGGCAGGCAGCGTGCATCTGTCACCGTCACCTATCTGCGCTAGGGATGTCCGATAATGCAGATATTATCGGCCGATATCGGCATTAAAATGTGATATCGGAAAATATCGGTATTGGTTTAAATCTTAAAAAAAAAATAAAAAAATTTACATTTCTATAACCTTTATTTACCCAGGCAAGCAAGTAAGAACAAATTCAGATTTGATTTATTGTCAAAAGTATGCATAATGTTGTGTTAATTCCACAACAAGATATATGTAATGTTAATTACCTGAAATTATTCCATTTTTTGGGGGGGAGACCCTGCAATATCGATGATATCGGTATCGGAAATTAAGAGTTGGACAATATCGGTATATCGGTATCGGTAAAAAAGCCAATATCGAGCATCCCTAATCTGCGCGTATATAAAAGGCTGCCAGCGCTGGCACGTGGACTGTCTCACAGCTCACAGCCAGGTGTGTGTAACTACTAAGGTGGAGACTGAGTCAGAGAGTGGTGTAAAAAAACACAATGTCGACTAGAGAACGCGATAAAGGGCGGAAATTTGGCTCCGGGAATTTACAACGGAAGCATGCAAAGAAAAAAGAAGTGTTCAATAATTCGTTGAAAGGTTTGTTTGATAAATTTATTACAAAAAACACTGAAGCAGCAGGGCCTTGCGGTGGAAAGAAGCTAGCAATTGAAGCTAGCACTAGCAGCGTGCATCCATTTCAAATAGCATGTTAAAGTGTGCGTGTTAGAACGTTCAGTCGGGGAGTCAGCAGACAGCAGGATATCCATGTCGGCTAGTAGCTTAGCTAAAGGCCTTATGCAGGGACAGCGAACAAGAAATTAACTTTACTAGCTAGTTAGCTAATCTAGCTAGCTAGCGTTAGCTACGTTATAGAGTGCTAACGTGTGGCAGATAAACTAGGAACAGACTCCCAAGTTCATCAACGGACGGAACGCAGAGAAAAGTACCCCCGTGGGATATCGAACCAACGTCGAGGTGGTGCCAAGACGGAGGGAGATACACGACACTGTACATCGGAGGATGCAGTCAACTAAAGGAAGTGAAAACGCTGTGTTGACTGTTTTCTGTGTGGAATCGCCGAATTCCACTGGTGCCAATGTTGCTAGTTTTAGCTAACTGGCTAAGTGGCTCTGCTAGCCAACCGAGTGCTAACACTGCTAGCTGCTTGCTGAGGAGAGGAGAAAGCTAGCGTGGCTATCTGTGTGAAATGACAGCTCCTGAAATGTTTGTTGGATTTTAATGGATTTTTATAACCTCATTCTCCTGTCTGACAAGGAATTGTACTACCAGTTGTAAAGGTCTGTAGTATCTAATCTGCTTTAAAAAACAGTGGACTACTTATCCTGTTTTGGGAACTTTTGTGAATTTGTCCTCCGCTTCGTTAGCAGTAGCCTAGCCTAGCTGGCTCTGTTAGCAATTAGCCAAGAGCTGTAAGACCTGCAGATACCGTATGTATATATTCTCTCCCCACCGTATGTATATTTCTCTCCCACCCACCCACCCCCTCCTAATGTACAGTCTCCTCCCCACCGTATGTATATTCTCTCCCCACCTTGTGTATATTTTTCTCCCGCCCACCCACCCCCTCCTAATGTACAGTCTCATCCCCATCATATGTATATACTCTCTGTCAGGATCTATGGGTAACAGTACTGTATATTTGCATATCATATATGTCACAAATGTAACAGTACTATATACCTGTATGTCATGTAAGTCCCTATGCCATAAATGTCATGATGTCATATATGTTGTGTATGTCATAAATGTCACTATGAATTGAAAATGGGGGACCCTGATGTAAACAAGACAAACGTCTTTCTCCTATTCTTCATACCTGGTTCAACTAAGTCGAACAAAAGTCCCATTATCCAGATTCAATTAACCCGATGTTTGAATCCGCGCTTTCCCTGTTCCTCGAACGCTGATTCAGTCTCGTTAATTCGAACCAGACTTGATACTCAGGATAATTGCGCGCGGCCGCATCAGTTGAAAAAACAGCAGATGTCGATCGCAGAAATCCTGATTCTCTAACGGCATTGATTGATTGATTGATTTAAAACGTTATTAACAGATTGCAGAATGGATACAATACAGTACGGCTCAATAGCCTCGCCGACAAGTTAAATGCATAATCTATAGGCAATTTTAAGTCCCTCATTACCCCAATCAATCAGATTATATTTCTTTAAATGTGCCTGCTGGCAGTAGGCTTAATGGAATGAACAATCGAATGAGATCTATTGCTAGCGAAAATAATTAGTTCAACTCTTTCAGAATAAGTAGATACAAACAAGCCCAAAGAGTATCTAATTGACACGAATTAATAGATACTGAGGATGAGGATATCTGTACTGTATGCGCTCGGCTTAGGTATCATGTACTTTATATATAAATACATGGTTCCCAACATTTTCAAGGCGCGACCCGAAATAACGTGTCAGAGAGGCTTGGAGAGAGGCTATACAGTTTCACTATTAATCAGGTTTTAATCTGTTTCGGACATCATCCATACATGTATTTAATTGATTAACCTTTGGTTTATACCAGTGACACCTCATGTTCATCATCAGATAACACTAACAGTGCTTGAACAGATAGATGCATTTTCTCAAATTCATTAATGTCAACGGCTCATTCAATTTCTCAAATCCGTCAAACAGCGCATCTCATCAGACATTTTAATCCCAGTTACAATATCACAATAACGTGTGAGTGACAGTGATACAATTAAACAATCCACAGATTCAGATTCCTCGTAATTCATAATCCACAGTCCACGCATAAAGACGCTTCAATTTATGCTTGAATGAAACACAATCCGGGCGCTCCCGCCGCTCCGTTAAGCAAATACATCCACAGCCGAGAATATGAAACTAATCAGAGCAAAACGCCAGATAGGTTTCATTCATTAAAAATATCCCTGCGGGATTCACATTTGCAATGCTCCGCGTTATTAAAATAACCACTTGTGTGTCGCGACATATGTGACTCCGCCCAGCGTGCGCGCCTACAACTCGGCGACCCAGGTTCCTCACGAGAAGAGAAAGATTTTTTTATTTTTTTATTTTTTTCATTTCCGTTTTTTTTTTTTTTTATATATATATACTTACAGTTCGAGGGTTGAAGAACATATTTAGTATAACAGCGAACATATATAATAACTCTAATTGTGTTTAAATTGTGTTTAAAAATGGCTCCTTGAGACACTCTGAATCGTCTCTCACGAAGCTCTAGGGGCAGTTCCCTCAGGCTGTCCTATTTTTGCATGTGAAAGGCTGCTGTTAATGTGAGGTACGCCCCCACACGGCGTGGTGTTTATATTCACAGCACCTGTAGCCCACAACACTTTTTTGCTGCTTAGATAACATCGACATGGCCGCACAAAGATTATCAGCTGCTCTTAATAGAGGAAGAGATGGAATGAGTATAGACTCCTCTGCGTTAATGAGTGACCATATCACGGACTACATGATCATCGCGGAAGGTGAGCGGCCACCAGCTCTTTCATCCGACGATGAAGAGACCGAAGACGCAGATGAAATTGTCCCAGATCCAATCGAACCTACCGACGAAACAGAAGAGGAAGACGGGGACATTTGCGTTGAAACTGTAGCATTGGGCTTTTCAGCTGAATCGACCATGCGATCAGTTGAAAAGATGTCTGGTTTAACGGTGGAGGGCGAAATAGAAGAGGAACTCAGAAAGATAAACGCTTTCCACTGCAAGTGCCAGGCGCGCCGAAAGGAAAATTCAGAACGATCTGCCCTGTCTTGTTAAAAAAAACTGTCGGTTGAGCTAATTTACCAAAACCGATTGGACACCGCGTCGTTGACACCAAGAGAAAGGGACATGTGTCTGTTGTCCATTATTGGAACATGCCAAAATGTTTCAGAGAAAATGCAAAGTACCAAGAGAGTGAACGCTGTCCGTGTGGCTTCGAGGACAACATACAGATTTCACGACGTTGTTGTCTGTCGTCCAACGTTCTGTTTCATTTATGGGTAAGTGTCTTTATGCTTGTATATTGTATTGGACGTAGATGTATTGTATTGGACGTATATGTATGTTTAGCAATAGCAATAAATCGGTTTAAATAGGTGTTAAAGTCTAGATATAGTCGTTGAATCCTATTCTACCCTGCGAGGGCGTCCATTTTGGATATTCTGGGTAGTGTAGTTTTTGTGCGGCCATTTTGTAATGCACATCGCTAGGATAGGGATTCTTAAAAACTACACCTGAATGTAAACAAGAGTGATTGATTGATTGATTGAAAAGTTTATTAACAGATTGCAGAATGGGTACAGTACAGTACAGCTCAATACATACAATTGTTAAGGGGATGCAGACCAGAGAAAGACTTCCATCTTGTTTACATCAGGGTCCCCCATTTTCAATTCATCATAACATAATATATGACATACAGATACAGTGTGTACAATGTGTGTATTTCATTCATTAATTCTCTTCCCTATTGTTAACATTTTTGTTTAGGATCAGCGATGCGCTTCTTGTAACTGAGGGGTACAATTCCCTGACTGTATTACTAGATATGATACTTACTACCACTACCTTTGTACTTTATATTCGGCCACCCAGTACTCGGCATAAATATATTATGATAAACACTCTCACGTAGATGAAACGGATCCAACACAAATGTACGAAGTCGAAGTATGTATTTATTACTACACAGCAATGGTGTGTAGAGCAAGCACTTAATCACTTAATTACATTTATGAATTGAAATAGTATGCACTTTTATGGCAAGAGTATTCGTCGGTATATCAATAGAGAATGTCCAATCTCTGATGGCGCAGGCGGTAAATATACGACCTGGAATAGTTAAGGAATAACAGCAATGATACTTTAATGATTATAAGACTGGATACACTAAGGGGGGTAATCCGGTCGCTTGTAAGACAACAGGAGTAGGAGGGGGGGGGGGGGGGTAGAGTCTGGCTGCCTCGTCCGGCCAAGGGTATCCTGGGTGAACCCACAGTTGTGCAGCTCGGTGCGCCAGCGATCCTTGGACCACAGATGAAAGCAGGTGGACTCTCTGTGAGCCGGCTCTCTCCGGTCCACGGGGGAGAGACGTGAAGCGACCTCGTCTTGCAGAGCGTCTCCTCACCTTGCGTCCTCTCCAGGGGGGGGGGTTCCAACACACGGCTGTGTCGGGGGTCTTTATCCATGGAATAATCAACGTATACAAAGCATAATCCGTGCCTGGGAAGGCGGGCTGTCGTCGGTAGAATAATCCGGTATACAGGTCCACTCGCTCGTCGGCTCTGGGGCTCCTCGGATGCAGTCTCACATGGGGTCGACCATCCTGGATAAGCAGCCAGTTCTCTGCCCGAAACTATGGGGTACTGACTACGGTAGTATTCTCACCGCACGAAGCACTATATATTAACAGACTATTATTAGCTTAATAGACTACGTCCAACTCGACGATATAGTGCCAAATATGACTATTCAAATATTAATATACACGATGTCTCAATACCGATGGTAGGCCGAACTTGGCCTTACTCCCACACGTGGCGTCGCGGGGAGGCTTTACGTCTGTCACTCTATTGGAGGGTAAGAAACTGGACTGAAAAGGAAGTCCTACTTTAGTAGCGCAGTATATATACGCACTATGAACAAATAGTACCGTTAGTGGTGCGGTAGCCAGATTCCTACGCGGAACTAGGACTTGTTCGTACATGTTGAGCGGTACGTTTGAACTGGGTCTGGGGGGTATGGCAGCCTGGCACCAAGGTCTCGACCAATAGTAGAATGGAGACTATTATGGGATGTTCAGTAGGCTAGAATGGATATTCAATGCATATTGTACAAGGAATATACAAGGGATATCAAGGAATATTAGAGAATATACAAATACAATTAAATATATATATATAAATAAATATATATATTCGGTTTAATCTGGCCCTTCACAACAGCCACCCCCTGATTGGTCCCAGACCTAATCAGTTAAGCAGAGACAGATTAATCGCGTTGTCTATTTACACATAAGGGTTTGCTGTAGGGGTCAGTCAACTTCACAAAGTCATAGGGTTATAGGGTCATGGTCATCATCGATCGTGTCTGGGAGTCGGGGCAGTTCTATGAGCCTCGCCACGGGACGGGTGTAAGTGCGACCCTGGACAAGCACTTCAGCTGCTCGGACCTTGCCGTCGGCACCGGTGATCACTTTGCTTACGCGGCCGGCCGGCCACATAGCTCTGGGCAGTGATTGATCAATAATCATGACGACTGTTCCTTCTGTCAAATTGTCTCTCTCCTTTACCCACTTCTGGCGGGTCTGTAGAGACGGTAGGTAGTGCAGTAGGAAACTGCTCCAAAACTTGTCGGCTAATACTTGGCTGTACCTCCACATTCGTCGGCCGTTCGCTTCTTCAGGCCGGTACATTGTCTGGGGTAACGCGGGATCTAGCCGCCCCATCAGGAGTGTGTTGGGGGTAACTGGGTCGATATCCGCCACATCGCTGGAGACGTAGCCGAGGGGCTTAGAGTTCAATACTCCCTCAATCTCCGTGAGGACTGTCATTAGGACTTCTTCCGCCACAGTCTGGGCCCCAAGTACTGCGTACAGGGCTGTCTTTATGGAACGCACTTCCCGTTCCCAAGTACCACCGAAGTGGGGTGCGTTTGGGGGGTTGAATTGGAAGTCAATCTGTGCTGGAGCGAGGTGGGTCTTAAGTTCTGGGCCCATAGCTTGGAAGCTCTCTCTCAGCTCTCTTTCGCCGCCTTTGAAGTTTGTCCCATGATCGGACAATAGTGTAGACGGTCTTCCTTTCCGTGATGTGAATATACGGAAGGCCATGAGGAATGAGTCTGTGCTCATGGTCGGGAGAAGCTCGATGTGTATCGCTCTGGTGGTCATGCATTTGAATACAATACCCCACCGCTTCTCGGTTCCTCTTCCTTTCTTTATGTGCAGCGGGCCAAAGCAGTCCATACCCGTTGAGTGGAATGGCTTGTCACCGATTCGGAGGCGACATGGAGGAAGGTCAGCCATCCTTGGTATGCTGGGCTGCGCGCGCCACTTGCGGCAGTCTAGACATGTTCGCTGGAAGCGTCGTACCGCCTCTCTTCCTTGTAGGATCCAGTAACGATGTCTGATTTCCGCGAAGACTCTTTCTGCTCCTGCGTGATGTACATCCTCATCGTATTTCTTTATAATCAGCTCTGTGACCTTGTGTCGGCTGTTCAATACGATCGGGTATTTAATGTCATCCGGTAGATTGGGGGCTCTGCGTAGGCGACCACCCACTCTGATGAGGGTATGAGCGTCGCTCTCGGGGGCCAGATGAATTAATCTGCTGTCGGATGGGACGGGCTTTCCTCCCTGTAGACAGGCCAATTCATCGGGGAACGAGTCTCTCTGGGCTCGCTGCAGTAGAAGCAATTCTGCTTCCTCGTAGTTAGCTGCTGACATTTCAGCGGGGGACTTACACTCCGGGTGGTGCCGCAGGAATGTCCTTTGTTGTGCACTCTCTATGGTAGTGCAATCATCTATGTTGGGGTCTGCGGAGATAACAGTGCTCAATCCACAGAACACAGGCTTCTTATTCTCAGCCTCCTCCTGACTGGCTTCCCTCGGGATAGGCGTGGGCCACTCTCCTTCCGGGAGCTTTAGGAATGCTGGGCCGTCACTGTAGACATTGCGACGGGTGAGGTCATCTAGGGGCATTCCCCGGGTGATGACGTCAGCTGGGTTCTGTTTTGTATCAACGTAGCGCCACTCTGTTTCTCCGGTTAATTCTTCGGTTAAGTCTTGAATCTCGGTGACTCTGACTCCCACGAAGACTTTGTACTTGCATGAGTCCGATTTGATCCAGGCGAGTACTGTCGTGGAATCTGACCACAGGATTGTTCTAGACACCGGTATGGTGAGCTCACGTTGGATGAGCGTGGCTAGGTGCGCTCCGGCTAGGGCTGCGCAGAGCTCTAGATGTGGGATAGATTGTTGCTTGCGTGGGGCTATTCTCGAGCGGGCGAGGACAAATGCTGTGTAGATCTCTCCCCCCTCTTCTTGGGCCCGCAAGTAGGCTACTGATCCGTATGCGACCTCTGAGGCGTCACTGAAGACGTGTAAGTCCATTTTACATGTCTCTGGCCTCACCGTGGGTGGGAAGTAGCCTCGGCGCATATTAACGCCTGGGAGTGAGCGGAGCTCCATCTCCCACTCTCTCCAGGTGGATGCAAGGTGTGCGGGAATGGGGTCGTCCCAGCCCTGGTCCTTGTCCCACAACGCTCGTACAATCATCTTTGCCCTGGTGGTGTACGGTAGAATACATCCTAGCGGGTCATATTGTCGGGCGAGTGTTGTGTACACACTCCGTCTGGTGGTCGGCGCCGCCGCCGGCCTTCCCTGCTCCGTAGTCAGGGGCTTGTGTCTGTAGTGAAGCGAATCTGTTTTGAATCGCCACACCAATCCCAGGGTCATCTCCTGGGCTTCTCCCGGGATTGTAGCCATCCAGGTCTCGCTGCTGGCCGCCTTGTCCTCGGAGGAGAGGCTGCGCAGTACCTGCGGATCGCTGCTGGCCCACTGCCCTTGATCAAAGCCGCCCTTGATCAATGAGGCGCGGAGTTTAATCAGGAGAGCCTCGGCTTCTTCCTGGGTCGAAAGGCTTTGCAGACAGTTGTCCACGTAGAAGCCGTTCTCTACGCTGTGTCGGACCTCTTCGTCCGCTGCTGGGTCCTCTGCTACATGCTTCCGCAGTGCAAATGTAGCACAGCAGGGGCTGCACGTCGTTCCGAAGGGGAGGACCTCCCATTGGTAGATGGCTGGGTGCCCATCTCCTGGACTCTCTCTCCATAGGAACCGCAACAGGGGCCCGTCCTCCTCCACTAATCCCACCTGCAGGAACACTCCTCCAACGTCCCCGCTGATGGCCACCTTCTCCTGGCGGAAGCGGAGCAGAACGCCGAGTAGGGAGGGGCCGAGTGTGGGACCGGGCAGTAACTCTTTATTCAGATTTTGGGATCCGATCTGGTAGCTGCAGCCAAACACCACGCGGTCTTTACCGTTGTGATGGACCTTGTGGTGAGGCACGTACCACGATTCAGTGGTCTGGTCAGCCTCTTCAATGTCCATCCTTGTGACGTGTCCCGCTGTGGTGAGCTTCTCAATCTCAGCGCGGTACACACTCTCCTGGGCGGGGTTCTTGGCTAAGCGCCGCTCCGTGTTCAGCAGGTACCGTTCTGTGGCGTCTGTCTTGGCGTGGAAAGTAGGCATTCCTTCTCGCCGCAGGAGTGGCGTGGCGTATCTCAACACGCCGTTGACCGGGACTCTCTTGGTCCCTGTCTCGAGGAGGTGAATGGCGTAAATGTCATCTTTAGAGCGAATGTCTTTCTTTCCGTTCTTAAAGGGCATTTGTTCCAAGGTCCATAACCGCTCTACGTGTTGCAGGAGTGCGGTTTCTCCCTCTGTGACTCGGGAGTGGAGACATCTAGTGGCTGTACTTCGGTTGAGAGATTTGGCGAGCGGGCCTTGGAGAGTCCATCCCAAACGGGTCTCGACTGCTGCAGGACAGCCTCGGGGTCCGGTATGAACCCGGTCTATCGGGACAATGAGGTCTGCATGGTCGGAGCCTATCAACAGGGTCGGCATAGCATTGTCTATGAGCGGGATCGGTAACTTGCGCAGATGTGCATATTTCTCCATCAGCTTGGCGACGGGGTATGTGTACCGCGACAGTCCTATTTCTTGGCTGGTGAAAGCGTCTGTAATCTGGTACCGTCGCTCAGGCTGGCCGCTTGCTGCGATAGAGAATGAGACATTCTCGCCCTTTATCGTCTTCAAATCTCGTCTTATTGTTCGAATTGTCATTTGGGTTTCGCTTCCCCGCAGCCCTAGCTGGGCCGCAGCGGAGGCGAGCAGAAGGGTCTTCTCTGACCCGTCATCGAGGACGGCGTAAGTGTCCAGGACTTTATTCTGGTAGCTTAGTGTCACACGCACTACTTTTAGGAGTACTCGGGCTCCACTGCTGCTGGCGGGATCGATGTACATGACGCTCGCTTTGCTGCTGGATGGTGCGGGTGAAGGGCGCCGTCTGTTACTGTCGTGAAGTATGTCCAGATGGGCTCCATCGCACTTGGTGCACCTTTTCTTTAAGCGGCATTCGGCTGCCATGTGCGAGCGCGCACAGCGAAAACAGCGCTTGTTGGACTTTATCCATTGACTTGCTTCCTCCGCGTTCAGCTTGGGGAAGGAGTCACATTGCGCTAGCCAGTGTTCTTTCTCACAGTAGGGGCACACTATCTTCCACTTCTCCGTTCTGGAGGGGGTACTGTGGCTCCTGCTGCTCGGTACTGACTCCGATTGGTGCATCACAGTCACCGATCTTCTTCCATCATTTAGTCGTCTGGTTCCTTCTCTGGAGCCAGGGGTGCTCCGTCCGAATGTATCTAGCCGTAGGCTGCTGACTTCTCTCGCCAGGAAGTCTGCTAGATCGAGGAGGTTCTGTTCGGGGCTATTCGGGTCTCGGTGGTCTCTCTGCCGCCTAAAACGCTCCTGTCGAGCGGGCGGCAGCTTCTCCAAGATCCTTTCCACATTTGAGTTGGCGTAAAGTTCATGCCTCCCCTTCTCTCTCTGCGCTCCCAACATCCCTACCAGGGACTGCACTCTGATGGACAGGTCGTCCAGTGCTCGATTGTCTATTGCTGGGGGTAAGCGGTCGATGTGTCGGATCTCCTGGATCACGTAATCCCATATGCGCCCATACCTCTGGTCCAATGCTACCAGCGCTGCTGTGTATGGGGTGGTGGAAGTCGCGTAGGCGAGCGCTATATTATGTGCGCGGGGTACCTTTAAGTGCTTCAGTAGGATGGCGTATTTATGGCGTTCATCCAATACATCCACCAACATGGTCTCCAGACACATGCGGAGTTCTGTATACTGGGCCCGGTTCTCTTGGGTGAAGTCGGGTACCATAGGCGTGCCAATGTATGACGCTGACTGTGGATACATCGGCGAGCGTTGGGGGAGAGGCCTCCTAGGCGAGTCTCCTCCCGCTCCTTGGTATGGGCTGGTACCGGCAGTGTACCATGGCCCGCTTGTCCAGGTGCTGTTCCTCGGTGCGGGTCGTGCGTCGTGCTCACCCGGGTATAGAGTCGGGGGTCTGTAGCGCAGCTCCGCGGGAGTATAGCCTGGGCTGTACCGGACCTCCTGGTCCGGTAGAGTACTGTGCTGTCGTCGGGTGTGGTTCTCCTCCTCTTCCTCTTCGTCTTCAGTTAGGTCATCCAGTGCTTGTAGTCTCTGGTTTAGCCTCTCCACAGGATATGCTGCTCCTTCCCGGTTGCTAGGTCTCGCTTGGACCGGTGGGGGGAGGTGGTCTGTGGGGGGTATAGACCTCGTCTGTTGGTCAAGTTCAGGGTTGTTTACTCGGCTAGGGGATGCCGCCCTGGAGGTGTGTCTAGACGAGTTCCTGGAGCCTCTGGCGGAGGGAGAGGGTGTTGTCCGTCTGATCAGCTGTTCTATTAGTTGCGCTTGCTGTCTGTCGCGCTCTGCGTCCCGTAGAGCACCAGCAGCTGCTCGCTGGCTGTCTGCTCGGTCTCGGGCCACATTCTCTTCCCTCTGAATGCGTCTTATTTCTAGACGTATATGCTCTTCTTCGCTCCGCTGCTGGATCTGCAGTCGGTCGCGTTCAGCAGCGGCGTTCAGGCTGATGAGGAAGGCCTGCTGTAGGGTCCTCTCTGCCTCGCTGGGAGAAGGCGGTTGTATAGGGGAGCCTTCCCTCGGGGTACTCCTTGCGGAGCCTTGGAGCTCTATCTCCACGGTGCTCTCCCCGTCTTCTTCCGTGCCGAGTTCTCTCTCGGTAGCGTTGTATTCCTCCCGGGACTCATCGGGGACTACTTCTTTAGTACTGGCGGGGTGTGAAGTCATGTCTGGTTCCCACTGGTCCCCACCGTGAACTTGGTCAGTTACATTAGAACCCGTAAGGGCCTCTATGGTCGGGGTAGTCTGGGCGCTGGGGTTAGACATACTTTTACTTTCTAGTTTTACCGCGTTTACTGTTAGTAGAAGACTAGGTTGTTGACTGACAGCGTAAGCCTCTAAGTACTGAGGGAGCCGTCGTTCGCGCTGCGGGCGTTGGTTAGGAGGATCGTTTCGTGGAGTGTTCATCATAGGCCATTTCAATATTAATAACACTATATTAATATTACACTAATTACCATCCGGCTCGAAGGACCAATTGTAACTGAGGGGTACAATTCCCTGACTGTATTACTAGATATGATACTTACTACCACTACCTTTGTACTTTATATTCGGCCACCCAGTACTCGGCATAAATATATTATATATATTATATTATATATTATATTATATTATATATTATATATATATATATATATATTATATATATAATATATATTATATATTATATATTATTATTATATTATATATTATATTATATATATATATATATATATATTATTATATTATATATTATTATATTATATTATATTATATTAAATATATTATACTATACCGAACACTGTGACCTCATTTTCTTCTTCTAAATTCATGCTATATTATGTTATTATGTTATTTGATACTATCTTGTCTAGCACAGTCTCTGGAGCGTAACAGTAAGAAGCATTTTGTATGAAAGTATTCTGTACTTCTGTATGACAACTATTAAAGAACTAGAACTTGAACTTGAACTTGAACACTCTCACGTAGATGAAACGGATCCAACACAAATGTACGAAGTCGAAGTATGTATTTATTACTACACAGCAATGGTGTGTAGAGCAAGCACTTAATCACTTAATTACATTTATGAATTGAAATAGTATGCACTTTTATGGCAAGAGTATTCGTC
Organism: Notolepis coatsorum; assembly: GCF_963971535.1. Lineage (NCBI taxonomy): Eukaryota > Metazoa > Chordata > Actinopteri > Aulopiformes > Paralepididae > Notolepis > Notolepis coatsorum. The sequence continues at coordinate 49,032,508 of NC_140181.1, read as the reverse complement.
GGTATATCAATAGAGAATGTCCAATCTCTGATGGCGCAGGCGGTAAATATACGACCTGGAATAGTTAAGGAATAACAGCAATGATACTTTAATGATTATAAGACTGGATACACTAAGGGGGGTAATCCGGTCGCTTGTAAGACAACAGGAGTAGGAGGGGGGGGGGGGTAGAGTCTGGCTGCCTCGTCCGGCCAAGGGTATCCTGGGTGAACCCACAGTTGTGCAGCTCGGTGCGCCAGCGATCCTTGGACCACAGATGAAAGCAGGTGGACTCTCTATGAGCCGGCTCTCTCCGGTCCACGGGGGAGAGACGTGAAGCGACCTCGTCTTGCAGAGCGTCTCCTCACCTTGCGTCCTCTCCAGGGGGGGGGGTTCCAACACACGGCTGTGTCGGGGGTCTTTATCCATGGAATAATCAACGTATACAAAGCATAATCCGTGCCTGGGAAGGCGGGCTGTCGTCGGTAGAATAATCCGGTATACAGGTCCACTCGCTCGTCGGCTCTGGGGCTCCTCGGATGCAGTCTCACATGGGGTCGACCATCCTGGATAAGCAGCCAGTTCTCTGCCCGAAACGATGGGGTACTGACTACGGTAGTATTCTCACCGCACGAAGCACTATATATTAACAGACTATTATTAGCTTAATAGACTACGTCCAACTCGATGATATAGTGCCAAATATGACTATTCAAATATTAATATACACGATGTCTCAATACCGATGGTAGGCCGAACTTGGCCTTACTCCCACACGTGGCGTCGCGGGGAGGCTTTACGTCTGTCACTCTATTGGAGGGTAAGAAACTGAACTGGACTGAAAAGGAAGTCCTACTTTAGTAGCGCAGTATATATACGCACTATGAACAAATAGTACCGTTAGTGGTGCGGTAGCCAGATTCCTACGCGGAACTAGGACTTGTTCGTACATGTTGAGCGGTACGTTTGAACTGGGTCTGGGGGGTATGGCAGCCTGGCACCAAGGTCTCGACCAATAGTAGAATGGAGACTATTATGGGATGTTCAGTAGGCTAGAATGGATATTCAATGCATATTGTACAAGGAATATACAAGGGATATCAAGGAATATTAGAGAATATACAAATACAATTAAATATATATATATAAATAAATATATATATTCGGTTTAATCTGGCCCTTCACAACACTTCTCAAAAGCCTTTTCAAACACTACAAGACAGATGGCCTCACACCGCGGGAGAGGAAGAAACAGCCGAGAAATCACAAGCGTTTTTTGTCTCTTTTTGACGTAAAAAGGGTTGTGAAATTTCTGATCAACTTTGCTGTCCTCCATGCGATTGTGTTGCCTGGCCGTCATGCTGGTCACAAGGATTTCACTGCAAAGTTACTGCCAACCAATCTGACCAAAGCTTCCCTGTGGCGCCTTTACAGCAGTATAGAAGGTATGTCACAAAACCACCCCTTGCTCTCTCTCTTTCTCTCTCACACACACACACATGGTTCCCACTTTTTCTTATTCTACCAATCTAACAAAAACACTTGTCTTTTCAGGATTTCGTGTTGTTGGTCAGAGATCCTTCCTTCGGTTGTGGAAAGCACTCCTTCCGCAGATAATGATCACAAAACCCAGGACAGATCTGTGTTCTCAATGCTACTCCAACAATCACCAATTACAGCAAGCCGCGGGAAGGCCAGAGAAGTTGCAGGTGGAGAAACTCCAGGTGTGTACAGTCTACTTTCACTACTACACTACAGACTGTTTTTTACCACCATCTATTCCCCTGTACCCCCGTCCATAGTGGCTTGTTTACAGTATTTACCCAAACATAGCAACGTCCGATGACGACATAGAATGGGTACAATACAGTACAGCTCAATACAACAACAGTGGACTGGAGGATGAAGACCAGAAAAAGACTTTCGCCTTTTTTACATAAGGGTCCTCCATTTTCAATTCATCAAAACATTTAGAGACATACAAATATACAGTAGTTTCATAAAAATGCTAAAATGCTATTGATTGATTGATTGATTGATTTAAAACTTTATTAACATATTGCAGAATGGGTACAGTACAGCTCAATACATACAATTGTTAAGGGGATGCAGACCAGAGAAAGACTTTCGTCTTGTTTACATCAGGGTCCCCCATTTTCAATTAATCATATTTCATATCTAAATCATATAATATCTCATTGCTAAATATATGCAATATATAATCTAATAATCCAATAATCTAAATCTAATATATAATATAAAAATGCTAAATGCATGGGTATTTTATTTTGTCTTTAATGTTAGCTTGCAAACTCGAATACTGTCTTGGTAAGCCTCATAATGAATTGTTTGGGGAAAAAAAGAAAAACATCGTGATGTGTATCGTGTATCGCCGAAAGGTCAGAAAATATCGTGATATCATATTTAGGCCATATCGCCCAGCCCTAGCTTCAACACACATGACATTAGGATAACCTGAGGATAAATGAGCACTGCCACCTCATTAGCCGTGTGTGTGTGTGTGTGTGTGTGTGTATTGAGCCGTACTGTGTTGTACCCATTCTGCAATCTGTTAAATAACGTTTTCTTTCATTCATGCTTTCATCCAGGTGCAGTTAAAACATCTGGCCCTTGTTGACAGAGAACGCGAGCTGTTGCAGGAGATGACTGCCGCCACAAAGCGCACATGCGCCGAGAACATGGATCTGTCGCTAGGCCCCTCCCCACCAGCTAGCAGAGATATCACGATGCACTACAGCTTTGATTACGCACAGCAGGTGAATATCCAATATAATGTTGCTTTTTGTTGTTAAAGGAAAACTTACAGGAACGTTTGAGTTGTATTTGGAGTGTATTTAGATAAGATGAGAGTGGGAGGAGAGAGGAGAGAGAAAATAGGAGAAGAGAGGAGAGAATAAGAAAAGAGAGGAGAATAGAGAGAGAGAAGCACTTTGAGCTGCAATTCTTGGAATGAAGGTGCTATACAAATACGGTTTATTATTGTTATTATAGTTTATTCAGTTTTAATGTAAAAATAGTTCCTTATAGTTTTAGCAGTATTTTTTCATGAATCACTCGCCAAACATAAAAAATACTTGCATTTGGCTAGTAAAGTGGCCTAATTTCCTCCCCTGTTCCCTTATTTCAATGTCCCTTATTTCAATGTCCTTTTTTCTTTTTCTTCTTTCTCTGTAGGTTCATTTTCCATCTCACCCTTTTCAAGTGGGTCCCATCTTTTTTCAAACACCGCGCAAATGTGGCCTGTTCGGTGTCCACTGTGAAGGGCTGACGAAGCAAGTGAATTACCTAATTGATGAAGGGATGTCAACTGGTAAAGGCAGCAATGCCGTTATCAGCTATGTGGATCATTTCTTCACCAACTATGGAGTTGGAGAAAAATCAGTGGACCTGCACTGCGACAATTGCTCCGGGCAAAATAAAAACAATTATGTCTTGTGGTATTTTGCGTGGCGTACTATTCACAAACTTCACCTGCAGCTTGCTCTCCACTTCCTAATTGCAGGCCACACTAAATTTGGCCCCGACTGGTGCTTTGGTTTGATAAAGCAGGTTTACAGGAAGACTGCGGTCGACACCCTGGCAGGCATCGCAGACATCGTCAGGAAAAGCTCTGCAGTGAAAGGAGTCAATATCCCCCAACTTGTCGGTCGCGAAGATGGCACAGTTTATGTTCCAAGCTACGACTGGCAGCAACATCTCGGAGGCTTCTTCAAAAGATTCCCACAAATAAAGAAATACCAGCACTTCAGCTTCGATGCCAACAGTCCTGGCATGGTGACGGCGAAATTACACTGTGACGATACAGAGCCATTCACGTTTCAGCTGTTGAAAGACCCAAAACGCTACCCAACCATCTCTGGTTTTCCTGTCCTCCCCCCACCTGGTCTAGACAATGACCGACAGGAATATCTTTATAAGGAGATAAGACAATACTGTTCTGATGACGCAAAAGACATTACATGCCCACTCCCAACATCTAGAGCACCTCAGAACAAGAAGACTGTACGATGTTAGACACATGGATGTAGAGCACACACACACACACACACACACTGTACTAGCAGTCACTTTAACATGAACACACACACACACTCATGCTGCACACGCTCACAATGTAAGGTCACTTTAAAAAAATTAAACAAGAACAGGAGTGGTTCTTGTAGTGTAAAAGCTTTTGTAAAACTCATGTACATATACCTGATATGTCTTATTCTTATTACTTGTATTATTGCACAATGTCGCATTCTCATCCTATTGGATTCTTATTATTGCATTCTTGACTTGACTTGATAGTATAGTAGTACTAGTATAGCATAGGGACATAGAAGAATTGTATTGTTGTTGTGTACCGGTACATGTACATTATATTTTTATTATTATTACTATTGTTTTATTGCACAATCGTAGCGGGCATGGCCAACCGCATTTCACTGTATGCCCTGGTATGTATGCAATGAATAAAAAAAAATGTCACTTTAAACTAAATGGAAAGGTCACTTTAAAGGAAAGAACCGATGTGGTTCTTGTATAGTTTAGATTATTGTAGTATAGCATAATGACAGAGTTGAAACTGTATTAGCATGTCTATTTTTATCATGCACATCTTATGCCTTCTTATTACCTGTTTATGTATTTTATTATTAGTATTATTGCACAATCGATGCGGGCATGACCACCCGCATTTCACTGTATGCCCTGGTATGTATGTGACTAATAAACCTCTTGAATTGATTTGATATTGTCTGCTGATTTTCATCCAGTTGTCACATGAAAGGTGGTAACAAAGATAATGATAATGATAATAATGAGGCTTGTGTCTATCACTCCGCTGGCCAGTTCTACCAACTATGCATTAAAATTCCCTGCGGTCAACATAATTTCTTCCTATTTTGGTTGTAATTGTGTAATGATAGATGTATAACCTGAACACTGTACATATCTGTTTTCAGGAAACACTGGGCTATACAAAGAATATGCTGTGATGTCACATGAATGTATAAATATATGGCCATGCATTTAATCTCTCTTTTTTATAAAATCATTATAGCCAACATGCAATATATCCCATTGATTGGTACAATGGGACAGACATTTGTTTTATACAGCTATAACCTGCATTCTTTCAAAATATATCATTAATCAATAAAACAGATATTGGAATACATAAATAAAGGTTTTCAATTCAATAACTGAAATATACATTATTCAGACTAGTAGTTATATTACTACTACAATAGAAAATGTTTGATTTTGTATCTGATCTGTCAGCATGGCTGTCACAGCACTTAATTATGTTAATACTATTCAGGGGAGAGGTGTGGCTGGGAGGTATTGTTTACGCCCAGCAGAATCCTGGCAAAAGGTGTCAAATCTTTAAGAGCTGTTTTCTCTGCTTAGGTCTCTGGGGAAAAAAGACTGCTACAAGATTTAAAATTAGCACATCACAATAATAACATTCTCAGATTTCAAAGTATGACACATCATTTGAAAGCTTACATTCTGTACTTTCACAATCTGGAAAAATCTGGAAAATGAAAAAATAGACATGTAGGCTATAGCACTGGTCGGGGTCACATATGGTTCGCGACATATCCGTATAAATATGACGTGCATTATTTAGGACAAAGTAAATCTATAGGCTGAATATGATTTATTATCAGCATTTTAGGTCTATTATTTTACATTTCAAAAGCCCCCTCTAGAAAAACGAAGCACAAAAACATAATTCAGAATGGTATAATCTATAATGGGATCTAGACCGTGAGAATTATTTCAGGAAGGGAGCTGCATTTCTTTGCGAGGGTGTGGCAATGCAGGTTATGTTACGTCATAGCTTACGCTCTGCGCTCTACTGGAATATATCCTCATATCAGTCTATATACTGAATAAATTCTCCACATGCACCTATACACACCCATCTGGCCATACTAACAGCTCCTTCCTTATTTTCACCACGGCGAGTGTCTGTATACACCACTTGAGTTTAGTGTAAAATAGTTGGAAAGGAGCTACGTTGAAGAGAAGGAGCTGCATTGACATTATATCTTTGTTTTCTCTCTCACAATTTTTCGAGGAAATACAGTGATAATGTCTTCGCCACCGGAGTGTCTAGAAGATGATGATCATTCTGACCTCCATTGGAGCTTCGTAGTAGGGGCTCGCGTCGCTGAGCAATCTCCGCCGACATTACCTCTGACTCTGCAGTTGGACACTTTGCTAGGGAGGCGCTCTGCCATGTGAGGGCTGGCGGCCTCTCTGAGGCGCTGCCTCTTAGCGGCGTGGAGAGGGTTCTGGTTTGATGCCCACGTTAACATGAGCTCCTCATCGGGAGCTTTATTTACCTGGGGCCGTGTCCGAATCTGCGGTTCAATTCCCCGGGTCTCTGGACAAATGGATCCCCTCTGTCACCGTGCTGGCCCCGCTTTTCAAGATGAAAAACACCCGACGCAAGGGAGGTGAGCTTGGTGTTTCATTATAAGAATATCTCCATGCTCAAGTCGGCTATAGTCCCAGAGGGACTTGTTGCAGACACCGCTGTGTCTGGTAAACACCATTCTGAAGAGGGACGTGTGTTGCCTTCTTTTTCTCTTCTCTCTTCGGATGAGAAGAGGCACAGACAGCGGCTGTCTGAAGTGTTGGCCTATATTGCTTGCTTACATTGTACTATTGTTCAGTGGTAGCCGTTTAGCTTGCTTCTTAGCTGGGTTGAGCTAACTGTTAGCCAGTTAGCTGTTTAGCTATGACGTTAGCTGCCTGTACGTTCGCTCGGCTGGGAACGTTAGCTTGATGCTATCAGTTAGCCTAGAGTTAGATGTTAGCTTGTGCTACAACCGTTGAACATTAGCCGTGAGAATAGCAGGCCCTAGCACTCTGACTACGACGTCATCTTTGACAGAAGATGTAGTCGGGCCTGCACCATGACCGGCTGCAGGAGGGGGCCGTCTCGCCGGAGCGAGGCTCCGGACATAGCTGCTTTTTTGCCCCGCCAGCGAGAGGCCTTTCGTCAACGTGGAGACCAGCCTGTGTTGCGGCCTTTCCGTCCTGCGTTTGTTGGTGCAGGTAAGGTGTCCATTGGACATTACCCCACTCTTCCTTCCTTCCCCTCCTGAATGTTTTGTTAATAACGATGTTTTTTCCAAAACGTATGTTGCTTCACTACATTTGGAGATACGACATGTGCTGTGTGTGAATTGTCTTGGTCGCTTGTATAGCTTGGGTACCGCTGGCCAAAGCTTGTGCTTTTCTCTCTACCTCGAAACAGTGTTGTTTTTTATGTGAGTAAAAATTAACTGGGTTTTTGTTGTATGATGAGAAGTTGTGTGTGTTCATGTAACGTTAGACAACGTGGCTGAGCCCACAACTGGCTGGGTTGCCCTACAATGCTGTGCATAGTGGCATGTGATCGAGGGATGAGTCCCTCTCTCAGCTTGTGATGACAATAACAGGTGGCAAGTTTTTTCACACATGAACAGGGCTGTACCTGTTCAAACAAGGTCTTCGGCTGTGCTGGCGTGCATGATGTAATGCTTACTCTACACATTGGCGTCGTATCAGGGGTAAGGTGGTGAGGGGTAGGTTTTCCCGGTTTTCCCCTTAGAGAGGCAATTTTTTTCGGAAAATTGTTTGGTCGCTGTCATGTGGACTTAGCAAGGCCTGTGACGAGTACTTAATCGAGGACTTGTGTCTTCTCTCGTCATGAAAAACGGCGTTCCTCTTACGGTAGTGAGAGTGTACTTGTTGAGATCAGAGGTTCTGTGTAGGATTGTTAGTAACTGTCTAACTGTTACTGTTTACACTAGTAACTGTTTACCTGCATATATAACTGTCTCCACCAGTGACTGTCTAGTTGCATATATATCTGTTCCTATTAGAGGGCACTCTAGGCGGAGCCACCCAGGTACACCACCTTGTGGCGAGTATAAAAGCAAAGGTATACTCCCACTTCGTTCTCTCCCCCCATGCCTCTCAGAGAGAGGAGACCTGTATGTTACTGCTGCTTTCCATTTGAATAAAAATGAACAACGCCAGTTCAGGCTCAAGATAGAAACCATGCCTCTTGACCACATTATTGTCGCCCTATAGTCGAATTCTGTTAACAGGTTATAGGCCCAGATAACGCCAGGGCGAAATAGTGGAGGTACTGTAGCAAGCTTAGCTGAAGTATAGGCTAGGATAGTGCCGGGAGCACCGCGTGGCTAGACGCTAGGCCAACAAGAGCAAAAGCTAAGCATACCATTAACGAAGAGGATGGAAAACAAGAGAAGAGACAAATGGCCGACATTCAATGGAAAAGCGGAGAACTATGAGCTTTGAGAAGAGCGCATGCTGTGCTGCATGCACGGGGCGGCCCCCACCGGAGAACTGACAGCGGAAGAGCAAGCCCTGGACGACCAGCGGAACGCAAGCCCATACTGCGAGTTAGCGCCGATGCTTGACGACACCAGCCTGGGGCTGATATTCTGCGACACTAAAGACAGAGGCCGAGAAAGCCTGGCGGTACTGAGAGAGCATTTCATCGGGCGAGGAAGACCCAGAGTCGTGGCCCTCTACATAGCACTAACGGGCCTGAGGAAGAGGACCACCGAAACCGTGACCGAATACGTCAACAGAGCAGAGCAAATCACGACGCCACTGAGGAGTGCCGGAGAAGCACCAAGCTATGGGCTAATGATGGCGATAATAATGAGAGGACTACCGGAGCTGTACAAACCGTTCACACTCCTGGTAACACACGGTTCAACGGACATTACGTTGGGACAGTTCAAGGCTAAGTTAAGGAACTTCGAGGCCTCAGAAGACACCCACCCAGCCGCCGCGGAGGAGGGGGAGAGGCTGCTAAAGGCCCGAGCGACGCCAAGAGAGAGAACCAGGACCACGACGGAACTGGCGTGTTGGCGATGCAGAGATAAAGGCCATCGGAGAAGCGAATGCACAAAGACTGTCTGGTGTAGCTTCTGCAAATCCACGGGGCACACAGACAGAGCGTGCATGAAGAAACACAACCAGAGCGCGCGATACACGCATGGACAAGATGGCGGCTACGGACGAGACGACGGCCATGAACGAGACGGAGGCCACGGACAAAATGGCGACTACAGACGAAACGGAGGCCAGGGACGAAATGGCGACTACGGACAAAATATAGGCTGTGGACAGGGTGAGGACAGCGGACACGATGAAGGCGACGATCGACGTGAGATGAATCGAGACAACGCCCGGAGAATCGATGGCGGCGACAATCGACGTGAGGCAAGTCGAGACGACGCCCGGAGAATAGCGGGACAAGAAGACTGCGCTTTTGGAGCGCGGACGGCGGGCATCGCCGGACCGGCCCAGCTGCAGCGGGCCCAGAGAAGGGGACTGATCGTGGACACAGGCGTGTCGTCCCATGTCATCAACGACAGGGGTCGGTTCAAGAACTTTGACGACACTTTCCACCCGGAGAGGCACTGCATGGAGCTGGCGGACGGTAGACGCATCTACGGATTGGCACAAGAGAGGGGAGACGCACAGGTATGCCTCACGGACAGCAAGGGGCGCCGGCGTACGGTGACGCTAAAGAACGCTTTATACGTACCATCGTTCCCACAAGGACTATTCTCTGTAATAGCTGCTACTGCAAGCGGCGCCAAGGTATTCTTCGATAAAGGTAAACATTTTCTTGTAGAACCTGACGGTACCTGGTTTGACATAAAGATGTACCAGAGAATATTTTATCTGAAAACGGAGTGTAATGACAACGACCAGTGTAATGATAATGATGATGTGTGTAGCGGGACGGCCAGTCACGATATTCAGACATGGCACGAGATTATGGGTCATTGTAATTACAAAGATTTACTGAAACTGCAAGTAGTGTCAGAGGGCATGCACATTGAAGGGGAGAAGCGTAGACCTGACAAAAATTGTGCAATGTGCAAAACGGGGACGTTTACCCAACCGAGATACAGAAATCCCACAGACAGAGTAAGGGTACCACTTGCACTAGTTGACAGGGACCTGGCAGGCCCAGTAAGCAACGAGTCCATAGGAGGTTTTAGATATGTACAGTCTTTTACAGACATGTGTACAGGGGCTGTGTTTGTTTACTTTATCAAAGAAAAGAGTGACACACTCCAGGCTACAGAAAAATTCCTGGCAGACGTAGCCCCTTATGGTACAGTAAGATGTTTGAGGTCCTAAAAATTCAGGTGGCAGGTTCGCACATGAGCCTATGTGAAGCTGTTACCTTGACAGGTATACATGCGCTTCATGTAGCACGCTATGACTGGTGTCATGGCTCTGCTTTGTCATTGCATCGTATCAGGGGTGAGGGGTCATGAGAGGGTGAACTGATAAACCCTCCCTCCCCTTTTTTTCTGATTGGTCAGGGGGTTGGACCTCCTGTCCTTCGGGCTTCCTGTCACGTTGCTGGGTCAGCGCGTCACAGGGTAGGGAGGGGGGGGGGGAGTTTCCTGGTCCCACGCCATATTTGGGCGGTGGGTCACGGAATTCCCCCCGCCATAGAGTACGTCACTGGGCGCGTTTCTAATGGTTGTGAGATTTCCATGAGTTCTTTTCAGGCTCCATGTTGTGGACCTCTGTTATTGTCAAGATGAGTTATGCGGTGCGTGAGAACTTAAAAAGAAGTTCTGCTCTGTTGTATGTGTCTTGAGCTTGGTAGGTGATGCACTGCAGTAGAGGCAATTTGTTCTTCTGCTCTGCTCCCTACTAGTAGTGTATTGGGTCAGAGCCTCCTCCTCAGGGAGTTTCAGAGCCTCCTCCTCAGGGAGTTTCAGAGCCTCCTCTGTGAGTTTCAGAACCTCCCTCTCAGTGAGGGAGCCTCCTCAAGAGTTTCAGAGCCTCCTCCTCAGAGAGTCTTAGTCCAATTGTTACATGAATCTTTTTGGACACGTAGCTCAATGTTGCATATATCTTTTCAATTATTTCTCACGTGGGAAGTCTCTCTCTCTGGGGGTTCCCTGTCTTTTATAGGGCAGGGTTGACAGGTGTGTTTTCCCTCGGGCGCTTCATATGGGACCCATATCTGTGTCTTGGCCGGCTTCCTGCCACTCTCCCAGGCGGCTTGGAGGGTAACGTTATCTGGGTTCTTGTTAGAATTACCATTGATATGTTTTGGGTCTCGACGTGTACATAGTGCTGGCCCTGGGTGCTTCTGTGTGGAACCACGCATGGGCTTGCACGCCTTGGTTGCTCATCATTGAAACTCCGTTTTTATGGGGCAACTAGGATGGAGTTTTGTCTCTTCCGAGCGCCAGTGTACTAGGTTAGTCTCGATGAATTCTCGTTCATCTCTGGGGGGAGATAACGGAATAGATCAAAGCATTGGCGGAGGGGTCTCACGCCTTTGGGGTGGGCCACCGGGCCTGGCTTGGTGGCGCCCTCTGTGATGTTTTAGATCGACACGCGTACCTACCCCCCTCCTGGGACTGGGGATGGCGGCTTGATTAGGACACGGGACTGGTTCTGGTCACGCCGGACCAGGTCAGTTACCCCGTTGTCCGCCGGGGCGCAGATCTGCTGTTCTGGTACCCTGATGGACTTGTGCTTTTTCGGGGGGAAAATACCGGGTCGGCCCGGGCGTTGCAGGGTTTGATGTTATGGAGGTGTTCGTGGTTATGTCACTGCGTGTTATCCTTCACTGTTGCTTTGTCCATATTGTGTTGTACCTTGCGCTGTGCTAAAGGAGCCTGGTCCTTCTCCATTCTTTTTTCGCCCCTCTCTTCTCCTGCTTTGCGGGGCTGGGAGGGGGCTGTCGAGGTGGTTCTTGTACCCCTCTGGCATCCCTGTGTACGTCCCAGTCCGCCGGGCCCAGGTCCGAACTCGTTCTCGTCGACCTGTTGGCCTGGGTTAACCCCTTCTTGAGAACTGAAACACTTGTACTGCTGTATAGCCGGTGTATACCCGCAGTTGTGTTTTGGAGTTTTTTCTTGGGGGGGTTATAGGAACAACCGCCTCCTGTTAGGTGGTGGTTGGTTTCCAGGTGTGTTGGTAGCGGAGTCGACTCTCGGGTTAGGCCGGGCTTGACCCCGTCTGCCTGCGAGTGTGCCCCCGCACATTTCATAACGTCTGCCAATCGTGTCTGCCTTCTCTGCCTCGGCCCCTCTAGAGGGTCTGGGTTTTTTGTGGAGGCTGCGACATGGTGCACAGCATACCCCTTTGGCGCCTGTCTAGTCCGCAGTGCTCCAGGCTCAGGTCGAGTCTTTTTGACCTGTTGCCTGGTCCCGCTGTGGGTGTGGCCTTTTGAGTGCTTCGGGCGGCGTGCTGTAGGGGGGAAGGGCCTGCTCTTGGATGGGCCCTGTCCGATACGCTGGCGATGTGGGGGGTGGTATCACTAGTGACTGCCTGGTGGGGTCTCGATGCTGCGGCGTCGTTGGCCTCACCAGGCCCCCTTTTCCGGGGGGTCCAGTCCCTTCCTGGGGCTGGGTCCTCCTTCGCGCTCCGCTGCTATGGCCTTGCCACGGGGTTGGGTTTTTGCCCTTGCCCCTGTGATATTAGGGGTTGTAATGGGGGCTTTGTTTCTTCCCGTTCGTTCCCTAGTGGCATGTGGGTTGCGCGTTTGTGTAGTCGTGGGTTCTTCTGTGGGAAGGTAAGTCCCACGGTCTGCTCACCCTGTGCGTTTGAGTTGCTAAACCCCTCTTCGCACAGTCAGATCCGATTCCCTCCCGTCCTCCACTAGGGGGGTTCGGGGGCTCGGGTCCTCCCCGGTTCTGATGGTTGTGGGGTGCCTCAGCGGGTACATTTGTTGAGCTTCCGCTCTGCTCAGCTCCTGTGTTCCAGTAGAGCGCAGAGCGTAAGCTATGACGTAACATAACATACGGTTATCTATATAACCATAGTTATGTGAGTAATAGCGAGCGCTCTGCGCTGGACTCACTGAGGACCCCGTGGTCTTCGTCTTGGTGGTGAAAGACTTGGGAAGGAGCTGTTAGTATGGCCACACCCCTGCTTATGTAGAGGAGTGGATGGGAGTGTGGCCAGACGGATGGGTGTGTATAGGTGCATGTGGAGAATTTATTCAGTATATAGACTGATATGAGGATATATTCCAGTAGAGCGCAGAGCGCTCGCTATTACTCACATAACTATGGTTATATAGATAACCGTATGTTATTGAGCTAACTGAACTAAACCCTGCCCTCGACCAGGTTAAAACTTTTTGATATGTTGCCATAGCGATTTAGAAAATCTGACGTCGGGGAACGGAAAGGTCTGGCTTAAGTCAAGCTATGCTGAAAATGATACGGCTAACTCAGTTAGCCAGGTACGAGGAACAGGGCCCTGGTCTGCATCCCCTTAACAATTGTGTGTATTGAGCCGTACTGTATTGTACCCATTCTGCAATCTGTTAAATACAATTTTCATTCATTCATTCATTCATTCATTCATTCATTCATTCATTCATTCATTCATTCATTCATTCATTCATTCATTCATTCATTCATTCATGCAGTAGCCTAGCTGGCTCTACTAGCCCTGCTATCAATCCAGTCCAGAGTATAAGATAACATTATGATACAGAAAGCTAACGTTATGATACAGAAGGCTAACGTTATGATACAGAAAGCTAACGTTATGATACAGAAAGCTAACGTTATGATGCAGAAAGCTAACGTTATGATACAGAAGGCTAATGTTATGATGCAGAAAGCTAACAGTATGATGCAGAAAGCTAACGTTATGATGCAGAAAGCTAACGTTATGATAACGAAGGCTAGCGTTATGATGCAGAAAGCTAACGTTATGATGCAGAAACCAACGTTATGATACAGAAAGCTAACGGTATGATACAGAAAGCTAACGTTATGATGCAGAAAGATAACGTTATGATACAAAAGGCTAACGTTATGATGCAGAAAGCTAACGTTATGATGCAGAAAGCTAACGTTATGATACAGAAAGCTAACGTTATGATACAGAAAGCTAACAAGGTTGTCATTCGAGGGGTAGTCTTCTCTCTCTCTCTCTCTCTCTCTCTCTCTCTCTCTCTCTCTCTCTCTCTCTCTCTCTCTCTCTCTCTCTCTCTCTCTCTCTCTCTCTCTCTACCTGTGTTGCCTGTGGGCTAGCTATCTGTGCTATTATTTAAGAATACGTTGACTGTAATAAAAAAGAAATTTATTTTTCTTCAATTTTTAGGGGGCCTTGCGTTTAAATGTTTCACAGGGCGTCGCATTTCTCCCAGACGGCACTGACCCTAACACAACTAGGAGTTGAACCAACAATCATTGAAGCCGCGGGCAAGTGTTCTCACCACTATTCACTATTAATTTGCAGTCGTGGTTAAGACATAAAGTTAGGGTTAAGGTTAGGGTTCGATCCCCAGCAGGGGAACTTAAATAGTCTGAAAACGTAAATAGTAAAACATTTATTAAATATGTAATGTATACTTTGTAATACGTACACAATATATTACTTTTGGCTATAACATAACATGCATTATGTACCTTTTTTCCTGTGGTTGATTAGTACTTTATTTACGAGATCGGTCTGCATTTCAGATAGTCCAGAAATATTGAGGAATAACTTGCTTTGGGGGTGGTGGTAGATACACTGTGTCTTGATGAAAGTGGGAACAATTATTTTCCATTATACAACGGCATGCAAATTTCTCGATTCTGATTGGCCATTAACACGTCTTTATTGGCAACAATCCACGCTGCTGGCCCAGGACCCGCCCACAACCGACCCACATCACATCACTCCGCCGGATCACAAGAAGGTGGCCAATAATCTTTACAAATGGATATGTTAATGGCGACTAAACTACTAAATATCAAGCGATTCTGTCACAGCGAATGTCTTAGTCGTTTAAACAATGTTGGATGATGTAATTGATGGGTCTTGAATCATTCTGTAACAAAAGAAAAATCGCGGATTGATTGATGGATTAATTTGCGATTTTTTTTTCAATTTCTTTTTCCTTTCGACTGTCAGCGCTCGCTCTAGTCTCCACCCACCGCCACACACCCCCCCCCCCACACACATACACACACACACACACACACACACACGCACACACACACACGCACGCACACGCACGCACACACACACACACACTCTGCCTGCAACGTGGGGGATAGTCAGAGAGCTGGGTGCTGCGCTGTTCTAAGTGAGCATAGCCTATTGAGTTGATTGATTGATTGATTGCTAATTTTATTACTGTACGCTTGGTTTTCAACTGGTTAAGTTTAGGCCCTCTACAGTAGGTTTAAAAAAATAAATAAAAGAATAGGGCGAAGAAAACGTTTTTTTCCTATAGGGCAAAGAAGACTTTTTAATTTGTTTTACCTACTTTATATAGAAGCATCTAAGAACGAAGTTCTATGGAAAGTAGGTCTGCATTCCCTTAACAATTGTGTGTATTGAGCCGTACTGTATTGTACCCATTCTGCATCTGGTAATAAAATTTTCAATCAATCATTCCAATAATACACAGTTGGATGTGTTAGTTGGTTGGATGCACTTCAAGCTGCTTCCACATGAGGCAACTTCTCTCAATCATTCCAATAATACACAATTGGATGTGTTAGTTTGGTTGGATGCACTTCAAGCTGCTTCCACATGGAGGCAACTTGTCTTTTTTGTAGTTGTGGGAACTACTTTTTCTGGCGGATGGTTTTTTCAATAAATCTTCGATTAATGTGTGTTTATTGTATAGAAATAAGGTTGGATGAATCTGGCAGTTGTATAAAAGCTTTACATCACTTGCAGTCGTGATTTGTGACCAATAAACCATGCCTAGGGGGGTCTAACGACCCTCGGCTGCGCCTCGGGCCTAACGACCACCCCTAGGCATGGTTTATTGGTCACAAACCACTCCTGCGCGTGATGTAATGCTTAATTAGAGCTCTGTGAGTAGAATCATTATACCCACAAACAGGAACAGGACAGATATTCTTCAAAACCCAATGTAAAATCGGTTCAAATGGAAGGGTATATATAATCTAAATGCTGTACCTTGCTGTGACTTGCTGGCGCCTCAATAATGAAACTATTCCAGCAGTCTTATCTGGCAGTTTAAGTTGGATCTATACTGCAGTAATGAGGTGTTGTATCGTGGCCACGGCTCAGGCTAAAGCTGATGAAATGCTCTCTTCCCCAATGTTAATCAGATAGCATTCATTCACGTTAATTATAGATGTTGTAATTACTCACACGAATCATTTAACATTATCAGAGGCGCGATTACATATTGACCGGACGTATCAATCAATTACGCTGGCGCTGCAGTCCCGTTCACTCATCCAACATGGGTTTGTTTTCCCGTCTACTCCACACCACTGCCGTACAGACCAAGCAGACAAAGGCCACTCAAAGCACATCAAGCACATCAAGACCTGTTTTAAAAAGACAATGGATGATAAGAAGAGAAGGTGTTTTAAAAAGACAATTGATGATAAGAAGATAGGGTGTTTTTAAAATACAATGGATGATAAGAAGATAAGGTGTTTTAAAAGTACAATGGATATAAGAAGAGGGGCGTGTTTTAAAAATAACGGACGATATGAGGGGGAGCGTTTTAAGAATGGATGATAAGAAGAGGAGGTGTTTTAAGAATGGGGTGTTTAATGAGGGGGGGGGGTTAAAAAGAGAATGGATGATAGAGGGGGCCCACGGTCCCACCGGACAGCCTCTTACCATGCAATATCGGGAGTTCTTACCAGGAAATGCATGCCAATTGGAGCCGCTTTCGCCACTGGCTCTGAGAGACAGGAGGGATGGAGGCTCTGAGAGACAGGATGGATGGAGGCTCTGAGAGACAGGAGGGATGGGGGGTCTCTGTCCAGAGAAAGCATGGCAGTGAGTGGAGGAGGAGGAGGAGAGGAAGATGTGAAGCAAAAAGCGAAGAGAAGATGAAGGGGGTCATAATAAAAGGCCAGTGTAGAGACAGCATGATACAAAAGACGCGGCCTCAGAGACGTTTCTGACACGATTTACTCCTGTGCAGGGAGGGGAGGGCAGGGGGAGAAACAGAGGAGAGATGGGAGCAGAATGGCAAGAAGACCCTCCTTGCACCTACCAGCCCTCGACGCCTACATTTAACAGACACAGATGGCTGTTCTCTGCTTGATAAACCCGCCCCTCCCCCTCCCGCATATATCTCTCTATCACAAAGGTGCGACAGGGACACGCCAGGCCAGGTTAACCCCAGTTAACTGGGGTGTATTCCCACAAGAGGTTAACAAGCCCTGACCCCCTGGGGTCAGTTCCAGACACCATGTGATTAAGGGAATCTACTCCCCATCTCTCCGCCCCCCCCCCCCCCCCCCCCTTAGGAAATCGTTCTCCCTATCAAAGGGATATCAGGTCCTTGTGAGAGAAGAAGATGAAGAAGTAGTTTGTTTTGAGAATTTCTCGCTCGCCCGTCGAAATTAATTGCAGTGGTCGGTCATTTTTGCATAAGCGTACCGTATTATTACCGATACAAACATTACAAAAACATGTGTAAAACTCTCATTTTCCGTGGGATTGTTATCAACTCAACTGGAACTCTTTTGCAGGCATCTGTTTGCAAGTAAACAAAGACGTAAGTAAACAAAACTTTTATTTCAGTGTGTTCAAATTTTTTAAAACACCATAATGTAACTATTACATTAGCACTCAGAGTGATCTTCCTGTTGTGGAAGAAAATGCTGAATGTCTCCTTTCAAAAGAGACCAGACTCATGCATGTGCTATAAGTGGTTAAATACAATTGAATACATTGCAAATTACTTTGGGTATGCAATCAACAGGCGTTTTATGCTAAATGTGCCGGATGCACAAGAGGTTAAGGGATTGATTAAGCCTCCTATCCAGACGAGTGTTTGCACACTCTCTGATCCAGTAATAGAGGCTACATCAGCAGTGGTTGGTGGTCGAGTGTTTAACTTGATGTGTGTGTGTGTGAGTCTGTATTTGAGTGAAGGCAAGAGGAAAATGGCTTTGGAGGGGAAAAAAGCTTTTTTCCTTTGAGAGAGGGGACCAATCGCGTCAACTTCATAGTTTAAATAGAGAAATTCTTCTTGCATGAAATTAATTCCTATAAGCAAAGGCCCCCTTTAGTTCTCTATCAATTTGGTCCATGAAC
This sequence comes from Notolepis coatsorum, assembly GCF_963971535.1. Lineage (NCBI taxonomy): Eukaryota > Metazoa > Chordata > Actinopteri > Aulopiformes > Paralepididae > Notolepis > Notolepis coatsorum. The sequence goes on along the minus strand of NC_140181.1, from coordinate 49,014,439 downwards.
TAGGAAAGGATACCTTTTTTCTTTTCTTTTTTCAACGATGTATAGACCTTGTAAATGTACTAACTCCCACCTCCACCCATCTCTTCACGGTCTCTCCCACAGCTATGGGAAAATTAATGGTTTATTAAATGATCGCCTCCAGCTTGGTCTGTGGCTCATGCAGGCTCTTGGCCTTGAAAATAAGTCTTCTAATATCGATATTGATAAGGTGGTAGGATAAAAAAATTTGAAGTTAATCTGCTTTGCTGTCTTCCTCGTAGCGGGGGAGTAATGAAACTGCGACATCCACTCCTTACAGTAAGTGTCGGCCGTGTGGTTCTTAAAACTTTCAGTGCCTTTGATTAGCGTTGATTTACCCCGTTGAATGCCACCACCCACTTCAATGTTAGCGTTAAAAACACCTAATCTATGTTTAAAATTATGTGTCTAATCTGCCCGTCGCTTATCAATGACTTGTTTGCAGTCAACATTGCCGAAACGGATTGTTTTTTAATCGGTTCATATCCTTTTTATAGCATTTCGAAAAGCTATCGTTCTCTCGAAAATCTTAGGGAAATTGAAACATTCCCCCATAAACGGCATTTATTGGAATATTCTCGAATACACTAGACACGTTGTCATTTGTCGGCCTATTTATGAATCGTTTTCAAATAAACGCTAGATTATTGATAGTATATGTGTACTTATGCACGCTATAGATGTGAGCTGAGAAATCTATTCTCTCGTTTCCTCAAGATCACACACAGCCACACACACACATACACACTTAGGGGACACGCTGTTATCTCAGTGAATACAGCTCAGATTACCCCAAGACTGGTAACATAGACTCCTTACCTTAGATCAGATGTTCTCCAAAAAGATTATTCCAATTCCTGATCGCCATTCCAAATATCGATCACGCTTATTGATTGATTATTGGCTGCTGTAAATATATATTCCACGTTGCTATATTCTAATCGACTGACCTGCAGTTACACAGGGATAGACGATAGGGGGACCTTTTTTCCCATCTGAGCTCCTGGAGGGGTTGCTGTACCAACGGGAGACTCGGTTGATGAAATATGAATTCAGATCGCTAATAAAGAAAAAAAACTACACCACCGGTGGGGGGGGGGGGGGGGGGGGGGGCTGATCAAACGAGTAATGTCGTTGCTGGCACTCAAAGGGTTAAAGGAACACGCCAACATTATGGGAAATGCACTTACCGTCTTCTCCGTTAGACAAGACGATAGATACTTATTTCCTTTTTGTGTGTTTGGTAGAGAGTTATCTAACCTAGCTTAGCACAAATGAATGGAAGCCGATATGGACCGCAAGCCTAGATTAAAGCCCCCGTTAGAGGTTATTTTGGACCAACAGCTAGGCTAGTGGTCCATATTCATTCACTCATGCTAAGCTAGGATTGCTTGTAGCCTGATATCTTTCCACTGAATGCACAGAGAAGAAATTGGTATCTCTCTTCTCACGCATTTCCCATAATGTTGGCGTGTTCCTTAAAAAAATAGGCTAGTTTCTGTAAAACATCCTTTTGCCTTTTATCCGCATGTTAAAGGACAACATTACTGGTACACGGGAAAAGAAAGCAGTGTTCATTTTCACCATATACAGGTGCGGGAAGAGAAGGAAGCGGGAGCATGGAGATACATTCGAGAGCTCTATTGTGAATCAAGTGTTAAAAGTGCAGTCTGTTCCGCTGCCTTTATCTCACCAGAGCTGCAGTCACTGCCAGCGTGAGATACTTAAAAGTTTCCAAGAGGACCATTTTTCTTCTTCTTTTTAACTCAGGCCCACATACTTGCCATCCAACTCGCTAATTAGCCGTCATGAGTTCTTATGCCTTAGGAAATCCATGTATTCCTGACTAGCGATGATAATGCAGGCTTATATAGCTTACAAGCACTTGCCATGCATGCGTTGCTAAAATGCCATGTTATTACCTGCAGTAAGTGTGTGTGTGAGAAAAGCCAAGGAGATTTGTCTCTGGTTGGACTTTCGGCACAGCGTGTGAGCACCGAACACAAATACTGTGTTAACAAACAGCAACATGCAGCGGCAGCCGGTTTAAAGGGGAATTCCACCCATTTTGAGAATTCACATTATGTTCGTCCTGTTCCCCATCAGTTCGGTCAGTATTTGTGAACATGCATCACTCTCATCCTAAAGCTATAAATGAGAGAGAGAGAGAGAGATGTTGGTGATGTCACTGAGATCTGGGGCTGCTCCACAGACGATAAACTGAGCTCTGACTTTGTGAGGCCATAAAATTTTTGTGTGAGCTCTTACATGCAAATGATGTTCACATTCTAGCAGGGGTGTAAAAAGTACCCAGAAATTATACTTAAGTGAAAGTATGGGTACCGTCTCAAAATCGTACTCAAGTAAAAGTAAGAGTATCTGGCTAAAAACACACTTGAGTAAAAATGAAAAAGTTTCTACTTTTAAATGTACTAAAAAGTTAAAGTTAAAACTTTTATTTATTCCGGGGCAATGAAATGTTCCGTTTTCGTCCTCTTCATCACTCGTACTAAATTGTTTGTGGCCATCTTCTGTAGCTTGTCACTCTGACTGTCTATTCTTCTGATAGCAGGTGTTTAATCAAAGATCCCCGCTTTCTAGTCTTGCACAAGGACCAATCAGCATGGGTATGGGCGTGTTCATTTTCCATTGATGGGGATTTGATTGGCTGTTTTTAAATAAAGTGAGGCCGCAGGATTAAGAACGTTCACGTTAGTTCGGCCAGAGTAACAAATATACTAATTAAAATGGTTGGACCTGCGAGATTTGTACTTTGTACTTTGTAGGTCTGCATTTTAAATGTATACAAAAGGTATGTATTTTTTCTCTGAAATGTAATTGAGTAAAAGTACAAGTATACAAACCTAATAATACTTGAGTAATACAAATCCCCAAAAACAGTACTTAAGTATTGTAATGAAGTACAATTATTCAAGTACTTTACACCCCTGCTGATTAGAGGGTTTTCTCTCAGGTGTATTGCTTTAGGGGAGAGAGGTGCATGTTCACAAATACTGACTGAACTGTCCTGGGGCACAGGAAGAACATACTGTGAATTCTTAAAATGGGACATTCTGTAAGGGTTCAGCGCTCCCTGGCCAGACTCCGTCTGCTGCTCCCCCCTCCCCTCCTGTCCATCCAAGGACTCCACAACAGCCCCCACCCTTGCACAGACTTTTCCCATCTGTACCTCCCCCTGCTGGACATTCATCTGCATTACCCCTTATCTTCCTCATGCATACCCTCCTGCACTGGTGGCTCTTTAATGTTTACATGTCTATCTGTGCCCTTCCCCTGTTACCTTGTCTCTTGCCCTTCTTGTTCCCCTGTTAAATGTTATGTTCCTAGTTTATTAGTTTCTTGTGTGGTTGTATGGTTGTTGTTATGTTTACTCTGTCTAGTGTTCAGTCTTTTCTTGTGTGTGTTTCCTTCCTGGTTGTCTCACCCCTATGTGTGACTCGTTTTGCTAATTGCCCTGCTGTCTCTCTATTGTTAATTGTTCCCCCTATATCTGATGTGTGTTCCCTACCCTCCAGTGTCGGTTCATTGTTTTGAGATCCTTGTTTGATGTGTTCGGTTCCATGTTCTCTGTGCTGTACCTTGTTCTCCCGTGAGCCTACTCCCTTTGTCAGTAAGTGTTAGTGTTTTTTGTTTGTTTTCCACCATGTTTGTTTTCGTGTAAAGTTTGTCTAGTTTTGTTAGTGTTTATAGTCACCTTGTTCCCTTTTTTCCATTGCCTGCCTTGCAGTGTTTTTTTTGTTGTGCCTTTTGTACTTGCTCTCGTTATGAGTTATTCTTTGTTTTGTTGGATCCTGCCCTTTTTACACTTCACCCCTGGCTCCATGTCTCGTCTTCCTATCTGCATATTCTCTCCTCGTCCTGTTCTGCAATTGGGTCCTCCACCACACTTATCCCTAACACATTCCCCATTAAAACAGTCAAGGTTTACTTTGCATTTGACAGTGTTGTTCCCCAGCACGCCTCGACGATCGCCATATAAACCTATGTGACTATGGCTGCAACTTGCTGTGCTAGACTCTACCCTACGCTGCTGAGCATTCTATTTGCAACAGTTCTGCGTGGGGTGCGTTCATAACCTTCCAACTGCTTATTCCCGTTGTTTGTGCAGAAAAACATCTACTGTCCCTTGTTGAAAAAAATGGAGTGCCCTGTTATTGCAAAATGTAATAGCTTTCTGCTGCCAAATTACGCAGCAGTGCAAGTGTGCTGCTTAACCATTCTCTGTGCGGAGAGGCTGATGGCCAGGGCTGTACAGCGTTCTCTCTGTCAGTAATCACCATTGTAATCCAAAAGGGCTTTAATTACATTTGGAGGGGGACGCAGAGCTTGTGTGAGTAGAGACAGGAGGTCATCCACCATGACATGAAAGCCTGCCAGGCTGAAGAAAAGAAACAAGCAAACAAGCCCTGGAAAACCACTGGTAGTCGTGTGTGTGTGTGTGTGTGTGTGTGTGTGTGTGTGTGTGTGTGTGTGTGTGTGTGTGTGTGTGTGTGTGTGTGTGTGTGTGTGTGTGTGTGTGTGTGTGTGTGTGTACTGTGTGTGTGTGTACTGTGTTTGTGTGTGTGTGTGTGTGTGTGTGTGTGTGTGTGTGTGTGTGTGTGTGTGTGTGTGTGTGTGTGTGTGTGTGTGTGTGTGTGTGTGTGTGTGTGTGTGTGTGTGTGTGTGTGTGTGTGTGTGTGTGTGTGTGTGTGTGTGTGTGTGTGTGTGTGTGTGTGTGTGAGAAAGGGTGAGGAGGGAGAAAGAGTGAGACAGCCCTCTACATGAGCTCCTGGACACCGTCCAATTATACCCACACAGCAGCACCCGGCCGCCTCCTGCACCCCAATTACGACCAGCGTGCTGCGGCTGGTCAGAGAGCCTGTCACCCTCCCAAAACGGCCCGCAGACTCTGCCTCGGAAATACGGGGAGGCAGAAAGAATGTGCAATGTTTTTTCATGGTGGAATGACATGAATACGCTATGTCTGCATGTGTGTGTGTGTGTGTGTGTGTGTGTGTAGATATACCCAAAAGTGTACATGTGTCTGTCTGTAAGTGTGTGTATTTTACAAAGAGAAGAGATGCCTCAAATACCTGGCAGTGAGAAAGATGCAATTCAGATAGACCAGATAGATCAATGTAGAGAGAAAGAGTGTCACAACAATAGCTAGCTATTAGCCGTTCAGATAACTAGACAGTTATTAATGGAGCTATCATCTTGGCGTATGTAATAGATTAACATTGATCTTGGGACTTTAATGGAAATATCTATTTAAGTCATGTGACTTTATCGTGCAGATAATTTCAATGCGAAATGGATATGCTCTATCTATATTGTATTTTGAAATGCAAATATGGACAAAATGACCGGCAATGTCACTAAATCCCTGTTCACATGGGACTAGTGTTACCTGGAGACCTCTACTCATTTGTAATAATTCCGGAGGTCATCTGTGATCTTAATCCCATGCGAGTCCATTATCCATGTCCATAATTTGTACAGTAATAGTAATCGGCATCTCAGTCATTTAAATTATTATTTTCTTTTTTATCAAATAATGTTTCCATTTTAAACAAAACAAGGCAACACAATACAGTAATAATAATAGCAAGACCACACAGTACCACAACAATAATAATAGCAACAATAACGACATTAGCAATAATAAAAATAATAAATACAGAACATAAACACCAACTTGTACTATTACAGACACCACAAAATACACCACAAAAGACATTTCCTCCCCCACTCCCACCCTCCCACCCCAGGACCAACACCCCAACCCCGCTCCGCCGCTAGATAGTGGCCTTTACTTTATCGGCCGCTGCGACCCACAGCTCAATGCTGGCCTGTCCCACCCCAATTACACGTGCAGTAGAGATTTCCATATAGATGACATCCAGTAGTGTCATCAGAGACCAATCAGTGTGAGTTTCTCAGGTTCCTTCCACCTCATTTATCAGCTTTTTGGCTGCAGTAACGCCCACCAGAATGATTCTTTTTTGTTGTATAGATGCTGGTAGTAATGATATATTGTTTAGAAGTAGTGTTGCTACCGTAAGTGGGATTGTCAGTAATTTTTTTTTAAATGTATTTAACCAATCTTTAACCCTGTAAGACCCTCGGTTGCAAAATTACAACACCACTTTTAGCTTTTGGATATTTAAATAAAATAGTATTAAAAAAAGAATAATAATAATTACATTTTATACATTTACATAGTCAATGGGTCCTGTTGTTCAGCCTCACAATGCTATTGGATGGTAAATGTGTTTATAGGTCCCACATTCTAAAAAAAAAAAAAAAAAAATTACATTTTATACATTTACATATAGTCAATGGGTCCTGTTGTTCAGCCTCACAATGCTATTGGATGGTAAATGTGTTTATAGGTCCCACATTCTGGCCTCTGAAGTTAATAATGTAAATTTAATTTAGGCCTTGCAGCCCAAGCAAGTTAATTGAGAACAAAGGCAGGCAGCCACAGGCAGTTGTGAGGAGGAAGGCTGATTCTCAAGGTCTTGACTTGGGTGGGTGATTTCAAGAATCATTGTTTGAAATAAGTGACTTTAACTAATCTCACAGCCTGGGTGCGTTTGTTCCTCAGCTGCAAGAATGATAACCAATCAGCTGGTGTTTGAGACAACAGAGCTTTTTGTGATGCAGTAACTCGGCAGAAACACGAGTAAACCAGGGTCTGAAACAGTTCTCAAGTCACATTTTCTTTAACATATGACTGGCGTTCAGGTCTGTGGGACTCGTTTTCAAAGTTGACTAAACAAGAAACGATAGAGAGAAATGTTTTTACCGAGCGACTCATTGGCCTTGGCTCATTTTATGTGAAGAACATGTAAGAACACATTTCCCCCCTACACATTCATATTACATGTGCGGTAAGTGTGTAAATTGTAGGTGAAAATAAGTAAAAATGTTTACAAACATTTTCATTGTGTACCTTCACTATTTGCCTCCACCTTTTTTATTTATACTGTATCTATATAGGGTAAGATAAGATAAACATGATTTATTTCATTCATGTCTTGATTATAATGGATTCTTTATTTTTTACAGACATCACATTTTATCACAAAATATCAAATAGCACTTTTATTGGTAAATGTAATCTAGGAGAGGTAAATGGCAAATATTAACCATATGCTGTCTAGGTTGCTTGTAATTGAAATAAAGTTACTATCTGTTTTTACTAAGTATTTTTACATGAATTACCTCTTCCACCCGTGCGGTCCATCAGCGGACCGCAAATTACATCACATCATAAACCAATCTGTCACTCTAGTCTAGAGTCTGACTGTATGACATAATGTTGCGTTTTTCCCCCCAAATGTATCCAAGATCATCCTAACCATGTCACAACAGCAGTCATAGTGTATATTTTCAGCAATATGTTTGTTTACCAATAGGTTAACACCTTGAGTGCCACGCCCTTTTTGGGCCCCATCTATTCACTACCACGCTTTAAAAGATAGGAGTCCGTCACCTTGTTTGTAGAGCTATAACTATATTCTATATTATAGCTATGGATACAATGCTATGGTCATTTGACAGTGACTTCCTTCCCGTCAAGATGCAAAAAAAGAGATAATTTTTCCATGCATATACTTGTGCGTTATACCGTGGTGAATATAAGTATGTTTTTAGATCGGTCTGGGGTAATTCCTGAAATGCTGAGGAATCGCCTTATGTACGTATTATAACCGTTGCCGTTTCTTGCCTGGACCCGCTATTATTCTCAAATCAAATCTATATCATAGGTATTATGTTTCATCATGAATGCATGAAAGGGGGGGGGGGGGGTCGTTTTTTTATGCTTTGATCGCCACCAATGGCAAATGTTACACACACACGTTCGGATCGACGTGAAGACATGCTTGGATCAACGCAAGATTGATATCATATGCCCTTACCTTGACCAGGATGTACCCCAAAAAGAATATTCCAATTATCTGATTGCGATTCCAAGTATTGATGTACATCATGTCGCCAACATAATCCACCACACATCATGCATCGGGAGCATTTGATTCTTCTCAATCCGACCGTTATAACAATATACCGTTATAATAATATAATATATATATATTTTTTTTTATCCACCTTTTCTCCCATTTTCTATATTTTATCCCATCCCAATTTCGTATCATCCAATTCAACCCTCCCCTGTCACGAACGCTGTTTCTTGCCTCCCACAAGCCGGCTGCAATGTGGACTAAGTCATACATAGCACAAGTCCCCTCCGGTACTTGAGGTAACAGCAGTCGCATCTTTTCACCTGCACAGCTAGATCTCTCAGTGTCGAGGAGTAACGCGTGGGAGGCTCACGCTGCCCCCGACACTTCCTGATTCTACTGCGCAGGCGCACCAACCGACCTGTAGGAGTCGCTGTCCACAACGCCCGATCCCCACCCTTCAGTTTCCCTCCCCGTAATACGGCCAATGTGTATTACTGTGGACGACCAGCTAAACTGAAAGCAAATGTGGAGCGCTGGGCTCGAACAGGCGAGCCCAGCGTCTCCAGATTTCGTGGCGAGCGCCTTGCCCACTATGCCACGTAGCCGCCCCCAATAATATAAAATATTTTATAAAAATAAAATGACCGGACCCATTAGATTGACGCACAGGCCAAGATACAAGGTTTCAAAGGGTGCTCGATACCGCCGTCTAGCTGGATGCGGCCGGTATTGCACTTTGGCGACCTCAGACTCATTCCCTATCCATATGGCTAACAACAGGCTCCCTGGATGGATAATGAATAAAAATATTGAAAAAAAGGAAAAACAACCCAGAAACGTGTTAACACGTTTTTGGCACTCAGCGGTCGGGCCCCATAAACGTGTTAACGCGTGATTGGCACCCAAAGTGTTAAAGTGTTATTAGTGAGATTTTAGTTTTTGAAAAGTGATAATATTTTCTCGGAGATCCGCCATTTTGAATTAGCGTCCATCACTGAATGATGATGATTTGTAGTCATATGAGCACAGGGCACCCAGAGCTCTCAATGAGCGTTGGAATTTCGAAAAACTACAGTACCCAGCGAATTATATCTTCCTGCAAGCAAATTACTT
>NC_140181.1:48837835-49002835 GCF_963971535.1 Notolepis coatsorum | reverse complement strand
TAGGGCAGGTGTAGGGGGCCAGGAGGGAGCTGAGTGTAGTTAGGAGTGGAGGAACAGGAGCAGACCTACAGCGTCGGGTGAGGATTAGTGAGGAGAGTTCGGATCTAGGATCTAGGATTTAGTATCACTAATTCATTGGAGACGTTCCTTTGCATATTATGGCCACATTGTCACCTACAGTACATGATCAATCCTGGCAAAATAGGTTTTATTGACAGCATAGAGAGTAGACTACTATGTATCATTCTCCATATATTTAGTACCCACAGTTTGAAAAACACTGCATCAAACCAGAGTGCCATGAGATATAGTTACACTAATAAGTAGAATGACATAAGTCATCAATTTCAAAAATGTTAAACTGAAAGTCACATATTCAAAAGGTTTCATTATCCAGTTTATAAAGACACTACAAAGGTACGCTCAGTAGAGTGCAAATCTCCACCAGACTTTTTCTTTATTTTTGTATTTTAACTATAATTTCTTATGGTATGTATTGTCCTGTCTTTTATATGGTCCATGAGTCTGTAATAATGTTTTGAATTGAATCGAACATTACATTATCATGCTATTACACTATTACACACTATAATACTATCATAGTATTACACTATTACACTAGCACACACTATTAATAATAATAATAATAATAATAATAATAATAATAATAATAATAATAATAATAATAATAATAATAATAATAATAATAATAATAATAATAATAATAATAATAATAATAATAATAATAATAATAATAATAATAATAATAATAATAATAATAATAATAATAATAATAATAATAATAATAATAATAATTCATTTGATTTATATAGCGCTTCTCAATAACCCGAAGTCGCTGACAATAGTCGGGAGCAAAAGTAAAAACAAAGAATCAAAAGCAAAGAAACAAAAACAAAGAAACAACAAAGAAACAAAAACAAAAGGAACATGAGACCATGGGGGGAACAGGGAAGACAGCATGATAGCACAAAAAGACTGGAGACAGACATCAATCAGGTTGGAGGGGGGGGGGGGGGGGGGGTTATGGGTGGGGGGGGTTGTAGGCAAGGGAGAACAGGTGGGTTTTGAGGCGAGCTTTGAAGGTGGAGAGTGTAGGGGAGTCTCTGATGGACTGGGGGAGGGAGTTCCAGAGTCGGGGTGCAGTACGAGAGGAGACCCGATCTCCAAAGTTTTTGAGTTTGGATGTTGGGACAGTGAGGGAGGCAGTGGAGGAGGACCGGAGGGAGCGGGTGGGGTGGTAGGGAAGAAGGAGATCAGTCAGGTAGGGGGGGGCCAGGCTGTGGAGGGCTTTGAAGGTGAGGAGTAGTGTTTTAAAGTTTATGCAGTGTTTGATCGGGAGCCAGTGGAGAGAGTGGAGGACAGGAGTGATGTGTTCATGGGACCGGGTGTTAGTGAGGAGGCGAGCGGCTGAATTTTGGACCATTTGCAGTTTATGGAGGGAGCGGGAGGTGATACCAGTGGAGGTTATTCCATGACAACACGTGAAGCACAAAAACTCATTAATCTTCTTCTTCTTCTTCTTCTTCTTCTTCTTCTTCTTCTTCTTCTTCTTCTTCTTCTTCTTCTTCTTCTTCTTCTTCTTCTTCTTCTTCTTCTTCTTCTTCTTCTTCTTCTTCTTCTTCTTCTTCTTCTTCTTCTTCTTCTTCTTCTTCTTCTTCTTCTTCTTCTTCTTCTTCTTCTTCTTCTTCTTCTTCTTCTTCTTCTTCTTCTTCTTCTTCTTCTTCTTCTTATTATTATTATCATTATCATTATTATTATTATTATTATTATTATTATTATTATTATTATTATTATTATTATTATTATTATTATTATTATTATTATTATTATTATTATTATTATTATTATTATTATTATTATTATTATTATTATTATTATTATTATTATTATTATTATTATTATTATTATTATTATTATTATTATTATTATTTGTTTTTATTAGAAATGTTTTCCTCTGTAAAAAAAAATGCCAGTGAATTATTTATTTTTTTCAAAAATGGCCAAGTGACAGCTCTGAGCTCTCTGATCTAACTCTAATCTAGCTGCAGTAATGCGAGCTGTCAATCACTCAAGTGCAACTTTCCCTGCACGGGTTGATCTTTTTATTCTATTATCCAATCAAAATAGGCTATTTGAATCATCTAAGCCCCGCCCGTGCAGATTTGCGCACGCTACTCACGAACGCGGGTTGAATGATTGACAGCCCTCAGCGGTCTGAGACTCAATCAGAGAGGAGCTGCGCGACATGGCATAGACCACTGCACTTCCGCGTTACATGGAGCTTGTGAGAAGGAGGGGGGCGGGGGACGAGAGCGCGAGGGAATCAAATGAATGCGCTGCCTTCCCCCCGAACCTCCCATGAGCTCAAAATACCGGAAGTGGTGGTCAATTGTTTCCACTTTCCATGGGATAAAAGAACGTGTCTCGAGTCGGACTTGTCACGATGGAGAAGCTGCAATATTCAATGGAAGATGAGATCGGTCACTGCTTTGGCTGTTGTGGATGGATTTAAAAAATATATATATATTTTACAGTGATTATGAATTAATTGGCCTGCTGTGGCCTTGCGTGTGTAATACACCAACACGGTTCCCGCGGGCACCAGGTAGCCCCCAAGGACCACAAGGGGCATAATCCCACGGGACACTGCATTGGGATCTTGTGTCCCCAACTCCTCTCTCCTCTCCTCTCTCCTCTCCTCTCCTCTCCTCTCCTCTCCTCTCCTCTCCTCTCCTCTCCTCTCCTCTCCTCTCCTCTCCTCTCCTCTCCTCTCCTCTCCTCTCCTCTCCTCTCCTCTCCTCTCCTCTCCTCTCCTCTCCTCTCCCTCTCCCTCTCCCTCTCCCTCTCCTCTCCTCTCCTCTCCTCTCCTCTCCTCTCCTCTCCTCTCCCTCTCCCTCTCCCTCTCCCTCTCCTCTCCTCTCCTCTCCTCTCCTCTCCTCTCCTCTCCTCTCCTCTCTATCAGGTATGAATTGAAAATGGGGGACCCTGATGTAAACAAGACGAAAGTCTTTCTCTGGTCTGCATCCCCTTAACAATTGTGTGTATTGAGCCATACTGTATTGTACCCATTCTGCAATCTGTTAAATAAAGTTTTCATTCATTCATTCATTCATTCATTCATTCATTCATTCATTCATTCATTCATTCATTCATTCATTCATTCATTCATTCATTCATTCATTCATTCATTCATTCATTCATTCATTGTCCTTGTGTTACATAAAACCCATCTGTGGCCTCGTGCAGAGGAAGGTGGTAAATACATGTTAGATATTCCAATGTACAGTTTTGCTGTTTGGGATGTTTTAAAAAAATATAATTTAATATATAATATAATAATTTGTGCTTCACCAAGAAATTTGGTCAGCAGCCACCACTGGGTGATACCAGTGAGGAGGGAGTTGCAATAGTCCAGGCGGGAGGAGATGAAGGCGTGAATGAGGGATTCAGCAGCAGGGGGGGAGAGGCAGTGACGGATTTTTGCAATGTTGTGGAGGTGAAAGTAAGATATTTTTACGATGGAGCGGACGTGGGGGTCAAATGACAATACGCTGTCGACTAAAAACACACTTCTTCAATCAATATCTGAAATTAATTAAGAAAACTGTCTTATACTATCATGCACTCTTCCTACTATACTAATATGTCTTTACTATATGCACTCAACACTCTGCAGCACCCAAGTTTCAGCACTGTTGAACTGATGAACATTGTTTGTACCCTTCCTGCTGACTTGTCATACAGAACTTGTAAGTCGCTTTGGATAAAAGCATCAGCTAAATGACTAAATGTAAATGTAAAAAGTAAATGACAATATCACAGTATTACACACTAGTACACTATCACAGTATTACACACTTAAGCATGGGGATATAAAAGGGGGCAGGGCTTATTTCAATAGACAATGATGGAAATTAATGAATTCATGAATGTTTTAATGCATGGAGATAATTACAGAGAGTGAACATTGCATTACTAGTAAGTGATTTCGAAATGCATTATGTTATGTTTTAATTGAAAATGAGTTCACCATGATTGCGGTGGACATAACCATATTGGCACGTATTTCTTTTTGGGTATCTGGTCACTGTGAACACAAAACCCGATACACACAGAGGCATTCACCTGCAGCAATCACAGTCCACTGTTTTCACATGTAAATGTAGCCTGAATGCCACAGGTTTGATGCCTGAATAACACATTTACTGTAGGACAGTCTACATACACACCATTGAGGCAGTGAGTGTATTGCATGGCTCAGAAATATGCAGCAACTTTACGACTGTAAAATGATATGTCTGTGATATTAACATTTACAACTTCATGCAAGTTGTTTTTAGGTTTTTATGACTTGGTTGTTGTATTTGTCACCAAGGTTTATGGTCCTATAACACTGCCGCTTTCTCCCTGAGTCCTATTCCCAAGCCTCTGCATGGGGTCTCTCTGTCATGGCTTCAGGACTCTTTGGAAATTGCCATTTTTATCAAACCTATTTGATTACTTGCTTTGTATTGTCGTATTATTGTCTGCCTCAGATTTTTTCTTTATCCCCACGATTGCTAGTTCCATTTGTCCTGTGGGACTCATAACGGTTGCAACGGTTTGATTTATGCATTCATTCCTTGGTCCCGCTCATCCCTAAAGCAATACTTCCTCCTCTTCTATACACATGGAAAAAGCAGCCTGCCACTGGCTAACGCGATAGCTTTTGATCCCTGGGCAAGAAATAATCCAAACAGTTCTTGGTAAGGTGTTTGGGCTCAATCTGAGAAAGAGTTAGAGTTACAGAGGGAACCACTGAGCCCTTCATAGGGCATCGACTCTGCTCATTGGTATAAAGTACTTGAAAGCCATACTTGAGTAAAAGTTAAGATATCTTACTTGGAAGTGATGGTAAAAGTTAAAGGTGCTATATATACTGTAACATTCAGCCACTAGATGTTGCACCAGCATGTCATTTATCCAGTCAGGTGCATTCCATTTGGGGAAATAGATGGGGAACATGTAAACAACAATATTCATTTTGGACCCAGTGTTTAAATGTTTTAAATGATAAATGAATGAATCAATAATTATTTTGGGGGAAAAGCAATGATAAAAATATGTATCGAAAGAAAAAGGATGTGGAAGTGGCTCAGTGGATGTATTTTTTTTTTATTGATTACTCTACATAATTTTTTTATCTATAGCACCTTCAAAGTCACCATGATATGGCCAAAATCACCATATAATTACTGTATACAAGCTTTATCCAATATTTTATTAGTAATGTAGCCTGATCATTTACTCCCTGTAGAGACAGCTAGAATCAATGCATCTGTCTTTCACGTTGAAGTTTCAGGTTATAAAATTCCTGAGACCCTAGCCAACAGAGGGTAGTTAATCTTATATGACCTCTGAGCTCGCCTGTGGTGTTCAATAGTTATTCATGTTACAGCTACACATAGGGTAATAGGAGACAACGGGTTGGGGAATAATTTGATGTAACTTGATGTAACTGTAATGGGAGCATATTCATCATAGATAAAGACAAAGACTGCAACATGATGTGTATGTTATAGGGCTGACCCCCATTAGTCGATTAGTGGACTAATCAGTCGAAATGAGCCGTAGTCGACTGCCAACATCTTAGTAAAAAAATAAATAAAAAATAAAACTTAAAAATTTTTTTTTATATCATTCTTTCCAAAAGAAAAGAGGCCTAGAAGCGTGGCTAACACTAATGGCACGCATACCAGCGGCTAACTGCCTAAGAAAACAGGCACAGAGGCACTGAAAGAGGATTTCACCCATCTAATGAACACACTAGACTAGACAAATATCAAGATGTATCCATCAGTGGACCAATTGCATGCTTTTGCAGAGGACAAGAAGCCTTTAGTCGACTCCTTCAGACATTAAGCACCCCCCACAGCCCAAATGGAATGATAAAAAAAGAAAAAAGAAAAAAATATTATATCATTTTTTTAATGGTCGACTAATAGTCGACTAACGGCAAATTTCGTCCAATCATAGTCGACTATCCAAATCCTTAGTCGGGGACAGCCCTAGTATGTTATATCATGTTATTATCCCTAGGGTTTGTTCCTGGGTGTAACTTTGAAGAAGGGAGACATTCCAGGATCTATGTGGTGTCCTGTGACCCAGCCTGAACCTCACTCCATGAAGTGTGGTTCCTGTAAATCTGAAGTTACAAAAACAGGTTAAATAGTCGCTCGCGTGATTTGAAAGGTAGCGCAAAGAGTATCAGGAGCAGATTTCCCTGACAATATCTAATCCAAACCATTCAACACTGTTACGACGGAGACAGGTAGTTTCCAGTTGTGGATTAATAAGTAGAGGCAGAGAAGGTTGTTTACTCGTTAACAGTGGTTCTCTTTATTGTAGAACGGTACACCTAGAGTAATAGCAACAGATAGTACACTGACGCAGGGCGTCTAGGAGAGAAGATAATAATGATAACAATAATGACAGCAACGTCCAGTGTCTGCAGTACCGCCGTGTACTCTGCAGGAGAAAGTGAAGATCCGACAACTGGAAGTAGAGATACAGGAGTTTAAGTACGACCACATTCCTGACATACCAAGCGTTCCAACGTGACAACCAATCAGGAGACCCAAACAATAAGTGACAAGTGACAGGGAGATAAGTGACAGAGAAGCCCAGTGACAGGTGTCAGAATGATGGGTGGTTCTCAGGGCCTGATTAACTACCGGGCCGTTTGGGCCGCGGCCCGTGGGCCCCTAGTGACGAGGGGCCTCAAAAAAAAAAAAAACACATTTGCTAGCTACAAGTAGCGACTCTACATAGCTTAACTACAATTCTCAGTAGCGTGATGGTAGCGTCACTACTTTTGAACCAAGTAGCGGTTTCTGTAGCGCAGCTATTTTTTTTTTTATCCACTTTTTCTCCCATTTTCTATTTTTCTCCCATCCTAATTTTCATATCGTCCAATTCAACCCTCCCCTGTCTTTGAACGTTGTTTCTTGCCTCCCACAAGCCGGCTGCAATGTGGACTAAGTCATACATAGCACGAGTCCCCTCCGATACTCGAGGTAACAGCTGTCGCATCTTTTCACCTGCGCGGCTTGATCTTTCAGCGTCGGGGTCTGGGCTTTGGAGGGGCCCCGCCCCTGTCGCTTCTTGATTCTACTGTGCAGGCGCACCAACCGACCTGTAGGAGTCGCTGTCCACAACGCCCAATCCCCACCCTTCAGTTTCCCTCCCCGTAATACGGCCAATGTGTATTACTGTGGACGACCAGCTAAACTGAAAGCAATGTGGAGAGCGGGGCTCGAACAGGAGGCATCCTGTTCGAGCCTAGTCTCCAGCATTCGTTGCGAGCGCCTTGCCCACTGCGCCACGTAGCCGCCCTGTAGCGCAGCTATTTTTAGAACAAAGTAGTGACATAGCGACGAGGAAACGCTACACGCTACTGTCAGGAGAAACAGTCTAAACTATAAAGATTTGTGAGGAGAAAAAAAAAAACTCCCCGTAGAAAACCCACTATGATTGGTTGGTTGGTTTAGATATGAGTATGACGACTCACGATTGGGTATGGTTAGGCCAAAACATTACGCCTACGCCAATCAGAGGCAGGATAGGGCGGGACTCCAACCCGCAAATCAGGAAGTGAAAATCGAAACGCAGACCACTGAATGAGAATGAATGAACAGATTACATGAACCAGTCCACGCAAAATAATGGCAGAGGGATTCGATGTTTCCACTGATGGCATTGATGAAGATGATGATGTCAACAATGCCTCTCCATGGCCCTATCTGGACACATTTATGAGTTTGACTGAAAAAATGCCTAAAACATATGCTGCTCTCAACTTCCCACACTTCCAGCACTAACTTGAGAACACATTCAGGTGAGCTGATGAAAATCAACTGTTCCCAAACAGCACACAAGTCAGTACACTCTTTGTCAACAGCTTTAACTAACAGATAGCTGCTATTTCACTGTAGGCAGAAAATGAACAATATTATGGGGGTGGAGAAAAGAAAAAAAGAGGGAAAAGATCACCTAGAGCAGTGGTTCTCAACCTGTGGGTCAGGACCCCCAGGGGGGGGGGGGTCCCCACATGATTTTGGGGCCATGGAATGTTTTGTGAGTTACATATTTAAATACATTTGGTCATTTAGCTGTACATACTGTATTAGTATAGACATATTAGCATAGTTGGTACTGGTAGTAGTATATACATGAATGAATGAATGAATGAAAACTTTATTTAACAGATTGCAGAATGGGTACAATACAGTACGGCTCAATACATTGTACATACATTGTTAAGGGGATGCAGACCTGAGAAAGACGTTTGTCTTGTTTCCATCAGGGTCCCCCATTTTCATTTCATATAGACATTTATGACATACACAACATACATGACATTTATGGCATAGGGACATATAGGTATTTAGTACTGATACATTTGTGACATAAGCGGTATTCAAATATACAGTACTGTTACCCCTAGATCCTGACAGAGTATATACATATGATGGGGAGGGGACTGTACATTAGGAGGGGGTGGGTGGGTGGGAGGGAAATATACATCCGGCGGGGAGGGAATATATACATGCGGTGGGGAGGAGACTGTCTATTAGGAGGTGGTGGGGGTTTTGGGCATTTACGGTGGCCAGTTTCGAATTGCAGCCTCCCGTATGTGCTCTTTAAGAGCGGTTTTGAATGTGGGCAGGGATTCACATTCCTTTACAGCTTTGGGTAGGGCGTTCCACATTGTTGTGGCATAATTGCGAAACGTGTTTAGTCCCTTGTTTGAGCCGAATCTGGGTTTAACATGATTTGTTGAGCTTCCTCTGGTGTATTGGTTGTGGTATTCACTGACCTTTGGGAAGTATTTTGACATGTACATGGGCACCCCGGTCGTATAGTGTATCTTGAAGACCAGGCCCAATGCAAGTTGCTGTACTCTGTCGTCTACTCTAAGCCATCATAGGTTGTCAAAGTGGGCAGGGGTGAGGTGGGTTCTGGGGTTCAGGTCAAGTAGTAGTCTGACCAGTTTGTTTTGTGATGTTTGTAATTTTGTTTTAAGCGCCTTTGAGGTGCTTTGGTACCATGAGGTGCACGCATAGTCATAGTACCCTTGAATGAGTGCTCCTGCCAGAGTCTTCAGGGTATTCTTGTTTACCAGAGAGGAGATCCGGTACAAGAATCTAGTTCGTTGGTTGACTTTTTTTATTACATTGGATGCCATTTTGTCACAGGAAAGATTTGCCTCTAGGATGGAACCCAGGTAGGTAATTTCGTCTTTCCTTGTGACAATATTGTGGTAGCATAATACTAGTAAAATGAAGTAAAACAGGTACAATTCAGATATTGAAGAAGTGTGTTTTTGGTTGATAAAGTGGGCAGGTTTCAGAAGATGGAGAGTTTAGGGATAAATAATACATAAAGATAGAATAGAAAAGAAAAAGACCATTACTGCATCAAAAGTAATCAACAAACTATACTATAAAAAGTTAAAAACTGATCAAACCAAATGGTCTCTTTCTTTTCTTTTGTAGAGGCTGCACCCAGCTAAACTTGCCTTCCTGGATTTTGTACCTAATACAAGTTCATGTTAAAAGGATGACACAAAAAGCCAGACCGAGGGCTTGTTTCAGTTTTATAATAAACAATCAAACTGAGCATTTTTTTTGCCTGCCTATTTGTTTGGTGGAAACTTGATCACGAAGTAAAAAAAAAAAAAAAAAAAAGTAGTGCCGATGTAGCTAGCTATTTTTGCCATGTTCTTGTAGTGTAGCTTGCTACATTTCTCTGGGGATAGCTTCCATTGTAGTTGAGCTATATTTAATCGAGAGTAATTTGTAGTGTAGCTTGCTACATTTTCCAAGTAGCTTGCCCATCACTGGTCACAAATGTAACAGTACTATATACTATATGTGTCCCTATGCCATAAATGTCATGATGATGTCATTATGTTGTGTGTCAGTCAGAGGTGTGGACTCGAGTCACATGACTTGGACTCGAGTCAGACTCGAGTCACGAATTTGATGACTTCTGACTTGATTTGACCAAATAAAAAAAGACTCTGACTTCGACTTTGACTTTAACACCAATGACTCGTGACTTCACTTGGACTTGAGCCTTTTGACTTGAGAAGACTTGATACATTCCCCCATGCCCAACGATAAAAAATTATGTTATTAAATGTGCCGTGAATTAAAAAAATTCTGTACAAAACTGTACATTGGAGGTGGGGGGGGGGCACTGTACACTGTACATTGATTGTTTACGTTGGCAACACGGGTCGCTAAGGAATTTAACTTGCTTACGTAGAAACAATGCAAGATAACGAGACCTTTCATTATAACGTCTTGTTATGACTAAGATATCAAGTATTTACTCCCAGAAAATCTTTATGTGAGGTGATAACGAGTATATTGTTAACTTAGCTCCTGTACTCTGTCGTCTACTCTAAGCCATCCTAGGTTGTCAAAGTGGGCAGGGGTGAGGTGGGTTCTAGCAGTAGTCTGACCAGTTTGTTTTGTGATGTTTTCAAGTCTTCAGGGTATTCTTGTTTACCAGAGAAGAGATCCGGTACAAGAATCGAGTTCGTTGGTTGACTTTTTTTTTATTACATTGGATGCCATTTTGTCACAGGAAAGATTTGCCTCTAGGATGGAACCCAGGTAGGTAATTTCATCTTTCCTTGTGACAATATTGTCACCCACTATAACTGAGAAGCTGTTGGCCTTGCTGAGTTTGTTATTTGATCAGAAAGAGAGAGAGAGAGAGAGAGAGAGAGAGAGAGAGAGAGAGAGAGAGAGAGAGAGAGAGAGAGAGAGAGAGAGAGAGAGAGAGAGAGAGAGAGAGAGAGAGAGAACGCACACACGAATTAGGCCCTACCTAATCATGTGCCATAGACTCATTAGATCAGGCAGACGTTAAATAAATGATTGGTCCAAGTGGGAAGACAATATCTTGGTTATTGTTATCCTACCTTTAAAATGGATATGGTGATCCTTATTCTATTTTTTCTCAATATACTCCTGAACTGGTTTTCTCAAGCAGCTCTTGCCCAAATGTATCTAGTTGTAAGACTAACCCTGATTCTGAATATTATTACATTTATAGTAATTAGATTATGTTTTGCCAACAAGTTGATAATGAATTTTTTTGGTGAAGCGCGTATTATGACTTGTTTAGGATTTGAAACTCAAAGGTTAGGACTTGGGACTCGACTTGGGACTTGTCAGTCTTGACTTGGGACTTGACTCGAGACTTGCCTGTCTTGACTTGGGACTTGACTCGGGACTTGAGTACCAAGACTTGAGACTGACTTGTGACTTGCAAAACAATGATTTGGTCCCACCTCTGGTGTCAGTCATACATTTAAATCCGCCCTAAAAACATGGCTCAGCAGCAACTCAAATTGGTCAACCTGTTCCACCCCAGGTGAAAATCCGCATAAAATGTATACCTAGGTAAATGGAATATTGCTCCACTTTTACAAGGGCTATTTGCATATTCTTCTAGGTACATCTATGGACCTCAGTGAATGTATTCACAGTGTCAGAAATATTGTGTCTATTACTAGGCTTGCTTAAATTGTGATGAAACAAAGGAAAATATGAATTATGATTTTTCTTTGCATCTTTGACAGTGAATAACACCATGATAATAATGACCAAACTTAAAAAACGACCACTGACCTCGTTCAGTACCCTCTTGAGATCATGTGTACAAAAGATCTAAGGAAATTAATAAAGGGAAGATGATAAAACCGAAGGTTCTGTATATACAGTACTGAATTCTCCCATCCGGATCAATGCAATTTGAAATATTATTATAGAATATAGAATATATGCTTATACATTACTTTATTATATTATATATATACATATAGTATCTTTCAAATGCCCGAGTTCAATTTGGATTTAGTATCACCAGGCGTGCATAATAACATATACTGATATTTACTGTAATCAACTGTACTTTGTTATTTCCCCCACAGTGTAACCGTTTTGAAACTAATTTCAGATCTAATTGTTCCTACATGCTAACAATAGTGAGGAGAAACTGACTGCGTTTCAATATTTGTCAAAAACGTTACCTTTTGTGGCTTATTATTGCGAATCATAACAATTATTGATATGATTCATTCAGAACGCTGAACTTTGAACCACCATAGTATGTGACAGGAAGTGTAGATCGGAGAAATTTCAACGCTGGCCGACAGCTATGAATGTCCTCTACAAAATGGCCGCATTCCCATGGTTCAAAGTTTCCATTTCCGGTTCCGGCTTGGATAGACGATCGCATATCGAAAACTTAAAACGATATAAGAACACTTTTAACCTATTGCCAACCTAACGTTTTACATTCTACATGCTTTTGTGACATGTTAGTGATGTTAATACTTGAAAAAAAATGTCATCACTCATAAAAATATGCCTATATGATCATAATGTCAAAAGGGGTCGGTACCGACCGTGTGGGGGGGAACAGGTTGGTTTTTATCTCTTTTATCATAACTTGCTTTTATTTCTCTTTATCATGAGTTGCTTTTAAAGGTTTGCGGATTTTCTTTTAACATTAGTTGACTGTATGAGTTGTCAGGTTACGTGTTATTGTAAAAAAAGATTAGGATGTGTCCTGTCTAGTGTACATGTCCATTTGTGTTTTTGTGCCCTTTATGTTCCATGTATGGACCACAATGGAAACAAGCCTTGGCTTTATTGTGTTTTATCCATTTTTGACCAGCGTGTTGACACTGTTATTGTTTGTCTTTCAAATGTTTGTCCTATGATTGTGTCAAAATAAAGTATTCAATCAATTCAATCAATCAACTATGAATTGAAAATGGGGGACCCTGATGTAAACAAGACAATTGCACTGTTGCAGAACTGTTCTTTCTTTGTTTCTTTGTTGTTGAAATATTAAAGTTCAAAAATGACAATTTTCTGGTTGTGTTTTCCTGCATTTAACCTTTTCAAACAAAGCCATCATGAAACTGACATAACTGAACAATAAAGTATAATATATTGTGTGTCATATACCCTGTCAATAACTTTGGCAGACAGGGAATATAATAAATTCTACTCAACTATACTTTCTCTCTCTCGATGGATAGCTGTTTGTTGACGTGTTAAAAACGCATCAGTAGCAGGATTACTGTCATTTTGATTACTGTAGTTTGCCTGGTATGTAGCCTTGGTTAGTGGCTGCCCCACCAATGTTTTACATATAAAAACGCCACTGTGCGTGCGTGCACGTGTATGTGTGTGTGGGGGCCTCCACAAGAATCTGGCCCAGAGGCCTCTGAATTTTTTATCCGGGCTTGGTGGTTCTCAGGTGTGCCAGAGAACCCAAGCGTTATACAACACAGTCATATCACAAAGGAGCATAGAGTTATTTCCAAACCAAGAGGCCAGTAGATTTAGATGAGACTCATTGTGATATACAAACATAATTATAATGATTAAGGATCTACATTAGAAACAAGTGAGGAATTATGTTACTCTTGTCGCAGAGCGGATGTCTAAATGCTCTACTTCTAAAAAGGTAAACCTCAGTCATATTTATTTTTACTTTGTTATACTACTGCATAGTTCCAAGCTCAATGACAATAATAGGCACACAGAGGACACATCAGGAGGCATTGAAAGGCTGGTACTTAGATAAGCAGGCTACCTTTACCAAACGTCTTCTGTATAAAATGAGGAGACAGAGTCCGATTGGGAGATGGACCGAGCCACAGGGGGGCCAGGATGTTGGAAGTCTGTTTCTCTGTCTATTAACTTAGTTATCTTTAAAGGGGAACTATTTTACTATTCTTTCACTATTTGGGCACTTTTACACAATTCCTGTGAGTCTATGGAACACCTCTGTAAATTTTTAAAAATTTTAATTCATTTTTTTGTATTTCTAATCAAGTCCTCAAAAACAGCATTTTTCTACCTCAAGATCTTAAGCCGTTTTGAGCCTGGGCTCCAACCACTGTGTGCAGCTCATCATGTACCAAATGCCACACAGCCACATTATCATGCAGCAGAGTCTCTCTGACATCACAGATCATCACATTTTCAGATGACTCAGTTCAGTGAGGGTGAATATTGTGAGAGGAGAATTGGAAGAATGCGCCAATATGAGAATTAGAGACATAGATCATATTAATATAAGTTCACATAGCTAGGAAACAATGCTAAACACTCAAAAAGGCCATTTATAAGATAGTTCTCCTTTAAATGTTTCCCTGTTTATTGATCTGTTAAGTGTAACTTAGTTATCTTAAGTGTTTCCCTGTTTATTGATCTGCTAAGTATAACTTAGTTCTCTTAAGTGTTCCCTGTTTATTCATCTGATAAGTGTAACTTAGTTACCTTAAGGGTTTCTCTGTTTATTCATCTGATAAGTGTAACTTAGTTATCTTAAGGGTTTCTAACCGGGAATCTAACCGGGAACCTCCACATTACCAGACGACTGCTCTACCTCCTGAGCCATTGTCGCCCCTTTTTCTCTGTTTGTTAAAGGTGATGGCTCACCATACCATACCATCATACCATAATTCATTTAAGTAAGCTTTTCACCTGAGCACTTCAAAATAGACTACCGGAAAGTAAAACACTGGAGCCTTCTGACACCGTCTACACTGGTACCATCTACATGTTTATTGTATTGTTTATTGACTGACGTTTGGACAAGCATCTTCCTCAGAGTCAACAGCAGAGCAAAGAAAAGGGGGAGGTATATACAACCTTTCACATAATTAGGTAATGAAAATAATTATAATATAATTTAATTTATAATATATTTACTCATCACAATTAGTAAATAATGCACATAGAGAGATCAATATATGTTACATACTACTGTACTATAATTCATGTCATACACTAGTCCTTTTATGTCAGCTGCCAGTCTCACAGGATATTGTTTAATTATCTCGTAATTCATGCCAGTGGATGTTCCTTAATCATACCTAAGCTCATTTAATTCTGTACTTTCTCAAGAGAGTAGTTTTTCTCTGTTTTCTCCCCGTCCCAATGTTAGTCGTTGTGCCAATTCACCCCCCCCCCCTCCCCTACCTGGTTGTTGTGCGCATGTTCTCCTACTGGTTGGTACAAGGGAACCCTGAAGTATCCGCACGCTTCCTCCGACACGTGCGGCGACAGCCAGTGGCTCTCTTCTCAACTGGCAGCGAGGGCTCTCATTGGTGAAGTGTAACGCGTGGGAGGTCACGCTGCCTTCCTCAAGTCCTGCCTCCGCTGAGCAAGTGCCCAGACCTGACCTGTAGCATTGTGCTGTCCACAACGCCAGTTTTCCACCCACGGCTTCCGACCCCCTAACCCAGCCAAACGAGTTAGTATAGCGATCAGCCCAAGACAAGGCAATGCTGACTCCGGGAGTCGAGACCGCAGTCTCTTCTCAAGAGAGTAGTTTGACTGATCAATTGTCACTTGAGTAAAACTCAAGCTCAGATTAATAAAAGTATTTATCTGGTGTTAAAATTAACTTAAAGTCAAAGTAAAAGTACAACGTAACAAAACAGACAGAACGTTCTTTTTGTCTCCAATATTAAATGTATTTCTCCCTCTCTCCCTCAACTCCCTTCTCCTCTTGCTTGCAGACGGATCAAACATACGTTTTCAAAATAGCTTGAACAATCAGTGTTGGAAAGCAATTGCTTGACACAACTTGACGCACTTCAAAACATTTCAAATGATGTCAGTTGTTATAGTTTGTATACAGTACACAATAGCGATCTATATATATATACTTTACTTTACACCACTGTTTCTGACGCGTTTTGGCTGTCCGTTTGTCAAAATGTAGCCTGACTTGTGTATGTGGCTGCAGAATTAAATGTTTATGATGGTGCATAGGCCTAACACAGAGAACAGAACCATTGCCTTTTTGCATGCAAAGCACCATGGACAGTGCCACTGACTCAGAATAATTATGCTTAGTTCTTTGGACAGCTCCATTGCCTTTCCACATTATTAGGTGGGCCTTGAATGGCCCCATTGACTATATGTGCCAAGTAACTTGGACAGCTCCTTTTCCCCAGGCCATGGAGCTCCACCAGGCTGTGTGGGGTATGAGTCTCCATACAGGAGCCACTTCCCACTGCATGCCTGCTGAACTGCCGCTGAACTGTTGCTTCACGACTGGGAGGAAGTGTTTGGGGAAATGTAGCGGTGCTTTCCAGTGAAGAAGGAACAAGGAACGGTAATTTGAGAGATGCAAATGTTAGGCTGCAACTTGTCTCTTCAGTTATACTTTTAGAGGAAGAATAGTCTGCAGTGCAAATGCAGGTTAGATGCGCTTATACTGTATATAACATCTTTATGGGGGCGACAGTGGCTCGGTAGGTAGAGTAGTCATCTGGTAATCCGTAGGTTCCCAGTTCGATTCCCGCTCCTCCCGGGCAGCGTGTCGAAGAGTCCATAAGGAAGACACTTAAGCCCTAACTGCTCCCGATGAGCATGAGGTTGGCACCTTGCATGGTTGCCTCCGCCGTCGGAGGAACAAATTGTAAAGCGCTTTGGATAAAAGCGCTATATAAATGCACCATTTACCATTTTTACCATCTACCACCAGATAGGCCTGGTTAGAACAGGACACATCAGACTGATAGTTATTTTATGTGACTTAATACACATTATTTGCAGCCAAGCAATCGAATGGGTCGTCCAGTCCTGCTTACATGCCTCGCTGGATTTCCCCTCTTACTACACTTGTTGAGCAGCACACATGGGTTGGTACACTCTTAAAAGAAAATTTATTTCTACGGGACTTTCAATGTATTATTTTACAGATTACTTTTGTTTTTCTACTTTAAGTGTAAATGCCATAAAAATACAGTAAATGCCATACAAATACAGTAAATAACCTTTAATACAAATATTAAAATTTGTATTACAAATCTGTAAATTGATTTAATAAGAAATTATCTTTTTTTTACAGGATTATTCCATTGCTTAATTGTCTTGAATGTTAAATGACATGTAAAACACCTAGAATATACATCATTTTACTGTATGTGAAAATAAGGCAAATTTCTGTTTTTTTGCTGTTAAACTTTAAATGTAATGTTAAATAATGTTAAAAAAGAGAATAATATAATTAAAAAACAGTAAAAACCTTCAGTTATTCTACAGGTAATTCTTTTTAAATACATGTATTTGCTTAATTGTGTTGAATGTTAAATTACATTGAATTGTATGTAAAAACACATAAGATACTCATCATTTTACTGTATGTGAAAATAAGGCAACTTTCAGTATTTAAAAAAATTACGATCAAACCCCTTCAATTAAGTGACAGAACTCAAAGTTCAGCAGTGAAACACTGTTATTTCACAGGTTTTTCCTACATTTAAGAAGAAACACCTTCAATTAAGTGACAGAACTTAAAGTTCAGCAGTGAAATACTGTCATTTGACAGTATTTTCCTACATTATTACGATCAAACTCCTTCAATAAAGTGACAGAACTTAAAGTTCAGCAGTGAAACACTGTTATTTCACAGGTTTTTCCTACATTTACGATGAAACACCTTCAATTAAGTGACATAACTTAAGTTCAGCAGTGAAACACCGTTATTTTACAGGTTTCCCCATAATTATTACAATCAAACTCCTTCAATTAAGTGACAGAACTTCGTTCAGCAGTGAAACGCTGTTATTTGGCAGGTTTTTCCTACATTTACGATGAAACACCTTCAATTAAGTGACATAACTTAAGTTCAGCAGTGAAACACTGTTATTTTACAGGTTTTCCCATAATTATTACAATCAAACTCCTTCAATTAAGTGACAGAACTCAAAGTTCAGCAGTGAAACACTGTTATTTCACAGGTCTTTCCTACATTTAAGATGAAACACCTTCAATTAAGTGACAGAACTTAAAGTTCAGCAGTGAAATACTGTCATTTGACAGTATTTTCCTAAATTATTACGATCAAACTCCTTCAATTAAGTGACATAACTTAAAGTTCAGCAGTGAAACACTGTAATTTCACAGGTTTTTCCTACATTTATGATTAAACACCTTCAATTAAGTGACATAACTTAAGTTCAGCAGTGAAACACTGTTATTTTACAGGTTTCCCCATAATTATTACAATCAAACTCCTTCAATTAAGTGACAGAACCTCGTTCAGCAGTGAAACGCTGTTATTTGGCAGGTTTTTCCTACATTTACGATGAAACACATTCAATTAAGTGACATAACTTAAGTTCAGCAGTGAAACACTGTTATTTTACAGGTTTTCCCATAATTATTACAATCAAACTCCTTCAATTAAGTGACAGAACTCAAAGTTCAGCAGTGAAACACTGTTATTTCACAGGTTTTTCCTACATTTAAGATGAAACACCTTCAATAAAGTGACAGAACTTAAAGTTCAGCAGTGAAACACTGTTATTTCACAGGTTTTTCCTACATTTACGATGAAACACCTTCAATTAAGTGACATAACTTAAGTTCAGCAGTGAAACACTGTTATTTTACAGGTTTCCCCATAATTATTACAATCAAACTCCTTCAATTAAGTGACAGAACTTCGTTCAGCAGTGAAACGCTGTTATTTGGCAGGTTTTTCCTATACATTTACGATGAAACACCTTCAATTAAGTGACATAACTTAAAGTTCAGCAGTGAAACACTGTTATTTCACAGGTTTTTCCAAAATGATTACAATCAAACTCCTTCAATTAAGTGACAGAACACAAAGTTCAGCTGTGAATTTCTTTTTTACAGATATTTGCTATATATTCTCTGTATTTTTACAGCCCAACTGCTGTATAAAAATTCAAAATTACATTCAAATGACCTATTATTTGAAATCCCTTTAAAAGTATCTGGACAAGTAATTTTTCTTTTTTAAATGTCAATGCACATTAGGGAAAATTAATGATGTTCAAATAAAAGCCCAAGTTCTAATCTATCGGTTTTCATTTCATGTTTCAATCTGCTCCAGAGGCTGATATAAAAGGTTTTATTAACTGACAATTCTGAAAATCTTTCCAAAAAACCCTAATTGCATAGGTTTTAATAGGAGTTTTTAGCAGGCGTTTTATGTCTAAATGGGTTAAGTATTCATTTTGCATGGTCTCAGCTGCACTCCAGTTCAACAACCCACAAGCAAGCACTCTTCTCAGTATATTTGGAGTACATACAGTTGATATACCTTGTAAAAGTCAGTACAGTTAATGTGTCAAAAGTAGAAATAAGCATTTAAAAGCTCTATTCTCCAATGTGGATGATAATCTGCCAATGGTGAAAAGGAAACGACTATATATAGCATAATATTGTATAGTGCTGAGAGATGAGTCGGAGGTGGTGTCTCGAAGGAGAGCGGTATTTATTAGCACAACAT
Source organism: Notolepis coatsorum (assembly GCF_963971535.1). Taxonomy (NCBI): domain Eukaryota; kingdom Metazoa; phylum Chordata; class Actinopteri; order Aulopiformes; family Paralepididae; genus Notolepis; species Notolepis coatsorum. Next base: position 48,983,455 of record NC_140181.1, on the reverse strand, counting down.
TTTATATGGAAATCACAACATTTATATGGAATGTCACTGTAAACCAGTGTTAATTTTGGCAGCTATTTTCATTTTAGTTTTAGTCTTAGTAATGTGTCAAGTGCTCCTTTTTCGTTTATCATATTTAGTCATTTTCATTTATTTTTTTCGTTTAGTCAGTTTTAGTCAACTAAATGTCTGAGCATTTTAGTAAATGGATGACATTTTTGTCTATTTTTAGTCAATGGAAAAAAACTTGGCAGAAGTCAGAAATAGTCAACATGGAACATATTCTGATTTAAATTGCGTATTTATTTTTTAACCTAGGGGAATCTGAGTCGGCGGCACAAGTAATACACAGGAAGGGTGCACTCACTGTCGATCTGTGAATGGAGAAATAACTTAATAAGACACATTATGTCTGGCCTTGCTCACCTGGCAGCGATTTATTTGAAAATATTAAATAACAGTAACAGCAGCCAGTGTAACAGTGTCAACAACACTAACAGGATACTGTGTTTTGTAAACAAACAAACAAACAAACACAGTAGTAGTTGAACTTGAGTACATAATAGTACAGTACAATAGTGTATAGTACACACAGTAGCAATCTGATTGCAATCTGCTTGCATAAACATAAAATGATCAATCACATTTTGAGGTTGTTGTGTAAAGTGCCACATGGTGATGGAAGGTCTGGTTAGGGGTTAGATTTAGAGGTGGTCTAGGTTTGGTTAGGGGTTAGAGTTAGAGATGGTCTAGAGGTCTGGTTATGGCCTCTATTAACCAGACCTAGACCACCTCTGACTCTAACCCCTAACCAGACCAAGACCACCTCTCTGACTCTAACCCCTAACGAGACCTAGACCACCTAGGCTCTTACTCTAACCCCTAAGTTAAGTTTGGTGATGGTCATTGGTCAGTGCTGGGCTGCTGCTGGCAGCGGTTTATTCTATAACAACATGATACTGTAAACTAAACACAGTAATACACACTGATTATAATCTGCTTGCATAAAAACATACATTCTGAGGTCAGTGTACTGTTAAAGTGCAACATGGAAGAGGTCTGGTTAGTGGTTAGAGTTAGAGGTGGTCTAGGTCTGGTTAGGGTAACTTAGGGGTTAGATTTAGAGGTGGTCTGGGTCTGGTTAGGGGTTAGAGTTAGAGGTGGTCTAGGTCTGGTTATGGCCTCTATTAACCAGACCTAGACCACCTCTGACTCTAACCCCTAACCAGACCAAGACCACCTCTCTGACTCTAACCCCTAACCAGACCTAGACCACCTAGGCTCTGACTCTAACACCTAAGTTAAGTTTGGTGATGGTCATTGGTCAGTGCTGGGCTGCTGCTGGCAGCGGTTTATTCTATAACAACATGGTACTGTAAACTAAATACAGTAGTACTAGTAGTACACACTGATTGCAATCTGCTTGCATAAAAACATACATTCTGAGGTCAGTGTACTGTTAAAGTGCCACATGGAAGAGGTCTGGTTAGTGGTTAGAGTTAGAGGTGGTCTAGGTCTGGTTAGGGGTTAGAGTTAGAGGTGGTCTAGGTCTGGTTATGGCCTCTATTAACCAGACCTAGACCACCTCTGACTCTAACCCCTAACCAGACCTAGACCACCTCTAACTCTAACCCCTAAGTTACGGTTGGTGATGGTCAGTGCTGGGCTGCTGCCTGCTGGCAGCGGTTTATTCTATAACAGTGTAAACGTCCGTGTGGAACCAAAGTGCTCAACCATAATATACTATAATGTGTATGTACTGTATATCACTTTATATACATGCCAACACTAATTTATTAATCATATTGTAAATAAGCTGTGTATACCAACTATGGGGTGCTCTTCGCCATGTGTGTATGGATATATATATATATATATATATATATATATATATATATATATATATATATATATATATATATATATATATATATATATATATATATATATATATATATATATATATATATATATATATATATATATATATATATATATATATATATATATATATATATATATATATATATATATATATATATATACATACACACACATACATATCCATGGCAAAAAGCACCCCAGTTGGTGTACAGCTTATTATTTATAATATGATACAGTATTTATGGGATAAATATATATGCGTGTGTGTATATGTGTATGTATACAGTATATACAGAACAATGCTATAAACATCATGTATGAATATGTATCATGTATGAATATGTGCAGGTATATATGTGGATAAAAAAAGGTAGTCTTCAGGCGTAGGGCCCGGCAAGCTACATAGTGCTTCTCCCTAGCCCTTTTCGGACAATGCTGCAACAGCAGCTGGTAAAACTTGCGATTTATGACCATTGTCATGTGTCCAATATAAAAATTAACTGAACTGAAAAAAAGAATGTTATTCATCCTCTTTCTTCCAGTGCTGCTGTATCTTGTTTCGCTTCATTTTAGTCCTGATGGCTCTGGATTCTCTGTAATACACACAAACAGAAATACTATTTCAATCAACCTCATGGAGAAATAAAGAAGAAATTGCATCAGATTGATGTCTCACTGACAACAGTGAGAAGCAACTGTTCATTTCAAAACACCAATGGCGGAGGTTAGCGTAGATGCTGCTATTAACATTAGTTATATCTGAAATGAAATTAGTTTCTTAATTGGAAGAGCAAAGAACAGCACTGAAGGTTTTTTTTCCTGTGGAAACTGTATTCGCTTTACTCCCGACCTTGTGGTGGAAATAATTAGATTTACCTGAATAGAGGTTGATCCGATCACCTGCCAAATAGTTTTGATAAAAGGGACATGAAATAAATCACAAGTAATCAAATGAATTAACAGCAAACTCACCAGTCACTACAGCCAGTCATGCTCTGATATCTTCGATATGAGTGACAGGACCTTGGGATTGACTGCGAGACACTTCTTATTGCCTTGTTTGTGAACTTTTGAGCCCTTGTCCGGATTTATCTTGAACATGCATCTGTAGAGGAGTGGTACATAAAAGGATTGACATCGTTATCAAATGGTGTACATTTACACAATTCCGTTCATTCTCACATTGGTGGGCCTTGGCTGCATACCGTGATACTGCTATAGCCTATGTGTGTGCTGCTCTCAATGAATGTTTGAAAGAATGGGCTCTGTCACTCATGCCCTGCCTTCTGCACTGCATTGATTCACTCTCAAACTACAATGACTTTATGATTAAAAGTTCATTATGCTGGTAAATTAATTAAAAGATGAAAGAAATATACAATTACCTTTGAAGAAACTCCATTGTTGCACCCAGCTCTACAGGATAGTCGATGTTGAGGGCATAATAGATCATGAACATGGCATTGACTGCTTCAGTGAACGTTGAGACTCCATCATTGACCACCACCTGGTCCACTGCTACCATGAAGACAGATGCAGTCAGTGGGCTTTGTCCTGTGAAGGTATGACAGACGCACGCGCACACACACACACACAGAAAAATAGACAAAACTGAGCTGACAAGTTTTAACATTAGCCAAAATGCGGGCGGCTAGGTGGCGCAGCAAGGCGTTCGCCACCAACGCAGGAGATGCTGGGTTCGAGCCCAGCTCTCGGCGTTGCTACCAGCTTGGCTGGTTGTTCATACTAATACAATTGGCAGTATTAGGGGGTGGGAAGCTGGTGGGTGGGGATTGGACGTTGTGGACAGCGACTCCTACAGGTCGGTTGGTGCGCCTGCGCAGTAGAATCAGGAAGCAACGAGGGCGGCGTGTCTCTCCCACGCAGACCCTCGCCGCTGAGAGATCGCGCTGTGCAGGTGAAAAGATGCGACGACTGCCTCCTTGAGTACCGGAGGGGACACGTGATGCAAGGCTTTGTCCACATTGCAGCCGGCTTGTGGGAGGCATGGCCTAACAGCGTTCGAGACAGGGGAGGGTAGGGGGAAGGGTAGGGTAATTGGACAATACGAAATTGGGGACGGGAGAAAAATAGAAAAATGGGGAGAAAAAGTAGATAAAAAAAACATTTATTTCTCGGTAATTCACCGCTGTCATGGGCAACGCGCAATAATGACCGCTGTCAGGGGCAACAGAGCGCTATTGACCAATCACAATCAAGCATTTTGATCGCAGTCACGAAAGCTAAGCATTACCATTATGCACAACTGCACTACATCAGTGCAATCAAGTCCACACACCTGCCGGGTGCCGGCGATGACAGAGGAGCCACAGAACAACTGAGTCTGCATTTGATCTCGTCTTGTCGATGGTGTAAAATGAATTAGGTATATTGTTAGTAAGTTAGCCATGTAATAAGCGGGATAATGTATAGCTATACTCTGTCAATGTCGCAAAATAATTGACCTTCACTGGGTTTAGAACACCTCGGCTATGCCTCGGTGTTCCAGAACGCAGTGTCGGTCAATTATTTTGCGACAATGACAGAGTATAGCTATACATTATCCTTTACTTAACTTACCACACAGCAATATGCATGGGGTTGTGGGAAGATCCTGAGAGTTCACATCTGCTGCAAGACAGGTATATTCAACATTTATGAGCATCTTGTTTTGGTCTTCTTTGAAGTGAGCTAAAAGCAGTAACACAGTCCCAACGGAGTCATCACAACCCGCAGCCTGGATTTGAGGTTGGAGTTTTCCTGCAACACTATCTCTTTCTGGGCGCAGACACTTGAAAAATCCCAGGACTCTTTTGTATTTTACATTCATGGCCTCTTGGAATTCTTCATTTATCTGGACCCCGGTCAGTTCATTGAAATGAGCCTTCAAGCCAGTTGTGTTGAAAAGATAGGGCCATTCTTTTTTCAAAGTCTGTGTGTCTTTCTCATCTAGGACATCTCTTCTCTGGGAGGCAAACGTGTTAGTCATCAATGCTTCTATTTTCTTCTCATCTTTCTCATTTTCCTCAAACATTTTATGTAGGTCCTCTTTCATCTTCCTCTGTGATTCGTCATTTGCAGCACGCAGTTGAGGTTCTGGGTTCACACATCCATAAGACATTTTCCTTCGTGTCTTTCCCTTGTCAACACTGCTGGGCTGAGTCATCGTTGGTGGACCTATCCTTTTGTGGTTGTCCACTCTGCATTGTAGTTGTTTTGCTAGAGAATCGTAGCCACTACCTATGACTTGATCCTCCATCACATCCTTGAAGGACTTAGGATAATCCAGTACCATCTTGCGGGCAATTTCATTCAAATGTTTCTTTTGAGGATGTTTGCAGACAACCAGGATTTCTGCGGAAATCAACCTGACTATTTCTCTTTTTTTTTTTTTTTTTTTAACTTACATTTTTATTTTCATTTTTTCAACAACATACATAGACAACATTCATAGACAATACACAGTACATAAATTAAAACAAATAGACAAAAAATTAGTAAAGAAAAAGTGTGACATGGGTCCTTCGGTCCCTTCTACATTTGCATTATTTATTTACATTTTTATTCATTTCCTTGTATCCTTTTCAAACCTCTGTGATGTCGTTACTTCCCCTCCTGTATTCTTCCCATTTTCCCCATTTCCATTCAAACTTTTCTTCTTGCAGCCTCAGCAGATGTGTGATTCTCTCCATTTCCTGTATCCCCTCTACCAACTCTATCCATTGATCCTTTGTCGGCACTTCTACCCTGTACCACAGTTTAGTTAAAGCTTTCTTGGCTGCCACTATCAATATCTTAATCAAATATTTGTCTTCCCCTTGGATTGACAGATTCCCCAAATACAACACTTGGCCTCCCTGGGGTATTTCGTATCCTATTATTTCATTTATTATCCCTCCTATCTCTTCCCAGTAGTGCCTTATCTTCTGATATCCCCAGAATATGTGTGTATGGTTCGCCCCTTCATGTCCACACTCCCTCCAACATGTTTTCTTTGCTGGTGTGTAATTGCCATGTATTTCTGGTGTTATAAAGTATCTAATTATATTTTTCCACCCAAACTCCCTCCATATCCTTGATCCTGTGGTTGTTTGTTGTGTCTTACATGTGTCATACCATTTCTCCTCTGTTATCTCTATTTCCAACTCTCTTTCCCACTTTTCTTTCACATACAATGTTGTATTTCCCTTACTGTCCATTATTGCCTGATATAGTGCTGATATCACCCTCCCCTTCCGTCCTTCGTATGACTTTACCATTATCTTAATTATCCCATTCTGTTCTTTGTCTCTATCTTGCTTTATTTCTTTGTTATAGTAGTCCCTAATCTGTAAATATCTAAAGTGGTCCCTATTCTCTAGTCCGTATCTTTCTTTCAATTTTTGTAGAGTCTGCATCTCCCCTCCTTCCGTCATCGTGCACATTGCTGTTATACCCCCCCGTTCCCACCTCTTGAACCCATGATCTTCTATCCCTGGTCTGAATTTGTTGTCATGTGCTATCCATCTCAGTATCTTAGATTCTCTTTCTAGCTTGTATTTCTTTACTATTGTGTTCCATATGTTTATAGTGAATCTGGTAATTGGATCTAGTAGTTGTTCCTGTCTTCTGAACAGCTCCCTATCTCCTATCAGTGCCTGCACTTTGAATCCCTCTCTTTTGGTTTCTATATCTTTCCATTTGGCCTCATAGTTCACATTGCACCAGCATGCTACTGTTCTTTTTTTTTTTAAACTTTGACCAGTCAGCTGGTTCTTTTAGCGTTTATCGCTTTTTTCATCGCATTCATACTTGGTCAAGTTCGACCGACAGAAGCAGGCTGAAAGGGTTCAGATGGGGGGGAAGACACTCTGGGAAAGGCACGGCTGCCGTCCGGGATTCGAACGCGCTCAGCCCCAGATCCGTGACGAGCACGGTTGTCCACGGCGCTGAAATAGCACTCGCGGTACGTGGTGAGCTACTGGAGCTCCCCCATGCTACTGTTCTAAGCTGTGCTGCATAGTAATAGCTTTCTAAACTGGGTACTGCCATCCCTCCTTTCTCCTTTGGTAATTGTAGAGTCACATATCTGATCCTTGGCCTTTCCCCCCCCCAAATTAATCTTGATATCTGTCTATCCCATTCCCTAAATTGTTTTTGTGGTATTAATATAGGTAGGGATTGAAATAGGTATAGTAACCTTGGTAATATGTTCATCTTAATGATTTCGATCCTTGAACTGAAATCTAGGGGCATCACTGTCCATCTTTCTAGATCTCTCTTGATTTTCTGATTTATCTGTGTATAGTTTGCATCGTATAGCCCCTCCCCCCCTCTTGTGATGTTCACCCCTAGGTACTTGATCCTGTCCATGTCCCATTTGATTTTGTATTTTTCTTTGATCTCTATCGTTGGTGTGTAGTTCAGTGCTAATGTCTGTGTCTTTGTCACATTAAGTCTATACCCTGAGTAATATCCATATTCTGTCAGCAGATCCATCAGTGTCGGGAAGCTTGTGTCTGGTTGTCTCATATATACTATCACGTCATCTGCGAATAATCCCAATTTATGTTCCGTCCCCCTTATCTCCACCCCTTTGATGTCTTTGGTCTGTCTAATTAGTTGGGCCAGTGGTTCGATGAATACATCGAAGAGCGTCGGCGAAAGACAACAACCCTGTCTGGTAGCTCTCTCTAGTTTAATCCGGTCCATCAGACTACCATTCACCTTAATCCTAGCCGTCGGTTCTTGATATAATGCCCTAATTGTTTTCATAGCGTTTTTGTCTAATCCAAATCTCTCTAATACTTTATATAGAAATAACCAGCTTACACTATCGAAGGCTTTTTCTGCATCTAGGCTAACTAATACTGCACTTCCTCCTTCCTTTTGTATCTCCTCTACTATCTGCACTGTCTTCCTTATGTTATCCTGTGTCTGCCTTCCTTTAATGAATCCAGTCTGGTCTTCGTCTATTATATCTGTCATAAATGTCTCAAATCTTTTGGATATTATTGATGTATACATCTTGTAATCTACATTAAGTATGGACACAGGTCTGAAACTACTACACAGTTCTCTATCTTTCCGTTCTTTTGGAATTGTAGTAATTATGGCCTCTTTCCATGAAGGTGGCATTGTGCCTTTTTCCATTGTGTGTCTGAATGCTGCTTCTAACATGGGGCTCAGTTCCTGCCTAAATGTCTTGTAGAATTCCGAGGGGAATCTGTCGCTACCCGGTGACTTACTACTCTTTGCCCTACTGATCGCATTCCCCACTTCTTGTTCTGTGATTTCTGCATTTAATATTCCATTCTGTTCCTTCCCTATTGATGGTAAATCCAATTTTTCTAAAAATGTTTCTATCTCCTCCTCCCCTGCCGCTATCGGTTGTGTGTATAGTTTCCTATAATATTCTTCAAATGCCTTCTCTATTTCCGCTGGTTCTCTCAGTATTTTGTTTGTGTTTGTGTCCCTTATTGTATGTATTGTGTTTATTTTTTGTTGCGTCCTAATTCGTCTAGCTAACAGTCTGGTCGCCCTCGGTCCCCCTTCATAGTATGTCTGTTTCATGTATCTGACTATTTCTCTTCTATCCCTCGCCGTTGGCCGCTCTTTATTCTCCAATGTTTTTAGTATATGCGACGGCATGATGTTCCACTGTATCTTGAAACTGAAGTGCCAGTTATTGTCCAGTGCTGCTGTTCCCTTCTCACGGCTGATGGAGCACTCACTGGTGGAGGACAATGAGGACATCGGCAGACCTGGAATACAGTAAGCCATAATTAGCACAGATATGAGAGATTCGTTGTTTTGCCTCTGAGACAATATCATTTGTATTTTAAATGAAACAATGAACTATGAGGTAAAAGTTCAGAATGTCTGCTTTCAATTCATGTGTTGTTTTTTAACATACATTGAACCATTTTAGAATAGTGCCATTCTGTATGACAGGTGTTTCTTTTTTTTTAAACACATTTACATAGTCAGTAAGAACAGTTTTGGGCCGACCATTTACCAATTGAATTCAACATCCCCAACAGTATACATGGTAAATGTACGCACGTTTATTTGTGATGGGGCATAGTCTTGGCGTGAACGGAGGTGACAAGGAGCTTGTAGGCGAGCTTAGGCAGGAGTCAAACAGCGCATCCGCATCTCTGTCTGAAGTGGTGTTGGGAAAGTCTGTAGAGGGGTCCAAAATGGTAGTGAATGATAACGTTATTTTCAAAACAGGCACAGAGGAGTATTATCATATTGTTTGGACCACCACCTCTGCAAGTACACTACTCAGTGCGACCATGGTTGGATGTTAACAGTGAAGACGGCAACAAATTGAGCCCACAATATGAAACTCAAATTTGAAGCTTAAATCAGTGTATTTAAGGGGGGTAGGCTCCCAGATTTCTATGTACTTTTTATTATAATCTCTGCATTTGTCATAATGTCTCGATGGTAATCAATAGATTATGATGATAGGTGCATTCTGGTTCAGCTTCTGACGCACAACTAGGCCGTCCAATTAAACCTGCTGGTTTGAGTTTTGATTGGGTGGAGGTAAATCTTCCCCTGACCCCTTATCCATTATGGATTTTGATTTGACATCATAATTTATTGATTACCATCGAGACATGACAAATGCAGAGGTTATAACCAAAAAAAAGTACACAGTACATTTCACAGAGTAAATTCTACTCAAACTGAGTACATTTGACTCAAACTGAGTAAGATTTTACCCAAACCAGTTTGAGTAAAATATACTCAGTTTGAGTACAATTTACTCAGTTTGAGTAAAATTTACTCTGTGAAATGTACTGTGTATATCTGGGAGCCTACCCCCCCCCTTAATAGGAGAACCCATCAGAACCCTAATACTTGAACTCATTCCATGTGTACCTCATTAAGGCAGCAGCTAATTATGTAATGAGCACAGTGCAATCTCCTTTCTGGTCGTAACAGACCTCTCAAGTATTGTCATTTGAAAGGAAAGTGTGCACAATGGTTTTACTTACTGCTGCTGACAGAAGAAAAAATGCCTGAACTGGCAGGAAAGGCTGTAGACGGGCTACTGGAATCTTCTTCCGATTATCTGCGGTTGTAACCTAAAGATAGATACTTTATTAATCCCATTTTGTTAAACAAAAGTCAGTTTGACATACACTCTACTATATAAAAATGAAGACATGCTCAAATAGAGTGACAGTCAATGTTTCACTTACTCTTGGCATGAGCAAGTAACTTTCTGGATTCCACCGGCTTCAGTACACCTTCAAGCTCATGCGGTTGCAAAAACTGTAGATCGTCCACACTAGTCACTCCGAGGCCGTCAAGTAAATCCAGTAGTAAAGGTTGTAGTCCAGAGCCTGGAAGCACTGCAGTTATGTAACTGGCCAGGTCACCCATGACTACAAAGAAAGATAAACACAGCTTGAGCCCAGATTTAGCTAAAAGCTAGCAGGTGAAAAGATGCGACAGGCTGCCTCCACATGTATCGGAGGGGACATGTGATGCAAGGCTTCGATCCTCCCTACAACCGACCAGTGAGGGGCATATGCGAGCAACAGGGGAGGGAGAATTGGCACAAGAGGTAAATTGGGATGGGGAGAAAAATCACAGAAAAAGCAGAAAAAGTAGATACATAAAAAAAAAAAAAAAAAAACAGTAATGAAAGCTGTTTAGGATGGTAGTTCAATGCTAAATAAATACGGCTGTTTTTATTGGCTCACCTGGGGTGGCATTGGCTGAGGGGCACAGCTGTTTGATGCCAGCTCCTCCTTGCAGTGTGTGGAAGTGTGTGAAGACACTGAACGCCCAACTGCTGACACCTATCCTGCCACTTTGCCTGAGTCTGTCCTCAGTGTGTGTGTGTGTGTGTGTGTGTGTGTGTGTGTGTGTGTGTGTGTGTGTGTGTGTGTGTGTGTGTGTATGAGAATGATTTGGATGCCTATACTACATGTTATATATGCCTCGTGCAGCAATTTAGAATTTAGAATGTATGTACCCAATCAATTATGAATCGAATCATTACTCCCAAGAATCAAGATCAAATATAACTGAGATTCCCATCCCCTCCCCAACTAATCAGCCACCCCATATATCGTCAGTAGCGAATTCAGTAAGCTACTGATCCAGAACAATGTGTTTAAGGGACAGGACTGTCATTCCACATAGACTATATGCAGCTAGTGGATAAAAGTCCAAACACTGTTCAGCATTGATGCAAACCATTTGTCTAGCTGCTTCTCCAAGGTTATAGAGGCCATACTCTGCCAGATAAGATGACGAGTGTGGTATCACCAGGAAGTACACACACTTGTTTTCCTTCATCAGAATGAGCTCAATTTGTCCAAATTCCACTGACTCTTCATTCTTAATGCATAGAAAATAGCCTTTCCTATACAGGGTACCCTTCCACTGCACTTCTGTGGACACCAACTCAGGATGTGGGAGCGAGCTTGCTTTAACCGCATCACGCACTTGATCACTGTACAACTCAGTGTGGTAAGGAAACATGTTTTTTACTTGCAAAGTTGCAGGAAAGAAAGAGCTGGAGTTCAGATATGACTGAAGCAGCTGATGATTGTTTGCAAGTGTCTTACACACATTTTTGAAGTTCTGTGTCCTCCTTATGCATCTTTTGAAGTATGAGTGTTTGCTCTCAAACCTCATTGTCCACAACCGTATGAGTGGACCAAGTTTCATGATCAAAGAGGGATAGTGGATGAGGTAGTGATGTTTTGGTTTGAGTTTCTCTGTGGGAAATAGTTGTTTCCTTGTTTCAAGATAATCTTGAATCTGAACATTGAGGAAACAGATTTGAGGGACAGATATCTTGGGGGCACAGACCAACTCACAAAGCTCTTTCAGCCAGATCAGTAACTGCCACACTGGATCCTTAGTATCCGACATCTTATCCCCAATAATCACTGGTAGAAGTCTCAAAAGACACCAATTCTCAGCCGCCTGCCCACCAATCTTCATACCACTTATACTTACTTCACAAGGAGCAGAACCAGCATCAGAACCCACATATTTGAACTGTGCGATTTGTCGGTTCAGCTGTGTGTATGTGAACCATTTCTTCACCTTTACAAAATACCTCAAGTAAAGGGTAAGGTCATAGGCTACTATGCCTTCAAACAAGTCATGGCCTATGCATGGTGGGAGCCCTGGCTGGTATACATGGAAATACTTAAGAGAGTTGAAAACAGAGTCAAACTTGAGTCCCTTTACATGTGTTGCCTCAGAGTCCTGTAGTTGTCGCAGTGCTTCCTTGTAGGTCTCAACTGTTCTTACCGGAAACCGGTCTGTCGGGTTGTCCATTTCATTTGTAGGCACTAAGCAATACCTGCAGCAGTGACTAGCAGTACTGAAATTCTCAGTAAAGCCACCGATCGAGTGAGAGCCTAAATTGTCCCCCAGAATACATACGACTGTTGCCCGCACCACCTGGCCAGATGAAGTGACCAGTCCATGCCTCTCAAGTTCTCTAATATCTGACAGCATCCGTGCAAACAACTTTTCATGTGCAAAGTACTTAAAGTACCTCTCAGGACACAGAAGCAAAAGCTGCAAGTTGTCAACACTAGAACGATAGATGGCCTCGAAGTTGGCAAGTGTAAAGTAAACTCCTACAATTTTGTGCTTCTTCTTTGATGATCCAAGAGGGTTCACTACCTCAAATGCATCCTGGTACAAGATAAGCTTTAAGCTTATACCTGGCTCCATGAATAAGTCGTTGGACTTGAAAACAGATCCATCGCAAACATCAGTGAACACATTAGTAGAAGCAGCATTATTTTGTGGCTTCACACACTCTTGCCACACAGCAGGGTCTTTTAACATGGATCGTAAAGTATCCTGAAGTGGGATATATTGTGCATAGCACTCCCTTCTATTCTCGTCTGTGCCAAGATAAATAGCCTGTGGGTGCACATATGAAAAGTTCTTTTGGAAGAACATCTTTCTTCTGTGCCCAGTGGAAAGGTGAGAGCTGCACAGCGAATGCAAATCTGCTTCTCCCAAAATACTCAAAACACTGTCAATATCAGTCTCAGACAAGTTTGTTTTAGCTCCCATTAACTTTTTGAATTCCTTCTTAGTGTACCGATGACACATATCATTCAAACTGTCAATTTCTTCAACAATAATCTGTATTGTTGATGATGGAATGAGGCATTTATCCTGCAGACGCATGTAAAAAAGGCATAGATTTTTTTGATACAGGGCTCTTATTTCAGTGTCATCTGGCATGTCGTCAGATGAACTTGCTCCATGACTTTCATCTAAATCCCTTTGCACCTCAGCGGAATCCTGAGTAGACTGCGATTGTGTAGGGCCAGGGGTTACAAACAACTCTGTTTGATTCATATGCAACCTTTGCGATATGGCTAGTGAATGATGATTTTACTTTATAGGTTTTGTCACAATTTGCAAATGGACATTTTACTGTCTCTTTTTTCAATATATGCAATTTCAGATGTGCAATGACATCCCTGAGATTAGTATATTGCTCCTGACAACTTGCGGCCTCGCATTTGAATGAACATCCTATATAATTTCTTTGTGAAGCAGAGATGGTCCTGTGGTCACGGTACATATGTGTTTTCAAAGCAGTATACTTCAGAAACTGATGTTTGCAGTCAGCCACACCACAAGGGAATTGCTTGTTTGCTTCATGTCTATGAAGTAACTGATGGTCAACATAACATTTAAGTGATTTGAATGACAGGCCACAGGACTTACATTTACATGTATGACCAGGCATTTTTCAGAAGTTAAGTATTCCCTCAAATCTCATGTTCCATCTAACAATTCCAGGAAGTTCTGTGTGTGTGCATGTGTATGGATATGACAACAAGTAAGGTATTGGTGTTTAGCAAACTTGTGTATACATGTGGACTAACCTGTCCTAAATCTGCAGATAGGCTAAATGTTGCAACTGATGAAGCGGAACTGCAATCCAAACTGTTGAGACAAAATAAGTGTAAGTGAAGCACAAATAAACTTCAAAAAAGGTTATTTCTAGTGCCGTCAGGCAATTAAAAAAATTAATCTAATTAATCGCATTTTAACCGCATAACCATTTTAGGCCTGATATTTTATATTCTATAATCATATTTCAAATTGCATGTGTCCGGATGGCAGAATGCAGTACTGTATCTACAAAACCTTCTGTTTAATCATCTTTAGTCTAGTAGATAGAGGGGGGTATCATGCACCCCCCGGAAATATACTTCTAACCAGTGTTTCTAGATTTGAAAAAAATTATAGGCTATGTTAACAAGTTGTCAGAGTGTCCCATGTATCATTTATATGCAAATTAAGGACATGATTATCAAAAAACCGCAAACAAATCTGTTTAATATATCTCAGCCAATATTGCAGATAACTGAACCAATGAGGTGTCTAGACTCATGTTTCGAGGGTCAAAGATCACAATAACACTATCCCTAGAGTGATCACATGTTTCTATGTAAGTGGCCTATGCAAATTTGTGCCGTCAATACAAATTAATCACATTTCTACCCATTAGTTGAGTAGGAAAGCGGATACTATCATGCACCCCCTGGAAATATATTGTTAACCAGTGTTTCTAGATTTGAAAAAAATTATAGGCTATGTTAACAAGTTGTCAGAGTGTCCCATGTATCATTTATATGCAAATTAAGGACATGATTATCAAAAAACCGCAAACAAATCTGTTTAATATATCTCAGCCAATATTGCAGATAACTGAACCAATGAGGTGTCTAGACTCATGTTTCGAGGGTCAAAGATCACAATAACACTATCCCTAGAGTGATCACATGTTTCTATGTAAGTGGCCTATGCAAATTTGTGCCGTCAATACAAATTAATCACATTTCTACCCATTAGTTGAGTAGGAAAGCGGATACTATCATGCACCCCCTGGAAATATATTGTTAACCAGTGTTTCTAGATTGGAAAAAAAATGTAGAAAATGATAGCCTACACTGTAAAAAAAATTGTTTTTTCAGGGGAAATTCACTGTATTATTTTACAGATTACTTTTGTTTTTCTACTTTAAGTGTAAATGCCATACCACTCGACAGGGTCGGTACCGACCCCTTTTGAACTTATTAAATTATTATTATATTTTTATGAAGATGGAAAATAATTTGTGATTTTAAAATCAACCGTTTTCAAGTATTATTATCACTACTATGTCACAAATACATGTAGAATGTAAAACGTTAGGTTGGCAATAGTTTAGCAATAGGTTAAAAGTGTATTTATATCATTTTAAGTTTTTTATGTGCACTCGTTTTTTTGACCTGGAACCGGATATGGAAATGTTGAACCATGGGAATTGGAATCTTTTTGCGGCCATTTTGCAGAGGACATCGCTAGCTATCTGCCATTTTTCCAATCTACACTTCCTGTGGTCCACTATGGTGGTTCAAAGTTCAGCGTTCTGAATGAATCATATCAATAATTGTTATGATTCGCGATAATAAGCTACAAAAGGTAACGTTTTTGACAAATATTGAAACGCAGTCAGTTTCTCCACACTATTGTTAACATGTAGGAAGAATTAGATCTGAAATTAATTTCAATATGGTTACACTGTGGGGGAAATAAAATATTACAGTCGATTACAGTAAATATCAGTATCTGTTATTATGCAAGCCTGGTGATACTATATCCAAATTGAACTCGGGCATTTGAAAGATACTATATGTATATATATATAAATGTGCGAATTGGCTATAATAAGGTAATGTATAAGCATATATTCTATATTCTATAATAATATTTCAAATTGCATTGGTCCAGATGGGAGAATTCAGTACTGTATATACAGAACCTTCAATTTGATCATCTTCCCTTTATTAATTTCCTTAGATCTTTTGTACACATGATCTCAAGAGGGTACTGAATGAGCTCAGTGGCAGTTTTTTAAGTTTGGTCATTATTATCATGGTTTTATTCACTGTCAAAGATGAAAAGAAAAATCATAATTCATATTTTCCTTTGTTTCATCACAATTTAAGCAAGCCTAGTAATAGACACAATATTTCTGACACTGAGAATACATTCATTGAGGTCCATAGATGTTCCTAGATACCAAGAATATGCAAATAGCCCTTGTAGAAGTGGAGCAATATTCCATTTACCTAGGTATACATTTTATGCAGATTTTCACCTGGGGTGGAACAGGTTAACCATTAAATAAAGGTTGTAATCTGTAAATGTATTTGATTTTACTGTAATTTGACAGTAAGTATTTGGCAACCATTGATGACAGACATTTACCGTTTTCTTGCAGCTTTTTTTTCTAACTGTAAGAAAAAAAGCTGCAAGAAAACGGTAAATGTCCGGCATCAATGGTTGCCAAATACTTACTGTCAAATTACAGTAAAATCAAATATATTTACAGATTACAACCTTTATTTAATGGTTAATATTTAGATAAAAGGTAATTTACTGTATTTGTATGGCATTTACACTTTAAAGTAGAAAAACAAAAGTAATCTGTAAAATAATAGTGAATTTCTTGTGAAATATAATAATTATTTTACAGTGAAATATGTTACAAATCTGTCAGTGTCCCATGTATCATTTATATGCAATGTTTGTTATTAGTACAAAACGTAACACAGCAGCTTCAATTTGGGTCTTCGAGAGATGGCCATGTTGGACAAGTCAATCAGGGCAAGCTTATTTGACGCATATCTCGCCTAGAAAGGCTTTCGAAATAGTGAAATGCCATGTTGGCCTCAATATTTTCAAAACAAATCATATGAAAATGTTATGAAACGAACAAGAATGTGATAAAACATGTAATAAAAACGGAGCTCAACGCATACATTTGATGGTCGAAATTTGTTTGTTTTCACTCATAAGATGGCGGCGGTCTCGTAACATCAGTGTCTAACCTGCAAACCATCCACGTGGTACATACATGTACATAGGCTACCACTAGGTGGCAGTGAGATCCTGTAACAACCTCTGTGGAAATATTATCACATTTAAAAAAAGATAAAATCTCATAACACTTGGTTATAACCTTAACCTAAACAAACGTATTGCTGAAAATATACACTCTATGACTGCTGTCATATACTGCTGCAGAGAACTTTTTCATGGCAAATAAGTAATCTGGTCTTTCCAAAGACATGCGGGACACGTGTGCACGAATACACCTTAAATGATTTTCGAATATAATGCGGCGTTTTGTTCATATTGAATTCTACCAAGTGTATACTTTTTATTTCTGAATTTCCCATTCTTAATTCTTACATGTGTGCATGAACACATTCATTGCTTTAGCTGCTTTGCACGAACAAACATGAACGCTAGC
The DNA here is from genome assembly GCF_963971535.1 of Notolepis coatsorum. Lineage (NCBI taxonomy): Eukaryota > Metazoa > Chordata > Actinopteri > Aulopiformes > Paralepididae > Notolepis > Notolepis coatsorum. The sequence goes on along the minus strand of NC_140181.1, from coordinate 48,966,276 downwards.
ATATATTAGTGTTACGGTAAAATACGTGGAAATGTACATTTTAAGACAAGACGACAGTCGCAGATTTCTATTATATAATGACTATTTGAAAACCATGACTTAATATAAATGTCTTACTGGGTCTTGCTGCTGTGGCCTCACGCTTCGAAGTTCCTGCTTTTCAGGGCGCAAAAGGTTTTATCTCTGTGTGATGAAGATTTATATAGAACCTCCCATGCATCCCATGCATCCCATGCATGCGCAGAACGAGGCCAGCTTGCATAGGTATCAGTGTCTTTTGCCGGTAGCTAAATGACAATGTAATTATAATGTGATTGATTGATTGATTGATTGATTGATTGATTTAAAAGTGTATTAACAGATTGCAGAATGGGTACAGTGCAGTACAAGACTTTCGTCTTGTTTACATCAGGGTCCCCCATTTTCAATTCATCATATACACGACTTACAGATAGACAGTACTGCTACATCTATACATTTATGACATACCAGATTTGCAAATACAGTACTGTTTGTGATACAAAAAGTGTCCAGAAAAAGAGTGTATATACATTTGACGTAGAAACTGTATACATTGGAGGAGGTTGGGTAGGTGGGGTGGGGTTGGGTGGGGTGGGGGGGGGGGGGGGGCTGTACATTGGAGGTGGGGGGGGGTTGGGCAGGGGGAGGGGGACAACTGGGTTAGGACATTTTTCAACTCATTCAGAACGCAGCGGCCCGCCTGATCTCAAACCTACCGAAGTCGGCCCATGTCACCCCACTTCTTAGGGACCTGCACTGGCTCCCCATTGCTGCACGAATCCGCTTCAAGGCCCTTGACCTAGCATACCGTGCGGCAAAGGGAACCGCTCCCGCCTACCTCCGGTCAATGGTTTCTAACTACACACCCTCAAGACCCCTACGCTCTGCATCTTCTGGCCGCCTCAGACCTACTCCTATCCAAGCTCCGGGAGGGTCATCAAAGAGAAGTCGCCTATTCTCAGTCCTTGCCCCACAATGGTGGAATGAACTATACCCACCCCAGTTAGGACAGCCGAAACACATCCAATCTTTCGCCGTCGACTAAAGACGCACTTCTTCAACCATTATCTGAAAAAAAATAAAATAAAAAAATCTAACCCTAACTAACCGTACTGTCATGCACTTGTCCTAATAAACTAACCAGCACTCAACACTTTGATGAACATTGTTGCTCAGCTTGTGCCCTTCCTGATGGCTTGTCGTACAGAACATGTAAGTCGCTTTGGATAAAAGCGTCAGCTAAATGACTAAATGTAAATGTAAATTTGTAGGGGCCATGTTTCGAATTGCAGTATCCCGTATAGGTGTTCTTTGAGGGTGTTTTTGAAAGTGGGTTGTGACGTACGTGGGTTGGTCATTATCATTATTACTGTATTTGGAAGACCATGTGAACATCAGATTAGTATCATTTGTATGTGTGTGTGTGTGTGAACATGAGCGCTAATGATATCTCTTCTTCTCTTCCTGTCAGGTGCTGCCCGTCCCTATACTGAAGGGTGCTGATTGCCTAATGAGGGACAGCTGATGGCAATCACATCAAGAGGGACGGGTGCACAAGTAGCTGACAGCACACACACGTCGGGGCGCCTCATTGTGTCACTTACTGGTGATCACGGTGTCGGAGGTTGCCTGTGGTTGCCACTGTGGTGGAACTGTGTTTCATTTGCCCTTGTTGTAGTGTATTTGGCCTTGTCTCCATAACTGTATGAGACTGTGTGTTCGTCCTGTTATATAGATTGGCCTCTGTGTTAATTGACACATTCATGGGGGAGCATGTCTATATTATTGGCCTTATCATTTAATCCCTAGTGTTGTCTGTTTGTCCATTTATATCTACCTTGTTTGTTCTCCCCTTACCTTTTTCCCTTTGTGTGATCTAGGGTTGAAATCCCCTAATAACATCCCCTTTTCCCCTTTGGGGAACAGGCCGTGGGTTGGAAGCCCCACACCTAATAAATACAATTTACCATCTGAAAACGTCTTTGTTTACTATCTGCCTACCCGGGACTGTTTTGAAAAGCATTTTCTACTGAGGGGGTTGTTTCTGCTCATGTACCACCTGCCCAGTTACTATCCTGCATGGTCGTTAGACCTCTGTACATGACATGGGGGCTCGTTAGTTTGCGCAATTGTATGGTTCCTTGTTGGTAAAATAACGGGGTGACTTGTCGATTGAAGCATGTCAGGTGAGATAAGATAGCGTTTTCTAATTGGTAAGTTAGTGTGGTTCCATTGTCCGTGCTACACAGTTTGATTGATGTAAACCATTGTTGTATGTGATACGCTTGAACTAATCTGTTTTTTCTGCCACATAGGTAACAGGGGGATCGCCTACTTGGTTAGCGGGTGGGGGGCACATGTCGTAATTCCGGTGGAGTGCGCAATGAATTCGGTAAGCGACTTAAGATATGTGTAGCCTCATCCCGGCAGGGGAGTAGTTTAGCTGGGGTATGCTAGAGTGACGTGGGTGATCCTAGTTAGGTGGTTAGACCAGCATTTATTGTTTTCATAGATGGTAGATGTGGGCAGTAAATCAGAGTGGTTGAATTGTATACTACGGAATGTAATGATTAAATGTGTTACGCACGGATATTGTGGAGTAGGTGAGGGGGTATTTTCTTGTCACCTGTGATTCGTTTATTATTATTGTGTTATTTTGCGTAGGTTTGTGGTGTAGTCATATTCTGTAGGGACTATGGCTGGGGCGGCTTTTACTTTGGACTTGTTTGTGGCGGATCCTACGAGGGATCAGATTGATGACTGCACGAAAGCTGAATTGTGTGGGGTCGCCAAGCATTATGGCATTACGGTCCAAAGTTCAAAAAGTAAAGAGGAGGTGAAAGCAATTGTGCTCGCTGGGTTGGTTGATAGGGAGATATTAAGTTCGCCCATAGCCGGGGAAAATGGCTCGGAGGACGTCACGCATGACGAGGCGTCTGGTGAGTCCAGTGAGGGAACAGGTGGTGCTATACAGGAACGGAGGGGTAGCGGTGCCAAGGCTGAGGAGATTGACAGTGATAATTCTGTACACTCAGGACGTGCCTCTGTTTCAGAGGAGAGAGCTGCTATGCGTGACAGGGAAGAGAGAAAGGAGGAGAGAGACAGATTGGAGAGGAGAGAGGAGAGAAGAGAGGAGAGAGACAGAGAGGAGATAAGGGAGGAGCGAGACAGATTGGAGAGGAAAGAGGAGAGAAGAGAGGAGAGAGACAGAGAGGAGAGAAAAGAGGGGAAGGAGAAGGATAGAGAGCTCCAGATTACAATAAGGAGGATGGAACTGGAGAGTGGTGGCTCTTCTTCTCCCTCATCTGAAAGTTACCAGGGCAGTTTTAATATTGGGCAGCATATTTCTATGGTGCCCCTTTTTCGGGAGTCTGAGGTGGAAGCATATTTTTCTGATTTTGAGCAGGTAGCGTGGGCTTTACAGTGGACGAAGGACCAGTGGGCACTATTATTGCAATATAAGCTCACCGGTAGGGCTAAGGGGGCATGCCAGTTGTTATCAAAGGAGGACAGCATGGTATATGAGAAAGTGAAGGGTGCTGTCTTGCGCGTATATGAACTGGTGCCGGAAGCGTATAGGCAACGGTTCAGAGCACTACGTAAAGCTCCCTCGCAAACACATGGGCATTTTCCCAGGAACAACGGACAATGTTCACTCGTTGGTGTGAAGCATGTAAAGTGGGTGGGGTCGAGGCTTTGAGCGAGTTGATTCTCATTGAACAATTTAAGAAATTTGTGCCCAAACGCATGATTGTGTGTTTGGAGGAGCGAAAGGTTTCTACCCTCCAGGAAGCTGCGGTTTTGTGTGACGAGTTAGCAATGACCCACAAATATATTTCTGTACGAAATGACGAGTATGTAGGAGGGGGCGCGTCTTCTCCGTCGGGGTCGCCGTTTCGGGGAGGTGACGAGCGACCATTCCGACCTCGCTCACCGCCGTCTGAAAAGGTGTGTCATTATTGTAAAAAAGAAGGGCATTTTGTGAAGGACTGTCATGCGCTAAGGGATCGACAGGAGACCAGGGAGTCAGTCCAGGACTCGAAAGGGGTGGGGTTGATTGGTACGGGGTCATGTCCTGACCAGCATAGCTCTTTTGAACCCTTTTTGTTTGATGGTTATGTGTCCCTGTCGGGTAAAGTTGGGGACTACCAGCAGGTGAGAATACTCCGTGATACAGGAGCCGCTCAATCGTTCATCCTGGCTGATGTATTACCATTGGATGTGGACTCCTGTCAGTCGAGTGAATTGGTGAGAGGTATTGACATGGGGTGTGTGCGCGTGCCGTTGCATAAGGTGCATGTACAGTCTGTACTGATCACAGGTTGCTTTCCGGTCGCGGTTCGCCCATGTTTTCCCGTAAAGGGTGTAGATTTCGTCATGGGGAATGATATCGCTGGGGGTAAGGTCGTCCCTGTGTTGGAGGTTGGAGACACTCCATTTACTAACTCATTGATTGATAATCACCCCAATGTTCCTTCTATTTGTGCTGTCCCTAGGGTACAGGAGCGGAAGCGAGACCAAGGTCTAGCGTTGGGTGACTCTGTCTGTGGTGAGTTTTGCAAATTGGCGGTGGCGCAGCATTTTGAGGCGGGAGATGAGGTGTTTATTGTGCTGCCCACGCCTAGTACTGTGCTCGCTGCCCGGTTCTCAGGACCTTATGTGGTAAAAGGAAGGGTGTCTGCCACTAAGTATATGTTGCATGCGCCCGGGCGGCGGAGGAGGACACGCTGGTGTCATGTGAATAGGCTAGTGAAAGGTTCTGCCCGCGTCTCGTCGGAGTTGAGATGTGACAGGGTTGTTGGTTCACATGCTGGGGTGTGTTCTATTGTGCCTTGCAGGACGCATAGTGCTGATGTTGGGAGTGCGCACCCCGGTAAGCGGTTCGCGTGTCGGGGTCCGGTGGCGATGAGGGAGGTCGTGGGGAGAGTGGCTATGTGCCCTGACAAAAGAAAAATAAAGGGGCTAGCTTCAATTGGCCATGGTCCCTGGGACTCTCCTTGCCTTCTAACTCCCATGGCTAATGTGTCTCTCCGTTCTTTTTGTGCTACAGGAGGGTGAACGTAATGGCGGTGCCTGTCCTGTTCCCGTTATGGCCTCGGTAGGAGGAATGCACCGGCCCCGTTCTGACGGCTGATGCATGTGGCCTATATGGAGTGTGATTTCTATTTATTTTTGTTCTGTTGGTGCTAATCGGATGTTGGTTGATAATAAGTGATAATGTTTTGCTAACCCTGCGGGTTCGCTCTTATGGGGGAGGTGTGACGTACGTGGGTTGGTCATTATCATTATTACTGTATTTGGAAGACCATGTGAACATCAGATTAGTATCATTTGTATGTGTGTGTGTGTGTGAACATGAGAAGCTAATGATATCTCTTCTTCTCTTCCTGTCAGGTGCTGCCCGTCCCTATACTGAAGGGTGCTGATTGCCTAATGAGGGACAGCTGATGGCAATCACATCAAGAGGGACGGGTGCACAAGTAGCTGACAGCACACACACGTCGGGGCGCCTCATTGTGTCACTTGCTGGTGATCACGGTGTCGGAGGTTGCCTGTGGTTGCCACTGTGGTGGAACTGTGTTTCATTTGCCCTTGTTGTAGTGTATTTGGCCTTGTCTCCATAACTGTATGAGACTGTGTGTTCGTCCTGTTCACACTGGTAGGTATCTGAGCTAGCGTTGCTACCAGGTAACATATAGAGACATATTGTTACAAAGGGTCAGATTAAACCGGATATATATATTTATTGCTTGATATCCCTTGTATAATATTTGTACATATACACGGAATATCCCTTTACCTAGGTACAGGCCAGACCATAATATTCGTTCTCCTATTGGACAGCGACCCCCCTAGGCGCCAACGGCCATACCCCCAATGTCTAGTTCAAAGCCACCGCTAAGACATGTCTCAACATGCCCAGGTTTGCGCAGTAATACGAGACAGAACTGAGGTTGGCACTAGATTATTCACCTTACGTATAAATACGTCGCAGGTGGTTACAGCAGTTAGTTAACCCAACAAGTTGAAGCCTTCACCACGAGTCAACGACCAAGTGAAGTGAGCAACCTTGCGTCTAAATAGAGCACTTAGAACCGCGTGCGAATAGGATAGTAAAAGTGTCAGAGCTTAGTGAAATAACGTCAAGTTCGACCTAATTAAATGTGAAGTACAGTGCACAGGAGAATCTACACCGGCAAATGCAGAGCCTTTTCCGGCTGGATTATATTGCTTTTGGTACTGTGGCGGCTGGAGCAGAGAACCGTCTACCCCGCTGCTGTGTGGGATCTACCCGTGAGGAGCATCACTCGAGCCCGTCTCTAGGAAGAGGCTGGCTGGCTTTCATCCATGCTGTCACGCATACTTGGATTTTAGCTGCTGCTTTTGTCTGCCGATCGAGGGGAGTATATGTACCGACTCCCGTAGCTGGAGTTTATTGATTCCTCGTTGATCCAGACTTTTGCATCCGAACATTCCTCTCCCCTGCTGGCTTACAACCGGAGGGAACCCCCTTAGTATCACCAGCTGACCTACGAGTGTGCCTTATATAATTCTTATGCTACAGGTGGTATTAATTATCCCCATCGTATTATGCTCATGGACTTACGCTCTTGACCTATTCATGCACATTCTTCGCCATACAAGCGCGACCCTAATTCTCAATACTGTAATCTACTATTGCTGCTCTTCTAATAAATATTCTAAACAGGACTTTCTTTGTTAAGCTGTGTTATTGTGTGGGTGTTCACCATATATACCGTGTACTGTATGGCCAGTAATTAAAGTACATAACTCAGTAGTGGTTTAATGATACCATACTCTCAATACAGTCAGGGAATTGTACCCCTCAGTTACAATTGGTCCTTCGAGCCGGAGAGATATCAGTGTAATATCTAAATATAATATTGATATTAACCATGGCCAGCGGTGAACACTCCACAAACGGCTCCCCTAAGCTAGAACGCCCGCAGCGCAGACGGCAGCCACCTCCTTACTTAGAGGACTACGCTGCCAGTCTACTACCTAGCTTTATACAGACGTTAAATGCGGAAAAAGCGGATAGCCAAAGCATGTCAAACCCTACCGACCAGGCGACCCTGCCAGTAGAGAACCCAGTGGGTTCTAACGTAACTGACCAAGCCCACGGGGGGGACCAGGGGGGACATGACATGACTATACCCCCAGACAACGTCAACGGGACGGTCCCCGGAGAGCTCCAGGATAAAGAAAGCGCTCCAGGGACAGAACCCGACCCACTACCAGAAGAGAAGCGCGCCCCGGAGACGGACCTCGAGGCGCGCCCAGAGAACAAATCTCCAACGAGCACTGCCAGAAGCCGATCACCTCCGTCAGTGTCTTCCCCCAGCGAAGCGGACAAGATGCTGGCGCAGGCATTCATCGCCACCCTGGCAGCCTCCACCGAACGCGATCGACTTCAAGCGCAACAACTAAGTGAGCGCGAACATTCTACCATGGAAAGAGAACGCCTCCAGGCTCAACAGACGAGCGAGCGCGAACACGCTGAAATCGAGCGAGAGCGCTTCCAGGCACAACAAAGGAGTGAAGACGACCGCATAAGACTGGAGACCAGACGCCTTCAGACGGAAGAGAACATTGAAAGAGGCCGCGCCGATGCACAGCGCGCCGCCGCCAATGCACAGCGCGACGCCGCCTATGCCAGCGCCAATGCACAGCGCGACGCCGCCAATGCCCAGCGCGAAGCAGTGCGCGACGCCGCCCACGCCCAGCGCGAGGCAGAGCGCGACCGGCTGCAGGCGCAGATGATGGAACAATTGATTGCCATGGCGACACCCCCTCTCTCCGCACGGAGCTCCCGGAGATCATCACGACAAGGGTCTAGGGCACATTCCCCTACCCGACCAAGCGACCCGGGACCCCGCCTACAGGAGGATCCTGTCCACGTCTCCGAACCCCCTCCCCGGCCGGTCCATACGAGACCCAGCAACCGGGAAGAACCGGCCTACGTCGCCGAGAGACTGACTAGAAGACTCCAGGACCTAGCAGAGGAAGAGGAAGAGGAAGAGGAGGAATGTCAAGCCGACCAGCAGCAACGTACTCTGGACCAGGAGGCCCAGTACAGCCCCGACCAGCAGCAACGTACCCTGGACCAGGAGGCCCAGTACAGCCCAGACGTCAGCCCAGAGTCACTGCGTTACAGACCCCCGACTCAACTCAAGGGTGAGTTTGATGCACCGTCAGCACCGAGGAACAGCACCTGGGTACCCGGCCCCTGGTACCCACCAAGTACCAACCCACGACAACACGTACGGGGAGACTCGCCCAGGAGGCCTCTTCCCCAACGCTCACCGATGTGCCAGCCATCCATGGCATCGTACCTTGGCACACCGACGTTCCCGGATTTTACACACGAGGACAGAGCACAGTACACGGAACTACGGATGTGCTTAGAGACTATGATGTCCGACGTCCCCGATGAGACGTACAAATATGCTATCCTCCTCAAGCACCTGAAGGTGCCCAGAGCGCACAATATAGCGCTGGCATATTCCAACTCAAGTACCCCATACACCGCGGCTCTAGTAGCCCTCGACCAGCGTTATGGACGCATATGGGACTACGTGATACAGGAAATAAGAGATATCGACCGCCTCCCCCCAGCCAGAGACAACAGAGCATTGGATGACCTCTCTATCAAGGTACAGTCCCTGGTAGGGATGCTGGGGTCCCAAAAGGAGAAAGGGATATATGAACTGTATGCTAACTCTAATGTAGAAAGGATATTAGAGAAGCTCCCTCCCGCCCGACAAGAGCGCTTCAGGCGGCAAAGAGACCACCGCGACCCCAACGGCCCAGAGGCATCCCTCCTAGACCTATCTGATTTCCTCGCCAGGGAGGTCAGCAGCCTACGACTGGACACGTTCGTGTGGAGTGGACCAAGCCCAAGACCAGGACCTCGGGGATCAAATGATAACCGCCGGTCGGTGACCGTTATGCACCAAGCCGAATCAGTACCGCAGCACAAGAACCACAACACCCCCTCGACGAAAGAGGAGTGGAAGATTGAATGCCAGTACTGTGAAGGGGAACATCGGCTGTATCAATGCGATACTTTCAAGAAGCTGACCACGGACGAGGTGAGTCAGTGGATCAAAGACCACCGCCGCTGCTTCCGCTGCGCGCGCAGCCATATGGCAGCTGAGTGCCGTTTGAAGAAGAAGTGCAGCAGGTGCGGCGGCGCCCACTTGGAGGTCCTGCATGACATCAACAGGCGTCCGCCAGGACAACAAAGTGGGCCCGTCACGGTAATGTACCAGGCCGAGGCGGTGGCACCAGTACCGAAGATCCACCAGACCGCCCCCTGGTGTCCCGACTGCTACAGCAGACACTGGGAGTCACGGTGCTACTCGGACGACCGCGAGTCGGCACCACTCCAGAAGATCCAAGGCAACCGACCAACAGGAGTGCTCCATATAGACCAGCATAGCGGGACCCCCCGAGTGCTCATCAAAGTGGTCAGAGTGCTCCTGAGCTACGAGGACAAGGTCCTGGACACTTACGCCGTCCTAGACGATGGGTCTGAAAAGACTCTCCTCCTCGCTTCCGCCGCAGCCCAGTTGGGCCTGCGGGGTGCCAAAGGAACAATGACAATACGTACCATCAGAAGAGACCAGAAGACCATAAAGGGTGAAAATGTCTCCTTCAAGATAGCAGCGGTGGACCAGCCCGAGAAGCAGTATAGCATAACCAACGTCTTCACCAGCCACGACATAGGCCTGTCACAGTACACCTACCCCATCCCACAGCTGATGGCGAAGTACGTGCACCTACGTCAACTACCTATACCGCTCATCGACGGCGCCACACCGACCCTGCTCATCGGCTCCGACCACGCGGACCTCATTCTCCCAATTGAGGCGGCCCACATCGGACCCAAAGGATGCCCAGTCGCGGTTCAGACCCGACTGGGGTGGACGCTCCAGGGCCCCCTCTACGGACTTGACAGTCAACCCACGTCTACACGCTGCCTGCACACAAAGGTGAGCGACACCGGCCACTCTCTCGTACAGCCCGTTGAGAGGCTATTGACATTAGGCGAGAGGCCTTTGAGAGAACCGTGGGCACAAGAGGGAGTTCGGAACTCCACCCCCCTCAGCTACGCTCCAGACGTAGCTGACCTCGAACCCAGCACCCCAAGCGACTCCTTGATGGGGCGGCCGGAACCGGCCCCTCCTCAGACGGGGTACAGACCAAACAAGAGAAACAGACGGAGGAGGTGGAGGCACAGCCAAGCACAGATCAAAGCAGTCTCAGGCCCGCTTCCTCCTAACCCCCCTACCATCCCTTCCAGCCCGTCAGAAGCGGGTCAAGGACGGGGACAACTTAAAAGTGGACACAGTCGTCATGATCATAGACCAGTCACTACCCCGAGCTGCGTGGCCGGCCGGCCGCGTAAGCAAAGTGATCACTGGTGCCGACGGAAAGGTCAGAGCGGCAGAAGTGCTCGTCCAGGGACGGACATACACCCGACCCGTGGCGAGGCTGATAGAGTTGCCAAGGCTACCTGACTCCCTTGCTGACGACCATGACCCACTGACTTTGTGAATTGCCCTACTCCTCACAACGGACATTGAGTAGTGGACAAGACGGTTAATCTGTCTCTGCTTATCTAATTAGGTGCGGACTAATTAGGAGGCGGCTGTTACAAATATATATATTTATTGCTTGATATCCCTTGTATAATATTTGTACATATACACGGAATATCCCTTTACCTAGGTACAGGCCAGACCATAATATTCGTTCTCCTATTGGACAGCGACCCCCCTAGGCGCCAACGGCCATACCCCCAATGTCTAGTTCAAAGCCACCGCTAAGACATGTCTCAACATGCCCAGGTTTGTGCAGTAATACGAGACAGAACTGAGGTTGGCACTAGATTATTCACCTTACGTATAAATACGTCGCAGGTGGATACAGCAGTTAGTTAACCCAACAAGTTGAAGCCTTCACCACGAGTCAACGACCAAGTGAAGTGAGCAACCTTGCGTCTAAATAGAGCACTTAGAACCGCGTGCGAATAGGATAGTAAAAGTGTCAGAGCTTAGTGAAATAACGTCAAGTTCGACCTAATTAAATGTGAAGTACCGTGCACAGGAGAATCTACACCGGCAAATGCAGAGCCTTTTTCCGGCTGGATTATATTGCTTTTGGTACTGTGGCGGCTGGAGCAGAGAACCGTCTACCCCGCTGCTGTGTGGGATCTACCCGTGAGGAGCATCACTCGAGCCCGTCTCTAGGAAGAGGCTGGCTGGCTTTCATCCATGCTGTCACACATACTTGGATTATAGCTGCTGCTTTTGTCTGCCGATCGAGGGGAGTATATGTACCGACTCCCGTAGCTGGAGCTTATTGATTCCTCGTTGATCCAGACTTTTGCATCCGAACATTCCTCTCCCCTGCTGGCTTACAACCGGAGGGAACCCCCTTAGTATCTCCAGCTGACCTACGAGTGTGCCTTATATAATTATTATGCTACAGGTGGTATTAATTATCCCCATCGTATTATGCTCATGGACTTACGCTCTTGACCTATTCATGCACATTCTTCGCCATACAAGCGCGACCCTAATTCTCAATACTGTAATCTACTATTGCTGCTCTTCTAATAAATATTCTAAACAGGACTTTCTTTGTTAAGCTGTGTTATTGTGTGGGTGTTCACCATATATACCGTGTACTGTATGGCCAGTAATTAAAGTACATAACTCAGTAGTGGTTTAATGATACCATACTCTCAATACAGTCAGGGAATTGTACCCCTCAGTTACACATATATATATAGATTGGCCTCTGTGTTAATTGACACATTCATGGGGGAGCATGTCTATATTATTGGCCTTATCATTTAATCCCTAGTGTTGTCTGTTTGTCCATTTATATCTACCTTGTTTGTTCTCCCCTTACCTTTTTCCCTTTGTGTGATCTAGGGTTGAAATCCCCTAATAACATCCCCTTTTCCCCTTTGGGGAACAGGCCGTGGGTTGGAAGCCCCACACCTAATAAATACAATTTACCATCTGAAAACGTCTTTGTTTACTATCTGCCTACCCGGGACTGTTTTGAAAAGCATTTTCTACTGAGGGGGTTGTTTCTGCTCATGTACCACCTGCCCAGTTACTATCCTGCATGGTCGATAGACCTCTGTACATGACATGGGTAGTGATTCACATTCCTTTACAGCTTTGGGTAGGGCGTTCCACATTGATGTGGCATAATTGCGAAACGTGTTTAGTCCATTGTTTGAGCCGAATCTGGGTTTAACATGATTTGTTGAGCTTCCTCTGGTGTAGTGGTTGTGGTATTCACTGACCTTTGGGAAGTATTTTGACATGTACATGGGTACCTTAGTCGTATAGTGTATCTTGTAGACCAGGCCCATTGCAAGTTGCTGTACTCTGTCGTCTACTCTAAGCCATCCTAGGTTGTCAAAGTGGGCAGGGGTGAGGTGGGTTCTGGGGGTAAGGTCAAGTAGTAGTCTGACCAGTTTGTTTTGTGATTGTAATTTAGTTTTAAGCGCCTATGAGGTGCTTTGGTACCATGAGGTGCACGCATAGTCGTAGTATATTGAATGAGGGCTCCTGCCAGAGTCTTCAGGGTATTCTTGTTTCTTGAGAGGAGATCCGGTACAAGAATCTAGTTCGTTGGTTGACTTTTTTTATTACATTGGATGCCATTTTGTCACAGGAAAGATTTGCCTCTAGGATGGAACCCAGGTAGGTAATTTCATCTTTCCTTGTGACAATATTGTCACCCACTGCAACTGAGAAGCCGTCGGTCTTGCTGAGTTTGTTATTTGAACCGAAGAGAATGGACTCTGTTTTGCCCATGTGTAATGATAGTTTGTTATCAGCGAGCCATATGCAGATTTTGCCTAGTTCCGAGCTGAGGGTTTTTTCAACCTGCAACTTGTTCTTGTCAGAGACCAGCAGGGCTGAGTCGTCCGCAAACAGGAACAAGTTGCAGTCACAGGCTGACGACATGTCATTTGCATAAATTAGGAAGAGTAGCGGTCCTAGTATGCTTCCTTGTGGAACACCACAGCTCACTGTGAGGGGGGGGGGATAGAGTACCGTTTACCTCTACCATCTGTTCTCTCCCCTCCAAGTAGGATTGCATCCAGCTCACTGATAAGCTATCAAAACCAATTGCTTTTAGCTTGTCAATCAGAATGGAGTGATTGACAGTATCTGTTACATCCCAATGTATATATTCCCCAGTGTGTGTCTCCATGTGTGTGTGTTCTCCATTTTGTTTCCTCCCTCCAGCCATTGTTCCCTTCCCCATTGGTCCCTGCCAGGCCAATCCTTCCATTATTGCAACACAGCAGTGATTGGTGGATGGCTTTCCAGACTCCAACACTCAATCCACACCACGCAATCATGGATCACCCCACACCTGTTAAAACATGGCTTCTCACTTCAGTCTCTCTCTCTCTCTGGCATGAGGCTAGGCATGTTGTGATTTTGGTAAACCTGTAACTTTGACAGCATTGCATTTCGTTTATTGGCCTTTGGTGCTTAGTAGTAATTTCCTTGTGTGTGTATGGCCACAGAGAGAGCATTGTTAGTTATAGTTTGTTTTTGTATATATTCTGCTTTTGTTTCTGTATAATTAATGTGTTTTTCTCTCTTTCTCAGGAAGCACAGATGGGGTGAGCTGCCATTTCCTTTGGACATTGTTTTCTCCTGTTTTGGTTAGGTAAGAGTAGTTTAGGTAATGTAATCTCTTTTACCATAGATTAGATTGTGTTTATTTGGAGTATAGTGGTGTTTGTTTGTTGTTTTGGCCTGGGCTCACCCCTGAGCTACATGTGCTTCATTTGCCTCTATTCAATAAATATCATTGTTGTTTACAAACGTGGTCCATCTTTTCTGTCAACCAACTGTTATGTTACAGCCCTTTACCCTTAGACTCACAGGGGTCGTAACATAAATGGGGGCTCTGCCTGGATCTTGTAACCCGTGTTCAATTGTTGGTTGATGGATTTGGTGAACTGTGTTTGTTTACACTTGTATAGTTATTAATTTGTGTAAAAATGGCATTTGTGTAAAAAAAAATAATGGCAGTTAGTACTTTTGATCTGGGGAAATTCTTGAGCAATCCTACTTGGGAAGCGCTAGATAGCTGCCGCAAGGCAGACTTAGTGGAGATTGCCACACATTTTAAACTCTCGGTTCAACAAAAGCATCTTAAGCAGGATATCAGGTGTCTTGTGGTAGATAAGCTGTTGGAGCAGGGGACGCTTGTTTTACCTGCGGTCTCTGATGAACATGCAAGTCCTCCTGGTGAACCTACGGAAGCACAGCCTTCTGAGGAGCAAGCCCATGGTGCTGAAAAGGCAGGTGTGAACGTCACATTGCCACATTTTCACTTGACCTCTCCTGTGTCAACTGGGTCTCGAGAAGGGGCCCAGGTCAAGGTTAGAATAGCCCGTCTCCAGATGGAGGCTCAGGAGAAGGCACAAGCACGTGAGGCGGAGTATCGGCTTCGTAAAATGGAGCTTGAGGCAGAAAATGAAAGGGCTGTTAACATTCGTAGGTTGGAGCTTGAGCATGAAGTGGAAAAAGAGCTCAGACTGCGGAGGTTGGAGCTGGAAGTCCTAAGGAGTGAATCCAACTCTGCTACACCGACTCCTCCACAAGGCCCGGGTATGTCCTCCTCCACAGCTTATTCATCACACACTTTTGATATAAGTAAACACATTGCTTTGGTGCCTCCGTTCCGAGAGACAGAAGTTGATACTTATTTTAATGTGTTTGAGCGTATTGCTGCTTCATTGCGCTGGCCAAGAGAGGTCTGGCCTTTGTTGCTTCAATGCAAATTGACTGGTAAAGCCCAAGAGGTTTGTTCAACACTTTCCCTAGAAGATAGTTTACTGTATGATACTGTGAAGGCTGCCATCCTTCGTGCATATGAGCTTGTGCCCGAAGCTTATAGGCAGAGGTTTCGCAGTCACAAGAGAGCTGTCAACCAGACCTTTGTAGAGTTTGCTAGAGAGAAGGGAACTCTCTTTGATAAATGGTGTGCAGCAAGCAAGGCCTCAGATCTTAACTCTCTCAGAGAACTCATTCTATTAGAAGAGTTTAAGAATCGTTTGCCAGAGCGTATTGTAATTTACCTGAGTGAGCAGAAAGTGTCCACTCTGCAGCAAGCTGCTGTATTAGCTGATGAGTTTGCGCTAACCCATAAAACTGTGTTTGTAGATAGGCGTGACTCGTTTCTCCCCCATGATTTCTCTTGGAGACCTTCTGTCCCCAACCATTCAGAATTCACACACCCCCGACCAAAAATGTCACCTCCACGCTCAAAAGAGGAGCGGACATGTTACTACTGTCATAAATCTGGTCATGTTATTTCTGACTGTTTAACATTGAAACGTAAGCAGCAACCGTCCTCTCAGAACTTTAGACAACCCAAAGGGGTTGGTCTGATTAAAATGGCACCTGATTCCGATCAACAGATGCACAATGATCAGGATGTTCTCGATCCTTGTTTCAGGCCATTTACTTCCAAGGGTTTAGTTTCCTTGACAGGGGATCCAAAAGATCAGTGTACAGTTCAGATCTTACGAGATACTGGAGCCTCACAATCCTTTATCCTCTCTGATGTACTACCTCTGTCTGAGAAATCTTCCTGTGGTTCTAGTGTCCTAGTTCAAGGTATTGAGATGGGTTTCGTGCCAGCCCCGTTACACTGTATTCATGTACAATCTGATTTGGTCACTGGTTTCTTTAAAATAGGGGTGAGACCTTCCTTGCCAGTTAAAGGCATTTCCTTTATCATGGGAAATGATTTAGCTGGAGGACAGGTGAACGCTGTGCTGGAAGTGTTGGATCACCCAGACACAGATTCTCTGCCTGATGACTTGTCACAGAACTTCCCTGAAGTTTTTTCTGCAAGTGTTGTCACTCGGGCTCAATTGAAAAAGAGAGGTGATGAAATTAATTTGTCTGACTCTGTTTTTGCTTCAGCCTTTGTCAGGGAGGAGTTGCTGGCTCCAACTTCTGATACCGCTGACAAACCACCGACTCATAGTAAGGTACCCCCACAGACAACTGTAACTAGTTCCGACGCATTGAAGTTACCCGTTACTCGTGAAATACTAATTACTGCCCAGAAGGCTGACCCTTCTCTTGCAAAATGTTTCTCTTCTCTTGAAACAGAACAGAGGAGAGAGTTGCATTCTTATTTTGTGGATGAAGGAGTTTTGATGCGTACATGGAGGTCCCATGGTACTAGACTGGCAGAGCATGCACAATCGGAGATAGGGCTACCAGATCAGGTACCAGACTGGAGCACTGTTTATCAGATTGTTGTCCCTGCAGTTTATCGTCAGCATGTACTGTTCTTGGCCCATGACCACCCTTGGTCTGGACACTTGGGAGTCACTAAAACATACAACAGAATACTTCAACATTTCTTTTGGCCCGGTTTGAAGTCCGATGTAGCACAGGACTGTCGTACCTGTAGTATTTGTCAGATCACCGGAAAGCCAAACCAGGTAATTCCACCTGCTCCCCTCTGTCCTATACCAGCGGTCGGTGAACCATTTGAACATGTCATAGTTGACTGTGTTGGTCCGTTGCCAAGGACCAAAGCCGGCAATCAGTTTTTGTTGACAATAATGTGTACCGCCACCCGTTTCCCTGAGGCTATCCCTCTTCGCAGAATTACAGCGCCTGTAATAATTAAGGCTTTGACGAAGTTCTTCTCCACGTTTGGACTGCCTAAGGTAGTACAAACGGACCAAGGCACCAACTTCCTGTCTAGGTTATTTGAGCAAGTGTTACAGTCCCTGGGTATCCGATATATAGTGTCCAGTGCCTACCACCCTGAAACTCAGGGGGCTCTAGAACGTTGGCATCAGACCTTAAAGTCCATGCTGCGTAAATATTGCTTAGACACAGAGAAAGATTGGGATGAGGGTGTCCCCCTTGTTCTATTTGCTGCGCGAGAGACCATACAGGAGTCTCTTGGCTTCAGTCCTGCTGAGCTTGTTTTTGGGCACACTGTTAGAGGGCCTCTGAAAGTTCTTAAAGAGCGGTTCATGTCAAAGGGTGCCAGCACACCCACTAATGTTCTAGATTTTGTTAGCCAGTTTCGAGAGCGACTGCATCAGGCGTGCTCTCTCGCAAAAGAAGCGCTCTCTTCTTCCCAGAGAACTATGAAACGGCACTATGACGAGAAAGCTGTTTCTCGATCTTTCCAGCCAGGTGATAAGGTCCTAGTCCTGTTACCTATCCTTGGTTCTGCTCTTTCCGCTCGTTTTTCCGGACCATATGCAATAGACAAGAAAATAAGTGATACAGACTATGTAGTTCGCACCCCTGATCGTAAACGTCACTCTCGTGTTTGCCACATCAATATGCTTAAACCATATTTTTCCAGAGATGGTGTGCAGGTGAAGACCTCAGACCAGACAGCCGGACTGGCCATCTCTGCTGTTGCCTCAACTCCAATAGTTCCGGACTCTCCTGATGTTAGTGGTGAGGATGTAGATGGCTTGGAGTTGCGCAATGCAGCCCATCAGGGTGCTAGATTGTCCAACACTGAGATGTTATTGAACCTGCCCACTCACTTAGCACACTTACCTGAGGAGCAGCGAGAGGACATCACAAATTTGATTCAGGCCTACATGGCTCTGTTTGGTGATGTTCCCTCCTGTACTTCTGTATTGGCCCATGATATTAAAGTTAACAATGCTGTGCCTATCAAGCAACATGCATACCGTGTTAACATCACCAAGAGGGCCATGATGCAACAGGAGGTTGACTATTTGTTAAAACATGGTTTAGCCAAGCCAAGTTGCAGTCCCTGGAGTTCACCTTGCTTGTTAGCTCCCAAATCGGATGGAACTCCTAGATTTTGTACTGATTTCCGAAAGGTAAATGCTGTCACCGTGCCTGATTCCTTCCCACTGCCCCGCATGGAAGATTGTATTGACAACCTTGGATCTGCCACCTATGTTAGCAAACTAGATTTGTTAAAGGGTTACTGGCAGGTCCCTTTGACCCCCCGTGCCTCGGAAATCTCGGCGTTTGTTACTCCTGACAATTTTTTGCAATATACTGTAATGCCTTTTGGAATGCGTAATGCCCCGGCCACTTTCCAGCGACTGGTGACCCTAGTCCTGGCTGGTGTTCCAAATTGTAATGCCTATCTCGATGACCTGGTTGTCTATTCGACCAACTGGCGTGACCACATGACAACCTTGCAAACTGTCTTTGACCGCTTAGCTGGAGCCTCCCTGACCCTTAACCTTGCCAAGTGTGAGTTCGGCAAGGCTACGGTTACCTATCTTGGTAAGCAGGTAGGACAAGGCTAAGTGCGTCCGGTGGATGCAAAAATATCTGCAATCACAACTTTTCCAGTGCCTACTACTAGGCGGGAATTGCGTAGATTCCTTGGGATGGCTGGGTATTACCGTGGTTTTTGCCGGAACTTTTTTTCTGTCGTCACTTCTCTCACTAGCCTGTGTAGCCCGTCCAAACCATTCATTTGGGCAGCTGATTGTCAAAATGCATTTGATAGTGTTAAAGCTCTCTTATGCAGTTCCCCTGTTCTCTCTGCTCCAGATTTCTCCCTGCCGTTCCAGCTGGAGGTGGATGCCAGCGGGGTGGGAGCTGGAGGGGTGTTATTACAGGAAGATCACGATGGTGTCAGTCACCCGGTTTGTTATTTCTCCCGGAAATTTAACAAACATCAACTACACTATTCCACTATTGAAAAGGAGACTTTGGCTATGTTGTATGCGTTGCAACATTTTGAGGTGTATGTCGGTTCGAGCGTATTACCAGTGGTAGTATACACCGACCACAACCCATTGGTTTTTCTGTCGCGGATGTACAACCACAATCAGCGCCTCATGCGTTGGGCGCTCATAGTGCAAAATTATAACCTCAGCATAAAGCATAAGAAGGGGTCTGAGAATGTGTTGGCGGATGCTCTATCTCGGAGTTAAATCTCTCGTGCTGTCGACTTGTTCTATTTTGCTGTCGACTCGTTGTCTGTTGCTGTCGACTCGTTCTACAGTATATTGCTGTCGACTTGTTCTATTTTGCTGTCTACTCGGTCTATGTTGCTGTGGACTCGTTTTATGTTGCTGTCGACTCAGTCTCTCTTGCTGTCATTGTTGACCCGTGTGGTTGTACCAACTGCTAGTTTTTTTTATATAGCTCTTTGTTTTGGAGTGCATGTTAACTCGGAGATGTTGAAAAACATGTTTAGTTGGTGTTAAGTGTCAAACATGTTTTTGTCTTATGTATGGGGGTGTTACATCCCAATGTATATATTCCCCAGTGTGTGTCTCCATGTGTGTGTGTTCTCCATTTTGTTTCCTCCCTCCAGCCATTGTTCCCTTCCCCATTGGTCCCTGCCAGGCCAATCCTTCCATTATTGCAACACAGCAGTGATTGGTGGATGGCTTTCCAGACTCCAACACTCAATCCACACCAACCAATCATGGATCACCCCACACCTGTTAAAACATGGCTTCTCACTTCAGTCTCTCTCTCTCTCTCTGGCATGAGGCTAGGCATGTTGTGATTTTGGTAAACCTGTAACTTTGACAGCATTGCATTTCGTTTATTGGCCTTTGGTGCTTAGTAGTAATTTCCTTGTGTGTGTATGGCCACAGAGAGAGCATTGTTAGTTATAGTTTGTTTTTGTATATATTCTGCTTTTGTTTCTGTATAATTAATGTGTTTTTCTCTCTTTCTCAGGAAGCACAGATGGGGTGAGCTGCCATTTCCTTTGGACATTGTTTTCTCCTGTTTTGGTTAGGTAAGAGTAGTTTAGGTAATGTAATCTCTTTTACCATAGATTAGATTGTGTTTATTTGGAGTATAGTGGTGTTTGTTTGTTGTTTTGGCCTGGGCTCACCCCTGAGCTACATGTGCTTCCTTTGCCTCTATTCAATAAATATCATTGTTGTTTACAAATGTGGTCCATCTTTTCTGTCAACCAACTGTTATGTTACAGCCCTTTACCCTTAGACTCACAGGGGTCGTAACAGTATCGAAGGCCTTTTGTAGGTCCAGCATGACCATGCCGCAGTATTTGCCCGCGTCCACCTCTTGTTTGATGTGGTCATTCAAATAGAGGAGGCATGTGTCAGGGAGCAGCTAGCTATATAGCTTAGCACAAGGGCTGGAAGCAGTAGGGAGCAGCTAGCTATAGCTTAGCACAAGGGCTGGAAGCAGTATAGGGACCAGCTAGCCTGTAGCTTAGCACAAGGGCTGGAAGCAGTAGGGAGCAGCTAGCTATATAGCTTAGCACAAGGGCTGGAAGCAGTAGGGAGCAGCTAGCTATATAGCTTAGCACAAGGGCTGGAAGCAGTAGGGAGCAGCTAGCTATAGCTTAGCACAAGGGCTGGAAGCAGTAGGGAGCAGCTAGCTATATAGCTTAGCACAAGGGCTGGAAGCAGTAGGGAGCAGCTAGCTATATAGCTTAGCACAAGGGCTGGAAGCAGTAGGGAGCAGCTAGCTATAGCTTAGCACAAGGGCTGGAAGCAGTATAGGGACCAGCTAGCCTATAGCTTAGCACAAGGGCTGGAAGCAGTAGGGAGCAGCTAGCTATATAGCTTAGCACAAGGGCTGGAAGCAGTAGGGAGCAGCTAGCTATAGCTTAGCACAAGGGCTGGAAGCAGTATAGGGACCAGCTAGCCTATAGCTTAGCACAAGGACTGGAAGCAAGCAACTAGCCTATCGTTTAGCACAAGGACTGAAAGTAGGGAGCAGCTAGCGCTCTGTAAAAAAATTAACTCTGACGCACAGAGATGAAATTGATATCCATCTTCTAGTTTGACTCTGGGGAAGATGGCAAATAAACATATAAACGTGTTCCAGTAAGCCTCACAAAAAACACCTCGAGTCTTGTCACACAGTGATGCACGTCGGGTTGAAACGTCAGACTTTCTGTCCTTGTGTCAACCCAGCCTGAATTTGGTGGTACAATGACTCACTTTGTCAATTTACATGAGACGTTTCTCAAACCCACGGGTCACGGATGGTGAAGGACGAGAGGCCTTGGAATGAAGAAGGGAGCCTGTAGCAGAGACGCCACTGCCAGAATGTCTCTTTCTTTCCTCTCTCCCTTCTTTTTTTTTTAAACTTTGGCCATTTCCCTGGCTCTTTTATACGTTTATCACATTTATACTTGGTCAAGTTCGACCGACAGAAGCAGGCTGAAAGGGTTCAGATGGGGGGGAAGACACTCTGGGAAAGGCACGGCTGCAGTCCGGGATTCGAACTCGCTCAGCCCCAGATCCGCGACGAGCACGGTTGTCCACGGTGCTGAAATAGCACTCGCGGTACGTGGTGAGCTACTGGAGCTCCTTCCTCTCTCCCTTCTTATAGGAGATCTGGGAATATGCTTATCAGAGGGGGAAATGGCTGATTTGAGCATGCCGTTCTGCCGAGGCCTTGGAACTCATTCACATACAGAACACACACACACACACACACACACACACACCCTCGCACACCCCGTCCCCAACCCCTGTGACGTAAACTCCTGCACTTCTCCATTACAACAATAAGTCAAGTCAAGTCAAGTCAAGAGTTTTATTTGTCACGGCATACGAGTATACAATGAAATGCGGGTCTTGCCCGCAACGATGTGCAATACAGTGGTACAACATATAATAGAATCCAATACAAAAAACATTGTGCAATAACAGGTAACAGGCAACATGGTGTGACATCTCGGCATTTGTACATAGTTATTTACAGAGTATATAGGACATGCTAGGTAGCTTTGGTAGTGCAATACACTGTTACTGTTGCTAATACTAGTTTAAAGTGGCCTTTCCTTTTGGCAATAAGTGTGGGTGTGTGCGGCATGAGTGTGTGCCCGCTCATGTTAAAGTGTCAAAGTGGCTGCTAGTGTGTGAGCGTGCACATCGTGCGTGTCGTGTGTGTGCTCATGTGTGCTTATGTGTGGATAGTTCAGTGTTACTCAATGTTCATTGTTCAAGACTCTGATGGCCTGCATGGGGGAAGAAGCTGAGCCTAAGCCTCTCTGTCCTAGTAGCTGGGGTTTGCAGGCGTCTGCCTGACCTCAGCAGCTGAAACAGGCTGTTATTGGGGTGGTGGGGGTCTTTCATTATTCTGCAGGCTCTGGATTTGCACCTCTTGTTGTATAGAACCTGCAGGGGAGGTAGTGCAATACCCGTGGTACGCTCGGCTGAGCGCACCACTCTCTGTAGGGCCTTCTTGTCCTGTGCCGTGCTGTTTCCATACCAGGCAGTGATGTTTCCAGTCAAGATGCTCTCTACAGCTCCTGAGTAGAAGGACTGGAGTATCTTCCCCGATACTCTGAACTTCCTTAACTGTCTCAGGTGGTAGAGGCGCTGTTTCGCCTTCTTTACTACTGTGTCTATGTGTGTTGACCATGTCAGATCCTCTGAGATGTGGACCCCCAGGTACTTAAAGCTGCTCACCCTGTCCACGGTAGCCCCGTTAATCATCAGTGGTGTGTGTGTCTCCTGCTGTCCTCTCCTATAATCCACGATCAGCTCCTTGGTTTTTACCAATGTTCAGGAGCAGGCTGTTGTCCTGGCACCAGCGTTCCAGTACCTCAACCTCCTCCCGGTAGGCCTTCTCGTCGTTGTCCGAGATCAGCCCCACCACCACCGTGTCGTCTGCAAACTTCACTATGGAGTTGGAGCTGAACTTGGCCACACAATCGTGTGTGTAGAGTGAGTACAGCAGGGGGCTCAGAACACAGCCCTGGGGGGACCCGATGCTCAGGGTGATGGTGTTGGAGGTCTGACCCCCCACCCTGACCGCCTGGGGTCTTTCACTCAGAAAGTCCAGTACCCAGGCGCTCAGGGCGGAGCTCAGACCCAGCTCGATCAGCTTGTCCACCAGTCTGGTGGGGACTATGGTGTTGAACGCTGAGCTGTATGAACAACAGTCTCACATAGCCCCCCTTCTGACGGTCAAGGTGAGAGAGGGTGCTGTGCAGTACCTGGGAGACCGCGTCGTCAGTGGACCTGTTTGTCCTGTATGCAAATTGCATAGGGTCCATATCACTGGGGAGGGAGGCACAAATGTGGTCCTTGACCAGCCTCTCGAAACATTTCATGACCACAGAGGTGAGTGCCACCGGTCTGAACTTGCATTGCTGCACTATAGTCCATCCGTTGCAGGTCAACGCCCCCCCCCCCCCCCCCCTCCATCCATTAACTCAACTGGACTGTCACTGTAATATTTATGTACAGTTGTACAGTGTCCCCCACCCACCCCTCCTACCCAACCCCCCCACCCCACCCACCCAACCACCTCCAATGTACAGTCAGATTGGTTATTTTTGGTTGAGGTTGAAAAAGCTATGTTGATTCAATATTTAATTACAGATACCATTTCAACATTTGAAAAACTGTCGTTGAATCCATTTAGTATAGATTCCCCCTCCCCTCCTCCCCCTCCCCTCCCCTTCGAGAGGGTATAGTCCTAAGCAACTTGCGAGACCTAGAAGATCTCACGGGACTTGAGGTATTCAAACGTAACATGGCGCGATGGTGTCTTCACTGACTGGCTTGACAAATAGTCTGAGCCAAACTCCTTGGTAAGTCATTGACAATATAATGTATTATGCCATTCACATACCATAATCTTGCTGTCATCGTTTGACTACATGCTACTTTGTGAATTATTACCGTGGTGGCAACTAGTAGGCTACAGTGCAGAACGAAGCTTGTTAGCATTATTAGCTAACATGCTAGATAGTATACTAGTTAACTGGTAAGTGAGAATAGTATGATCCCGTTCAGATACCATCACCGGGCTGTTATCGTTTGACTAAATGTTATCTCTGTGCCGTGGCAAATAGTTTGGAGCTTGTTTTAGCAAATAGTATTGCATATTATTACAGCTACTAACGTTAGCTAGCTAGCATGCTAGCTAACGTTAGTCTGCCATTTTGTTTTGTGATTAAAATGTACGTTTTTAATAGTTACATAAGCATTGTTGTAACTAGTGTTAACAAATACTTTATTATAGTTCAATTGTGTTAAACTTGGGACACAGCCATGGCTCTATATTTTATTTCGTTTGGTATGTGAGGCATTTAGCTTGAAGTTGTTGTGTTGCATTGTGGGTCTTCAGCACAAAGGAATCCCTTGCTGAGGGTAAGATGGTTTTCTGTCTGCTCAGACTCAGAATATTTTAATAATTAACATGATCTGTGCTTCATAAAAAACAGATATTGTTTATCTGGTTTTGGTTATTTTGCACAGTAAATACTTATTCAGGCCTACCTGCAATTCAGAATTTAATCCAGCAGGGCGGCAGTGATGTTCATTCTGCCTTTTGTTATATATAAAAAATGGGGCTTTGAAAGACTGACATATTTGAACTTCTAGCTCCTGCTACTCTAAACATATATATATATAATATACACAGTCTTGATAAATTGCATACAAGGTTTTTTGAATATTTTGATCGTCTTCTTTTTAGAATTCGCTGGCAATCATCGCCACCCCCAAGGCTATCAAGGTGAGTTAACTAACACATTCTCAAATCATGTTTTGTTTTTACCACCAGACATGCGCTAGGTATATGGAGCTAGGTACACTTGCTACTGTATATGTTGCTCATTGATAACTACTTTGATGGTGCTTATTTTTTCCTTATTTTGTTAATTATGTTGCTCTTTCTCTAGGAATGCCAATGTATAACTCCAGCCCCTATTACCACACTGCCATTGATTCAGCTCAGTAATTATTATCTTTCAATTCAATATTGTCTGTCTCTCTCACCCCACTTCAAACTTCACACCTTTATCTGTGTTTTCATCTCTGTCTTTCTGTCTCTCTCACCCCGACCCCCTCCACTTCACACAACACCTACATTGCCAAATCCTTTGTCATTTGATGACACAGCAGTGCTATGTCTGTCTCTCCCTCTATCTCCGTCTCCCTCTCTCACTGGCATAACATTTTTATTGTCGTATACAATATTTCAGAGATTCTTCACCAGAGGAACTTGAAGCCATTCCTGAATTACCACCAGAGACCAGCAGTTGCACGCAGGCAGAGACTGCCTGTAGCGTGAGTTGAATTTTATACACAAGTTCACTGGTGTTTATTCTTATATAAAACGTCTCTAAAGACGTATGTTTACCTTTGCATTGATTGGCGGATTTTTGACTGAAGACATTGGATCTTTCCTGCTCTCCCATCCAAGTCCCAGGTTGTAATGACGTAATCATGACACTTAGTTGATTTTGAGTAGACAATTACTCGTTGCATCTGGGCTCATAGTCATAGCCATATAGCCATATAGGAATGACCGCTACACCGTCACGCCAATAGCGGCCGAGGGAGGGAGAGTTAAGCGATTTCTTTGTCATTCAGACAGATTCTCCTATCTGCACCTATCTGACACGTATAGCCACTGATGGTGGAGAAGTGCTGTCCAATTAGCCATTTTGGGGAAATTCAGGCATAAAATTATATTCTGTTGTGTGTCACTGTCAATCCAATATTTCAGAGATTCTTCGCCAGTTGCGGGAAGTTTGTCACCACCTGAAGACGCAGACCACCACCTGAAGCCCATGTAGAATTGTGAGTTGAATTTTATACACGATAGATCAGTGGTTCTCAAACTTTTTACACCAAGTACCACCTGAGAATGTAGCTGGCTCTCCAAGTACCACCATATGACCGGCGTTAAAATACAGTCTATTCAGCTATGCACAGTTCACGCAGGAGGCAAATGTATTCCTAATACCATTATTTATTGTTAACTTTTGTCAGACACAGCCACAATGTACAAAGGGATAGCACTAGAACTAGCAAACGCTTCCACACAACTCATACAATGCAAGGGGCATTGAGAACATAATAACTAACATTCTCACATAGCAAGTGAGAAAATTAAGAACAACTGTATTTCAGCAAATGTACTTAATCTCTATCTATCTCTCTCTCTCTCTCTCTCCCTCTCTCTCTCTCACAGCAAGCAATTGTCCATCATTCTCTCTCTCTCTCTCTCACACACACACACACACACACACACACACACACACACACACACACACACACACACACACACACACACACACACACACACACACACACACACACACACACACACACAATTATTTTGTTACAAAAACTTAATTTCCTGCATTCTGGTGCAGGACTTTTTGAAATTTTACCCTTTAAATGCCAGTTTGTGTGATGGCATCACAAATTATTGTTAAAATAAACACACAAAGTAAAATATGTTCAATAGGATAGGAGCCCCGCATTTAGTGAGCTAGGAGGCAAGTATTTTGTAATAAGATCGGATAGATAGAGCAATCACAAAATAAAGAAATGAGGCTCATCGTGCTCGCAAGCCACTGTCTAAAGTCTAATTGTGTTCTCAGAGGGATGACACTGGTGATCTACACCTCTACCAGAGGCCAGCAGCCAGAGGGGGACCCTGCTGACCACAAGGCCATCTGAATCATCCTATGCTGAATTGACATGGATGGCATCTCCCTTAAGCTGATGTGAGTATAACTTCCATGTACAAACACAAACACACCCACTCTATCTATATCTCTCTTCTAGGACATGTCATCATCATCAAACCTTTATTTAATTCTTGGGAGAACAGTAGGGTTGTAAAAAAAAGTGTAAACATCTTCAAATCATTATTAACACATCCACGCTGTAAAGCGTTATTGCCCGCCATGCTTTGACCGCCAGATCTCGCTGTACAGCGTTATTGAGATCAATATTGAATTTTTCGCCATGGCATTCAAAATTCATATATACACCCATGGCCGCCTAGTTATAGTTGAAAGTGGGGGTGCAAGATTATTTTTTATTCTTTTTTTTTTACCTTTTTTTTTTTACATTTAATGAACACCTGTATGTGCAATTTCCTGCAATATAGAGCCTTCAATCTTGACCAAAATAAAGCTGCTCTTTTCACTATAAAACTCAGTTTATATTGCAGTATGATAGCTATAATAATAATAACTTCACTGCGAGGGCTCTTTTAGCTAACGCTAGCTAGGCACGTATGATAGCCAATTACTATTATAATAATAATAATAACTTTCCCATCCTCCCAAAGCCCCTCCGGCCCCGTTCACATCCGCAGCGCCAGTACCAACAACAACAACAACAATTAATTGACGCTATCAATAGCCCCAGTGAACGCGGCGGCTGAATGAATGAATGAATGAAAACTTTATTTAACAGATTGCAGAATGGGTACAATACAGTACGGCTCAATACACACAATTGTTAAGGGGATGCAGACCAGAGAAAGACGTTTGTCTTGTTTACATCAGGGTCCATACTAGCCCCTTTCGTGACTGTGCTGCACAGAGTGAATCCACAGTCACTTGCTCCTCAATGGGAAACCAACCTAGATTTACCCTGAAGGACTGGTTCTGGCCGAACCGTTCGTTATATACAAGTATTACAGAGACATTACAAATGTGCTCACAGTTGCACGAGGGTTTCGGACAGAGATACGGGATGGTGCGCAGGCGCTGTGATCACCCAACGGCGGAAATAATGCCGCTTTGAGCAGTTTATAAAAAAATATTAAAAATATTTATTAGCAACGCCGAGCTTTTAAACCATCCCGTATCTCTGTCCGAACCCCTCGTGCAACTGTGAGCACCTTTGTAATGTCTCTGTGATACTTGTATAACGAACGGTTCGGCGAGAACCAGTCCTTCAGGGTAAATCTAGGTTGGTTTCCCATTGAGGAGCAAGTGACTGTGGATTCACTCGGTGCAGCGCGGAGGCTCACTGTAACTGAGGGGTACAATTCCCTGACTGTATTAAATAAGTATGGTATCATTAAACCACTACTGTCTTATGTACATTACTACTGGCCATACAGTACACAGGTATATGATGAGAACACCTCCACAATGACACGGTTCCACACAAAACTGGGTTTAAGAATATTTATTAGCAGCAATGATAGTACATAATATACTTTACGTAAGGTGCGCTTATAAGGCAAAGGAATGTGCGTAGGCAAATCAATAACGTATGTCCATTCTCATATTACGCAGGAGATAATAATACAACCTGAATCGTAGGAATTATATCTATGGTACTCTAGTAAGGTAGCGGGAGATACTGGTAGGGTCCCTCCGGTTGTAGGCCAGCAAGGGGAGAGGATTTGTCGGTAACGAAAGTCTGGATCAACGGGGACTCAATAAGCTCCTGCTACGGGAGACGGTGCATTACTCCCTTGACCGGCAGACGAAAGCAGCAGCTATTCGAGTAGCACCGTGACTCCCAGTGTGTGCTGTAGCAGTCGGGACACCAGGGAGCGGTCTGGTGGATCTTTGGTACTGGTGCCACCGCCTCGGCATGGTACATTACCGCGACGGGCCCACTCTGTTGTCCTGGCTGACGCTTGTTGATGTCATGCAGGACCTCCAAGTGGGTGCCGCCGCACCTGCCGCACTTCTTCTTCAAGCGGCACGCAGCTGCCATGTGGCTGCGCGCGCAGCGGAAGCAGCGGCGGTGGTCCTTGATCCACTGACTCACCTCATCCGTGGTCAGCTTCTTGAAATCGTCGCATTGATACAGCCGATCACTGTTCCCCTTCACAGTACTGGCATTCAATCTTCCACTCCTCTTTCGTCGAGGGGGTGTCGTGGTTCTTGTGCTGCGGTACTGATTCGGCTTGGTGCATAACGGTCACCGACCGGCGGTTATCATTTAATCCCCGAGGTCCTGGTCTTGGGCTTGGTCCACTCCATACGAACGTGTCCAGTCGTAAGCTGCTGACCTCCCGGGCGAGGAACTCAGACAGGTCTAGGAGGGATGCCTCTGGGCCGTTGGGGTCACGGTGGTCTCTCTGCCGCCGAAAACGCTCTTGTCGGGCGGGAGGGAGCTTCTCTAATATTCTCTCTACATTAGAGTTAGCGTACAGTTCGTGTATCCCTTTTTCCTTTTGGGACCCCAGCATCCCTACCAGGGACTGTACCTTGATAGAGAGGTCATCCAATGCTCTGTTGTCTCTGGCTGGGGGAGACGGTCAATGTCTCTTATCTCCTGTATCACGTAGTCCCATATGCGTCCATAACGTTGGTCGAGGGCTACTAGAGCCGCGGTGTATGGGGTAGTAGAGTTGGAATATGCCAGCGCTATATTGTGCGCTCTGGGCACCTTCAGGTGCTTGAGTAGGATAGCATACTTGTACGTTTCATCCGGTACATCGGACATCATTGTCTCTAAGCACATTCGTAGCTCTGTGTACTGTGCTCTGTTCTCGTGTGTGAAGTCCGGGAACGTCGGTGTGCCAAGGTACGATGCCATGAATGGCTGGCACATCGGTGAGCGTTGGGGGAGAGGCCTCCTGGGCGAGTCTCCCCGTGCGTGTCGTCTTGGGCTGGTACTTGGTGGGTACCGAAAGTCGGGTACCCAGGTGCTGTTCCTCGGTGCTGACGGTGCGTCAAACTCACTCGTGAGTTGAGTCGGGGGTTTGTAGCGCAGTGCCTCGGGGCTGACGTCTGGGCTGCACTGGACCTCCTGGTCCAGAGTACGTTGCTGCTGGTTGGGGCTGTACTGGGCCTCCTGGTCCAGAGTACGTTGCTGCTGGTCGGGGCTGTACTGGACCTCCTGGTCCAGAGTACATTGCTGCTGGTCGGCTTGACATTCCTCCTCTTCCTCCTCCTCTTCCTCTGCTAGGTCCTGGAGTCTTCTGTTCAGTCTCTCGGCGTGGTCCGGTTCTTCCCGGTTGCTGGGTCTCGTATGGACCGGCCGGGGAGGGGGTTCGGAGACGTGGACAGGATCGTCCTGTTGGCGGGGTCCCGGGTCGCTTGGTCGGGTAGGGGAATGTGTCCTAGACCCGTGTCGTGACGATCTCCGGGAGCTCCGTGCGGAGTGAGGGGGTGTCGCCATGGTAATCAATTTGTCCATCAGCTGCGCCTGCAGCCGGTCGCGCTCTGCCTCGCGCTGGGCATGGGCGGCGTCGCGCACTGCTTCGCGCTGGGCATTGGCGGCGTCGCGCTGCGCATTGGCGCTGGCATGGGCTGCGTGGAGTTGTGCATTGGCGGCGTCGCGTTCTGCATTGGCGGCAGCGTGCTGCGCATCGGCACGGCTTCTCTCAATGTTCTCTTCCGTCTGGAGGCGTCTGGTCTCCAGTCTTATGCGGTCGTCTTCACTCCTTTGTTGCGCCTGGAAGCGCTCTCGCTCGGTTGTAGAATGTTCGCGTTCACTGAGGGCTTGCGCTTGGAGTTGCGCGTGAAGGCGCTCTCGTTGGTCTGCGGCTTGTTCGCGCTCGCTCGTCTGTTGCGCTTGAAGTCGATCGCGTTCGGTGGAGGCTGCCAGGGTGGCGATGAGTGCCTGCGCCAGCATCTTGTCCGCTTCGCTGGGGGAAGACACAGGCGGAGGGGATCGGCTTCTGGCAATGCTCGTTGGAGATCCGTTCTCCTGTCGCGCTCCGAGGAGGTCCGTCTCCTGGGTGTGCGTCTCTTCTGGTAGTGAGTCGGGTTCCGTCCCTGGAGGGCTTTCTTTATCCTGGAGCTCTCCGGGGACTACCTCGTTGGCGTCGGCGGGGGGTAAAGTCATGTCAGGTCCCTCCTGGTCCCCCCCGTGAGCTTGGTCAGTTACGTTAGAACCCACTAGGGTCTCTACTGGCGGGGTCGCCTGGTCGTTAGGGTTTGGCATACTTTTACTATCCGCTTTAGTTACTTTATCCGTATTTAACTTCCTTTTAAAGCTAGGTATTGGACTGACAACGTAGTCCTCTAGGTGAAGAGGTGGCTGCCGTCTGCACTCCGGGCGATCTAGCTTAGGAGAACCGTTTGTGGAGTGTTCATCATCGGCCATGTTAATATTAATATTATATTAATATTACGCTAATTACTATCCGGCTCGAAGGACCAATTGTAACTGAGGGGTACAATTCCCTGACTGTATTAAATAAGTATGGTATCATTAAACCACTACTGTCTTATGTACATTACTACTGGCCATACAGTACACAGGTATATGATGAGAACACCTCCACAATGACACGGTTCCACACAAAACTGGGTTTAAGAATATTTATTAGCAGCAATGATAGTACATAATATACTTTACGTAAGGTGCGCTTATAAGGCAAAGGAATGTGCGTAGGCAAATCAATAACATATGTCCATTCTCATATTACGCAGGAGATAATAATACAACCTGAATCGTAGGAATTATATCTATGGTACTCTAGTAAGGTAGCGGGAGATACTGGTAGGGTCCCTCCGGTTGTAGGCCAGCAAGGGGAGAGGATTTGTCGGTAACGAAAGTCTGGATCAACGGGGACTCAATAAGCTCCTGCTACGGGAGACGGTGCATTACTCCCTTGACCGGCAGACGAAAGCAGCAGCTATTCTCCAGTATGCGGTGCAGCATGTAAGAAAGCTAGCCAGCCTCGGGCGTCCTAGAGGCGGGCTCGACGATGCTCCTCACAGGGTAAATCCCACACAATTGTGGGTGTAGACGATTCTCCTGGTCCAATGGTCAGGACCAAATCAAATATAATCCAGCCGAAAAGGGCTATGTAGTCGTCGGGTAGGTTATCCAGTGTACATAATCCACACGGTCCTCGTCTAGGGCTCCTCGGGTGAAGGCGCCAGGGTAAGCTGCCCAGCCTGGATAAGCACACTAGCTGGTGCGAGGAAGCGTTGGTGAAGCTGGTCACTGTAGAACGGTAGCCGCACGATACACTATACATAAATAGACTATTACTGAATTAATAGAATAGGTCGAACTCGACGGTACAGCGTTAAACTCTGATACTTCAGTTATCAATTCGCACGCGGTCTCAATGCTCTATTTGGGGCCAAAACAGGCCATACTTCACCGCACGTTGTATCGTGGGTGAGGCTTCAACTTATTGGGTAACATACTTCTGTATTCACCTGCGCCGTATTTATACGTTAGGTGAACAAACTAGTACCAGCCCTATTCCTGTCTCGTATCCTTGCGCAGAGCCGTTCATGCCCAGGCATGTCTTTGACGGTGACTTTGAACCAGACCTTGGGGGTATGGCAGTGGCGCCTAAGGGACCGCTGTCCAATAAGAGAACGAAATATTATGGTCTGTACTAGGTTAAAGGGATATTCCGTGTATATGTACAAGGAATACACAAGGGATATCAAACGATATACAAATATTATGCAATATATATCAATCAATAAATACATATATTCGGTTTAATCTGATCCTTCGTAACACTCACCATACGAGAAATATTCAGTTTCAATCTGTTTGCGCGTTTAGTATACAGTCACAGTGTTCGACTTACGTGATGATTTGCTCCATTTTGATGTAAACGCCGAAGAATAATCCTCACAATGTTATCCAATATCCAGCCTGAATTTTTCAATGGCATTCGAAAAAGCCGCCTCCTCCCCCAACATGTCGTATACGTCATGCCGACGAACCGTGGCCCGTGGGCACTGGATCAAACCATTAAAGTGGGGGGTCACACAATCTTTGGAAACTTAAAAACTTGCTATTAAGTGTCATTGCGTATTATTAATTTGATTGAAATTACGTAGTTATGGTTAGATTTATATATGGGAGGGGGGGGGGTATATCATATTTTTCATATGATCAAAAAGTGGGGGAGCAAAATCAGACGTTTGCCCCCCCATGTTCAATAGTCGTAGAGCAGATGCTTCGCGTGCTCTATTGCGCAGGCGTCTATGTATACACCTCCGACGCTGCAGCTGGACCCTACGGCTCAATACAACGACGGCTCAATACCGCCACATGGTGGATGGTCGGGCGAGTTACACTCGAACAACAGGAAGTGGGGGCTGTGCGTCGATTAAATTCATCCGGCCGTCAGACATTGTTGCAAGGCTCCCGACAGACACTATAGTACATATGGATCGCTTTATAAACTTAATAATCGATATGATTTCTGCGTTTATTGCGACATACCGGAAATGGACCTAGGCGATCAACGTCCTATACTTGGGATATTTCACCGCCAGTTTCTTTGACGCACGGTAAGAGGACACTAACGTTATTTTCAGCCCAATTTATTCATTTCACTGCAAACCATCTGATCAATATATCACCCATACTACATAAAGCATTTACTGACGATCACGTAATTATAAACGCCCCCCCCCCCCCCCCTTTCCTCCGTGCATGATGACGCATAACGTATACGATCATATACAGTTGCATTTTTTAATATAGCGTGTCTAGGGAATAAACGGCAATCGATGCATTTAGGTCTATAACTCACGTTCTAGGAATTACTACAGAAAATGATAAAAACATACTTATATTCTAGAAGGTATTTTTGTATGAATGTATGAATGAAAAAGTATAACGTTCCTACATCCTGAACAATAGATAATCGATGTTGAATGCAGGCATTAAAGCGTTCCGTCTCAAGACGGATTTCCGTCAATTTGATTGGGGAGATCCGTCAATTTGATTCGCAGTCTAACGGAATTGACTACCTGGTATAATATGATTTGTAGATGCATACAGATTGAAACAAAATTGAGCCAATCAGAGGCGCCAAATATCATGAAAAGGGAATTTTTTCTACCGAGGCGGCGCCAAGCAGTCATCACTCAGGGACTCGAGTGGTTGCAGCTGGAGGCTATTGGGCGAGTGACATTTGCGAGGTCTGTCCGCCACATGGCAGGGTAACAAAATAGTTGTGTCCTCTGCTGTGGTTGTGAGTATAGTATGCGTTTATTAGCTTAACTTCGTAGCAACATCACACAGGTGTATCTGTAGACAGTCTCCTCCCCACCGTATGTATCTTTTTTCCTACCACCCACCCCCTCCTAATGTACAGTCCCGGACTTTCCAGTGAATCATAGTGTCCTTTTTTTTCATTTTCCCAGATGCACCATGCACCAAGGATCCAGCTGTTACTGCCAATCTGGAGGATTGTTCCTTATCTGCTCTTCACTTGTCCCACTGATTCATTGACCTTTTGTGGTGTGGTATGTTTTGATTTTTACTTAGTAATACACTGTATAGTTGGGATTCTGAATTAAACAGTATAATGTTCACATATATTATGGAGCCCCCAGGGGTCGGGAGAATATTGTGGAAAACAATATAAAACTGAAATGGTAAAGCTAAAAAACTGTAGACCTGACCACAACCCCCTCGGTTCAACAGCACAATATGTTGCTTTCTCCGCTTTTAAAAGTTGAAATCATCTGATGACATTGAAGGGATAGTTCAGAATTGTGGACATAAAGTTTAATTTACTACTTGGCCATTATGTTATGTTCAATGGACTGCACTTATATAGCAATAGCGCTTTTATCCAAAGCGTGTATGGCCTCTCATTCACCTATTCACACACATTCACACACCAATGGTGGCAGCTGCCATGCATATTGATCCATAAATAGTGTTTAGATTGTACTTCTATAGGTTTTTAACTTTACATACTGTATTTAAACATTACATTTGAACAAACACTGCAAGCTAAAGTTTTAAATCATTTGAATCTGTTTTATACAGCACACTTGCTTCCAAAATAAAGCAGTTTTACAATCCTGAGCGTTTGTTAACACTTGAAGCTTTTTGTTTCTAACAATCTGTACAATAAACGTGTCTGTCTGATTAACTTTGAGTGGTGCCAATTTATTGAAGGAGTTTGATTGTAACAATTTAGGAAAGATCTGTAAAATAACAGTGTTTCTCTGCTGAGTTTTTAGTGGCATAACTTTATTGAAGGGGTTTGATTGTAATAAGTTAGGAAAAACCGGCCAAATAACAGTGTTTCACTGTGTTTCATCGTAATAATTTTGGAAAAACTTGTGGAATACTGCTGAACTTTAAGTTCTGTCACTTTATTGAAGGAGTTTGATTGTAACAATTTTGGAAAAACCTGTAAAATAACAGTGTTTCACTGCTGAACTTTAAGTTCTGTCACTTTATTGAAGGAGTTTGATTGTAACAATTTAGGAAAAACCTGTGAAATAACAGTGTTTCACTGCTGAACTTTGAGTTCTGTCACTTAATTGAAGGAGTTTGATTGTAATAATTATGGGGAAAAACGGTCAAATAACAGTGTTTCACTGCTGAACTTTAAGTTCTGTCACTTTATTGAAGGAGTTTGATCGTAATGATTTAGGAAAAACCTGTGAAATAACAGTGTTTCACTGCTGAACTTTGAGTTCTGTCACTTAATTGAAGGAGTTTGATTGTAATAATTATGGGAAAACCTGTAAAATAACAGTGTTTCACTGCTGAACTTTAAGTTCTGTCACTTTATTGAAGGAGTTTGATCGTAATAATTGAGGAAAAACCTGTGAAATAACAGTGTTTCACTGCTGAACTTTGAGTTCTGTCACTTAATTGAAGGAGTTTGATTGTAATAATTATGGGAAAACCTGTAAAATAACAGTGTTTCACTGCTGAACTTTAAGTTCTGTCACTTTATTGAAGGAGTTTGATCGTAATAATTTAGGAAAAACCTGTGAAATAACAGTGTTTCACTGCTGAACTTTGAGTTCTGTCACTTAATTGAAGGAGTTTGATTGTAATAATTATGGGGAAAAACGGTCAAATAACAGTGTTTCACTGCTGAACTTTAAGTTCTGTCACTTTATTGAAGGAGTTTGATCGTAATAATTATGGAAAAACCTGTGAAATAACAGTGTTTCACTGCTGCACTTTGAGTTCTGTCACTTAATTGAAGGAGTTTGATTGTAATAATTATGGGAAAACCTGTAAAATAACAGTGTTTCACTGCTGAACTTTAAGTTCTGTCACTTTATTGAAGGAGTTTGATCGTAATAATTGAGGAAAAACCTGTGAAATAACAGTGTTTCACTGCTGAACTTTAAGTTCTGTCACTTAATTGAAGGAGTTTGAATGTAATAATTATGGAAAAACCTGTGAAATAACAGTGTTTCACTGCTGAACTTTGAGTTCTGTCACTTAATTGAAGGAGTTTGATTGTAATAATTATGGGAAAACATGTAAAATAACAGTGTTTCACTGCTGAACTTTAAGTTCTGTCACTTTATTGAAGGAGTTTGATCGCAATAATTTAGGAAAAACCTGTGAAATAACAGTGTTTCACTGCTGAACTTTAAGTTCTGTCACTTAATTGAAGGAGTTTGATTGTAATAATTATGGAAAAACCTGTGAAATAACAGTGTTTCACTGCTGAACTTTGAGTTCTGTCACTTAATTGAAGGAGTTTGATTGTAATAATTATGGGAAAACCTGTGAAATAACAGTGTTTCACTGCTGAACTTTGAGTTCTGTCACTTAATTGAAGGAGTTTGATTGTAATAATTATGGGAAAACATGTAAAATAACAGTGTTTCACTGCTGAACTTTAAGTTCTGTCACTTTATTGAAGGAGTTTGATCGTAATAATTTAGGAAAAACCTGTGAAATAACAGAGTTTCACTGCTAAACTTTGAGTGCTGTCACTTAATTGAAGGAGTTTGATTGTAATAATTCTGGGAAAACATGTAAAATAACAGTGTTTCACTGCTGAACTTTAAGTTCTGTCACTTTATTGAAGGAGTTTGATCATAATAATTTAGGAAAAACCTGTGAAATAACAGTCTTTCACTGCTTAACTTTAAGTTCTGTCACTTTATTGAAGGAGTTTGATCGTAATAATTTAGGAAAGACCTGTGAAATAACAGTGTTTCACTGATGAACTTACTTAATTGAAGGAGTTTCATCGTAAATGTAGGGAAAACCTGTGAAATAACAGTGTTTCACTGCTGAACTTTAAGTTCTGTCACTTTATTGAAGGTGTTTGATCATAATAATGTAGGAAAAAACCTGTAAAATAACAGTGTTTCACTGCTGAACCTAACCTGTCAATTAACAGTGGTTCTCGGTTCTATGGTTCTCAAATAATAAACAGAATTATCTGTAAATGTATTGATTTTCCACTTTATTTTAATTAGGGTATTTCAATGTAAATTCTACAGTAAATCTCTGTTGCCAAGCTGCCAGACTTTTACCGTTTTTCTACCGATTTTTTTCTTACAGTGTGGTACTTGGTAGCCATTGTTTAAAGGCCATATTAATGGGGAGGGGGCGTTCCTAACTGCAATTATAGGGACTTATGCTGACAGCACCGAGCTGTGCCTCCTACCTCGCAACATCACAGTCAAATACTCTTATTTATTATGTATACAGACAGCTGCAGATCGCTTCATGACCAAAGGCATCTGGTTAAGTTTTCAGATGACACTGTCCTTGTATCCCTACTGCAGCGCTCCAAGACTGATCATGGACCTATACTTCATGACTTTGTGACATGGTGTGATGAGAATTACTTGGACCTCAATGGGTCTCATTCACCAATAGCCTAGTGACAATGCCCCCAAAATGTTGAGATACCCCTACCGGAGGTAGAACAAAACACAAGAATGTTTTTCCTCATCTCTAAGGTCTCCCATATATAAAATGGATTCTTGTATACAAATATTTTACTGCAAAACTTGTTAAATTGAAAGATATTGTTATACACCCCGAAAGGAAAACATAACCAAAATATAGCCTGGCCGTATGGGAGTTGAGACATATAAACTCATGTAGATTAATAATACAAGCTCCAAGAGCTTTCAAACTTGACATGCTAGCAGT
Organism: Notolepis coatsorum; assembly: GCF_963971535.1. Taxonomy (NCBI): domain Eukaryota; kingdom Metazoa; phylum Chordata; class Actinopteri; order Aulopiformes; family Paralepididae; genus Notolepis; species Notolepis coatsorum. The sequence continues at coordinate 48,928,634 of NC_140181.1, read as the reverse complement.
CAGACAGTTGCTTAACCTAATAGAATAACCTGGATGTGAATATCTTTATGCATGTAGGAAATATATACCTATGTACACATACTTAAAATAAGCGGAAATGTAAAAAATGAATATCTATGCAGAATGTTCTCATTTACTTTGTAATAGCTCTGCCATGGATCGTCATAGAAATACACATGAGGGCTTTTTTGGAAAGGTGTGGTTGTGCTGAATCCAGCAATACCAGATGTGTAAATATAGCATGCATGGTCAGGGAGTTACATCAGTAAATGTATGAGGTGTCCTAAATGAAAGAAAATTAAACATTGACATAATGAAGTCTTCAGTCCAAAGCCCATTATCAGTGGTGAGAAGCATGTTGACAAATTCAATGTTACTGCAAAGTAAAGTCACTTGAGGTAATGTGCTGGGCTATAATGTTAATATATTTATGATACATTTAATAAAATATACATTTCATATGATATGATTTTGTACGAGAGCCTGATACGCGTTTTGACCCTTGCTTGTGTGGAACTTGGATTTGTTTGTTTTGAACCGTGTCAAGCCTGAATACCACCAGGCTCGTCACAATATATATATATTAGGGGTGTAACGGTACGTATATTCATCCTGCGAATATACAGTACGTGGCTCACAGTGCTGTACGTGCAGTCATACAAAGAATACGTCTCATACATACCACTAGGTGAACATTTTACAAATCTATGCTCAATATCTTTCATTTACACTGGCTTACTAACAGTCTTAACACAGAAGGTCATTCATTTAACATTGCATATCGTCGCCTTCTTAAAATAGTGGCCTAAGTCATAATTTCTCGTTTTTCAGGACACATAATAAACTGAACCATATATAGAATATATTATATTTATTAATAATTTCACACAAAAATGTTATGACAATAGAAGACAATTAACATAAAAATAACAATGTCTATCAATTATGTAACAAAATGAATAAATTACTTACGAACATGCCGTTGTGACTTGAGACATTTTAAACCTGACTTAGGCCAAATTACTTCTTGAGTAATTGACTTGGGCAAAAACATGTCACTTCTTTTATTCCCATTTCTTTGACAGACAATGGGGAAGGATAAGCCCAGGCACGTGCACACATAGAGGCCAAGGGGTGCCTGAGCACCTGCCTTTTTGAGCCTCATCAAAAAAGTGCCCTTTTATTTTATTTTTACCGTTACGCATATAGACTGCCCTTCCAACTGAAAAATGTCAGGATAGAATCAAAATATTAGGTAAAGAGAGAGAGATGCCCCATATTCTATTGCAGTTTGCACGGCCTCCTCAGCGTGCCTCTCCGCAGACCTATATATTTTATGCATAGCGTGGGTGGTGATGATGATGATGATGATAGAAACCGCTGTGGCGCATACAGTTGAATGCTGGTATTACACTCATTGAGGGACACGAAGAAGTCAAGTCCGATGGGATTTGGGAATCTCAAATACAAATTGGGATTGGAATAAAAAATGCATTTATATTAAACAATACAGAATATACAGCACTTCTTGGGGTCTGTAGGGTAAGCACTTATTCCCTCCCCCCTGAACATTTATGGAGATGTATGGGCCTTTTAAGTCAGTGATAAAAGTGTCTTTCAAGGAAAAGTGAGCTCCTGCACTGATTATTATAGTTCAATATTGAATATTTGATCACCAAAACCCCCCAAAAAGCATAAAAAGGGGGCCCCTCCGCCCGAAAAGGGCCCTTAAAAATCACGCTCGTGCGCTACGCGCGCTCGGTTAATATATACACACAAGTGTAGTGCCCTTTTCAGCCTTTGAGCACCTGCCCCTCTAAAGTCCTGTGCACGTCCCTGGATAAGCCACACTAGCAGGGCACACAGAGACTCAGGAGACAGAGGGGAGTTTGGCCGTGGTTGGCCCTTTAATTCAATAAAGCAAACTCAACAATTACAACTCAAATCACTTATGAGGGCAGACGTTCCACTCTACTGGTTAACGTTGCTTACTCGTGAGTAGTACTGTCGTGAATTGTCAAAATAAAACATATGTCTTCTCCCAGGAAATGTACATGTGCAGGGGACGAAATGCTGTTGTAAGGGGTAATCAACAGGGGCGACAGTGGCTCAGGGGGTGAAGTAGGCGTCGGTAGATTTGGTACCCTGCCTAAGGCCACTGGTAGAGAATACCCTCCTCCGGCCAAACAGCACATTCTAAAGGGAAAATAGCTTCTATAGCAAGGCCACAGATAAAACAGAACAAATACCACCAGGCATCCTCCCCCACCTAAATGGAGATAGGGATTGAGTAAAACCCACCGTAAATAACTTTAGACCAATAAACTGGGGCCTGACGGCCAGCTAAGTTAAGGATTTCAACTGTGCTTTGTTTACTCTGGCTAGAAGGTCAACAGCTCACTCACCAGATCACTGTGAGGGGTGAGGGTAATCAGCTATTTCAATCATTATGCAGCTGCCCAGAGAGCATTTGGTAGACTCAGGTCTAACAGAAACCATTGGGAAATTAATGGCCTAGATCTAGACAAAAGTAAACTGAAATAAGGTATTAAGTATTAAAAGTCTGTGAGGATTGGTCCGTTGCCGCCACACGCTTCAAGGTCTTCAAGGTACCAATTACCGTTGCGCACCTGAAGTGAGTTCTAATCAGCTCGCTGGAGCCCTTCATATACTCTGGGTTTCCTAACGTTCATTGTCGGGTCGTTTTGGATTTCCACTGGCTGCTGCTTGTTCCCCCCGTGTTGTACCTCGTCTTTTTCTCTCCAGGAAGTCTGATGGAAGTCGCCGCTGTTGCTTGCTCTGCCATCCTTTGGATTTCTGCCTCGTAGACCGCTTTGCGCAATTGCGCCTTGGTGAGTTTTGGAACGTACCTTTTTTTGGATACTCTGTTTTTCTCACAAATTCCGGGACTCGGGACCTTTCTGTTTTTTGTGTGTTTTGTTAACACTGAAGAGGAGCCGCTTGTTGTTGTTACTGACTGAGCTAATCAATACTAGACTGCCTGTTATCCCGTTCGCTCGTCTCTTGACATTATCTCTCTCTCTGTTTTCCAGAGTGGATCGACAAGTAGCTGCAGAGCAGCAGAGGCAGAGGCGCAATGCCACGGTGCCATCTCTGCTCAGACGACGAGCTGCAGAGCCGCATACAACTTTGCCAAGAACATTTCTCCCCTTGTGCTTTTGTTGTTTTTCGCTCATTCCTATTTTGTAAATAAATACGCCCTCGTTTTTGGCTAACTCTGAACTACCTGTCTGTGCCGTGCTGTTAGGGTCGGTTTCAAACCATAACATTACGACCCGACCATGTCGACCCCAGCCGACACAGACAGAGTTAGGGCAGCGTTGGCGGTCCAGATCCAGTTGACCAACGACCACACCCAACAGTTAGGTGCGGCTGCGGCTGCTGTGCAGGACCTCCGGGCCCAGGTCCAGCTTATTCTGGACTCCCTTGACACTCTGACCACCCAGCAGACTACCCAGGGTAATCAGCAGGCTGTTATTCTGCACCAGCTACAGGATCTACAGGTGCAGCATTTAACACCCTGTTTTTAACCCCACCTGTGCCAGGAGTCCCAGCCAGATCACCACCCGCCACCGCGGCAGACCCCGCGCCTCCCGACCTCGCACCTCGGGAGCCCCGTCTCTCCGAACCACGTTTGTTCGAGGGTAACTTCGAGGATTGTGCCACATTCATCATGCAATGTGAGTTGGTTTTCCTTCATCAACCCAGCCGATTTTCGTCAGAGGGAGCCCGAGTAGCTTACATGACTAACCTGCTCACAGGCCGAGCAGCACAGTGGGTCACTGCTTCCTGGTCTATGAGGGCTGATTTTTGTTTCTCCTACCCAGACTTCGTGGCAGAGGTCCGAGGGGTTTTCCACCACCCAGCTCGTGGCCAGGACCCGGGAGCTCGGCTGGGCACCTTCCGGCAGGGCAGTGGCAGTGTCACCGACTACGCGCTGGAGTTCAGACTGGCCGCAACCGAGAGCGGTTGGAATGATCGGGCGCTTCATCTCACCTTCCTGAAGGGGCTCAACGACACTGTAAGGGACCAGCTCGCGACCCAAGAGGAGCCCGATTCTCTCGAGGGCCTAATCAGCCTCGCTATCCGCATCGACAGACGCCTCCGGGAGAGAAGGCGTGAGAGAGCACGACTGGGACCCCCAGACGTTCCCCAGACCCCCCGTGCTCGTGACCGTTCTGCTGACCGTCCTACCCCCTCCGTGACTGGTGGTTTTTTTCCCTCCCGAGCTGTGACCGAGGAGGAACCCATGCAGCTGCACCTTAGCCCGGCCGAACGGGAGTCCAGGCTCTGGTCCGGCCTTTGTCTCTACTGCGGCCGGGATGGACACCGTATCTCCAATTGCCCCACCCGGCCAAGAGGACCAGGCTCGCCAGGACCCCGGGAGTTCCTGGTGAGCCGTTTTTCCTGTTCCCACACCCGTGCACCACCTAACCGTCTGACGAGCGTCACCCTAGCCTGGGCTGCACTCATTGACTCTGGTTCTGATGGGAGTTTCCTGGACGTTGAGTTTGCCACCCGGGCCAACATTCCACTTGAGGACCTCGAGGGGCCCTTGGAGGTTTTCGCGCTGGATCATCACCGCCTGGCTGACATCACTCAACGCACCTGTCCTGTCCTCCTCACCATTGCTGGTAACCACGTTGAGAGACTCCAGTTCTTTATTACCAGATCCCCTCTTGTCCCAGTGGTCCTGGGTCGGCCCTGGCTCGCGCTGCATGAGCCTCACATCGCCTGGTCCTCCGGCACCATCAGGGGGTGGAGCTCCTCCTGTCATGCCCAGTGTCTTCAGGCGGCGTCCAGTCCTTCGCCCCGGGGTTCCCCTTGTGTCCCTGTCTCCAGCCCCCTCACCGGGCCCCTGTCTCCGTCTCCGGCCCCCCTCGCCGGTTCCCTGTCCCCGTCTCCAGCCTCCCTCACCGGTCCTCTGTCCCCGTCTCCGGCCCCCCTCTCCGGGCCTCTGTCCCTGTCTCTAGCCCGCCTTTCCGGGCCTCTGTCTCTGTTCCCCTCTCCAGTGCCCCTGATCACCGGCTTCCTTCGGTCCCATCCGGGCAAGCCGAGGCCGGGTAGGTCGCCGGGTGGCTCCCGTGGAGGGGGGGGTACTGTGAGGATTGGTCCGTTGCTGCCGCACGCTTCAAGGTCTTCAAGGTACCAATTACCGTTGCGCACTTGAAGTGAGTTCTAATCAGCTCGCTGGAGCCCTTCACTTCATATACTCTGGGTTTCCTAACGTTCATTGTCGGGTCGTTTTGGATTTCCACTGGCTGCTGCTTGTTCCCCCCGTGTTGTACCTCGTCTTTTTCTCTCCAGGACGTCTGTTGGAAGTCGCCGCTGTTGCTTGCTCTGCCATCCTTTGGATCTCTGCCTCGTAGACCGATTTGCACAATTGCGCCTTGGTGAGTTTTGGAACGTACCTTTTTTTGGATACTCTGTTTTTCTCGCAAATTCCGGGACTCGGGACCTTTCTGTTTTTTGTGTGTTTTGTTAACACTGAAGAGGAGCCGCTTGTTGTTGTTACTGACTCAGCTAATGAATACTGGACTGCCTGTTATCCTGTTCGCTCGTCTCTTGACATTATCTCTCTCTGTTTTCCCGAGTGGATCGACAAGTAGCTGCAGAGCAGCAGAGGCAGAGGCGCAACGCCACAGTGCCATCTCTGCTCAGAAGACGAGCTGCAGAGCCGCAGACAACTCTGCCAAGAACATTTCTCCCCTTGTGCTTTTGTTGTTTTTCGCTCATTCCTATTTTGTAAATAAATACGCCCTAGTTTTTGGCTAATTCTGAACTACCTGTCTGTGCCGTGCTGTTGGGGTCGGTTTCAAACCATAACAAAGTCACCTAGATGGGATTAGGTTATGGTATAATTCAATAAAGGAGAAATAAACTAATTGCAGTTAACCAGAAAACAAAATAATCAGAGAACAAGACATAATTAACTATAAGGCTAATCAACTTGGTATAAAACTATAAAGATACAGATTAATTCGTTAAAAGCTTAGTTATACTATAAAGCATTATGAACCAAAGATTAGAAATTAGATCAAGATACTTAGTGTTCAACTAAGCTAAAGATAGCACTTTAACTTATATAGAGTTTGAGCAGATCGATAAAACAAGGTTAAAGATTACTTTAGAATATAGAAATACGATGAAACAGGTTCAAAGAGGAATAATAAAGTTAAACAACTATTCTTGAAGGACAAAACTCAAGGAAAGCAACTGTCTAGTCAATAAAGAATAAATCTCTTAAAGATAAGGAAACCACCACAAAGTACTGTGACTGTTAAAATCAAGAAACCACGTATGTTATTTCTGTTGAAGGACAGAGCGCTATTCTCTGTTCAAGGAGAGATAACTGTAAAAACCTCCATTAAAGGGAACGAAATGCTTTTAACAGTCAGTATGTAAATAGTATCATGTCCCTTTAAAGAGTCAAAATGGCCGAGATCACGAAAACGAGCCAATAGAAAACAGTGACGCCCCTAGCTATCGTCACCAGGACGACGCGGGCGGAGAATTGTCTTCATATACAGATGCATGAGAGGAAACAGCATCGCAGCAGGGATCCAGAGAGAGAAGATGAAACGAGCGCTCCCAGCTCTGAGGATCCATGAGACCAGAGTTGCCTTGGCAACCCGCAGCAAACAAAGAGAAGGCCTAGTGTTGCCGAGACAACCAACCCGGAGAAGACGCTCTGAGCTCGGGCACCAGCCGATCGATCAGACATGGACCGATAGCCACACCGAAGACGATGATTAGATATAGAAAGAAAATCCAGTACTTATTTGATTCATCTAATTTGTGTTTATTGGAAATGGAATAAACACAGCTTGCTTTATTCAACAACCATCTCGTCAGTGCTTCCTTCCTACAACCGAACCACATTGAAATGCAAACAACGCAGAGTAGAAGGGTAATTTCCACTATACGATCAAGAGATATGATAGACATTTAATGTTTAATACTTCAGTACGTTTGTTGATAAAGAAAAATACTGTCCACAGCCGCTCCAGTGTAAAACAAAGATATCCAAATGCAGTGGCGGCCGGTGGGTACTTCGCCACTAGGGGCGCTATACCAAACATTTTGCAAAATGCAAACATGTACAGTACAGTACCACGCAACACTCATGGCAAGACGTGAGCGATTCGACTCACGCTCACGGCAATGAATCGGCTCTTATGAACGAGTCGCTCAGCTGTTACTACAACAACACACAACCAGTCAAATAAAGTATAGTCTAGACTCTAATTCACAACTTGAAACACAATATATAAATAGAAAAGTTAGAAACAAAACTTGCCCGTCTACAAACACAGGCAGATCTCTCCCTCTCTCCTTCTCTCTCTCACACACAGCGCGACGTGGAATCGATTCGTTACACAATCAGACCTATTATATACCAAGAATAACTTCAGTATGAGTACAGGGCTGTACACATATTTTGCATATTGTTAAACGAGCCAAGGCTAGCTATTAAACTATCGATATGAATCGAAAATCTGGGACCCTGATGTAAACAAGACAAACGTCTTTCTCTGGTCTGCATCCCCTTAACAATTGTGTGTATTGAGCCGTACTGTATTGTACCCATTCTGCAATCTGTTAATAAAGTTCTCATTCATTCATTCATTCAAACATAGACGATATTGAACAAGCCATAATCCACGTATTTTCAATCCGAGAGAGCTGCAGTAGTTAAATCAATGAGCCATCGATAAATAAACAATCAGCAATGTCTCTCTTCATGAATGGCCAGCAGTAGTACTGCTCCTAAAAAAAACTATTTACAAACGTTAACGTTAAGCAGAGAGAGAGAGAGAGAGAGAGAGAGAGAGAGAGAGAGAGAGAGAGAGAGAGAGAGAGAGAGAGAGAGAGAGCAACCCGTGTTACCAAGTAAACAAATCACGGAACGATAGCCTAGTACTACTAACGTTAGCTCCCAGAACGATAGCCAGTTAGCCCGCACCAGCCTAGTACTACTAACGTTAGCTGCCAGAACGATAGCCAGTTAGCCCGCACCAGCCTAGTACTACTAACGTTAGAGAGAGAGAGAGAGAGACTCACTGTTTAGTTGAAACGTCCAGGGCAGGAGAGCTTGATAAACGTGTATAATCCGCCATATAGCTTGTTAGCCAAGTGTTAGCTCAGCTGAGCTCGTCGACGTTAGCACAACACTCAACAAGTACATTCCTTTGTCCATTTCCACTCGAACAGACTGCAAACTACCTGGCGTTCTATCGCCATGCTCTAAGACAAACTCTAACCTTAACCAACTTTGAAAGAGTGCCTAAGCTTAACAGTCTAAAGAACTTGCAGTCACGGCACGGCACGCTCTAAGACAAACAACAGTCCTAGACCAAGCTAGAAGCTAGAATTGGAACATTAGAAATTGGATTCGGCCAATCAGAGATCGTCTCTGTGAAATTCTGCCATGGAAAAAAATACTGGCGTCGGCCAATCAGAGAGCGTCTCCGCGAAATGCGGCTATGGAAATTCTCACGGAAGTTCACGCTGCTTTCTAGACCGCTTCAAATCGCGCTCGGATTCCAACATAATAGTCATATTTCACCGCACAACGGCGTATGCACTGATTGGCTGTGACGGAGACAGCGATCAAACTGTGACGCGCACTCAGAGCGCTATCGCGTATAGCCCGGGCCGAAAAAAAAAAAAAAAACGTGATGTCACTTCCTGCTCTGGAAAACGATGTTTTTTTTATTTAGATAATAACGTTATATTGTGCATTGGAAATACAAACATACTTCAAATGAGTAAATATTATAAATTTTAAACATGTTTATATTATTTATAGGGCTATAAAACACAAAAACGAAAAAGTTTTATTGTCTTCTTCTCTGATTTAACAGCAGCTGGCCAGCAGGTGGGTCGGCGCCCTAGCGCCCCTAGTGGTAGAGCCGCCACTGTCCAAATGGTTTATTTCTCTTCCACAGCGAAGTCTTTCTTTACAGATGTGGTCCTAAAGCTATTTTCCTAAATATTCACGTTACTACTACAAGGTAATAAAACTGTATTTTCCCAGTCTCCAAAATCACTGCCGACTCGACACATGAAAATTCCTCCACACTGGAAAGCCGTAAATCAACTTGCCGGCTCTTTCCACAGCAAAACGGTAGGCTTGGCACCTTGGTTGAGAAATGCAGGCTTCAGTCTATGTTGTTTAGTCTATCTGTTCAGTCCTGTTCAGTCCTGTTTCAAGCTACACACTGCCTGTTCTTCTTCTTCTTCTTCTTCTTCTTCTTCTTCTTCTTCTTCTTCTTCTTCTTCTTCTTCTTCTTCTTCTTCTTCTTCTTCTTCTTCTTCTTCTTCTTCTTCTTCTTCTTCTTCTTCTTATTTGAATTTCCGGCAGTGTAGACGCATCGTGGCGTATTACTGCCCTCCGCAATTCTTTGTATGGGCTCTTCGTCTTCTTCTACTTCACCTTCTTCTTCTTCTTCTACTGGACCCCGTCATCAACTACATTGTCCATTGGAGTGCAGCTAACGCTGCTACTTCCTGCCTGAGCCCCCCTCCGCGGGACCCTCCTTGCCCCCTGCGATCTTTTTCAGGGCTGCTTTGTCCCTCGCAGCCCCCTCAGCCAATTCCCTAAGCACCACCTCCCAGTCCAGAGGTGGTGCTTCTTCTTCTTCTTCTTATTTGAATTTCCGGCAGTGTAGACGCATCGTGGCGTATTACTGCCCTCCACAATTCTTGCTTCGCCCACACTTGAGAAAGTTTACACTCCTCTTCTTCTTCTTCTCATCTTCAAAACACATTTCTATCGTCTCTGTCTCCTTCTTCTCTGCTCCTCTTGTCATACAATCACAATACAAACATCATCTCCTCTCTTGGAGGGCCCCCCCAAGAGGGGGAACCCTCCATCTCTTCTTCTTCTTCTTATTTGAATTTCCGGCAGTGTAGACGCATCGTGGCGTATTACTGCCCTCCGCAATTCTTGCTTCGCCCACACTTGAGAAAGTTTACACTCCTCTTCTTCTTCTTCTTCTCATCTTCAAAACACATTACTATCGTGTCTGTCTCCTTCTTCTCTGCTCCTCTTGTCTGTCTCCTTCTTCTCTGCTCCTCTTGTCATACAATCACAATACAAACACCATCTCCTCTCTTGGAGGGCCCCCCCAAGAGGGGGAATTGTGGACTATATATAGAGACACAAATGTTCTAGAATGTTCGGTTATGACATCATACGGTGACATCACCAATGTTCCAGAACGTTTGATCATGACATCATACTGTGACATCACAAATGTTCTAGAACGTTCGGTCATGACATCATACTGTGACATCACAAATGTTCTAGAATGTTCTATGACAAATAAGATGGTTCAATGACTTTATCTAAATCTAATCAATATTCCTAATGCCGTTTCAATGTAAGGTTATAAAAATAAACATATAACCATTCATATAATACAATAACCTAAATATATAGCTTTGGCTCCTACATCACTCTTGGCTAAATCAAACATGCCAGGTGAATCAAACACTGAGGAGGCATGTTCCTCTCCTCACTTCTCCCCCCAGCTCTTCTTTACTGGGTTTTTATTGTAGTTAAATCACTCAAAATCAAACAAATGGCAGGAAAATCAAACACTGGGAGACATGTTCCTCTCCTCACTTCTCCCTTCAGCTCTTCTTTGCAGAGCTATTGATTGATGGCTATTTATGTGGCAAATTATCGAAGAAGTGATGACACTCGTTGGGCATGACATGTTTCATGGACTGAAGGTCCTGAAACTTCCTCTCTGTTATTGGCAGAGCATGTGGAAACATTCTAATCCATGTCATTGGCTCGTTTGGCACCTGGACCCTCTGTGGCAGTGCTTCCCATGAGTTCTCCGAGAAGGATAGCTTGTAATGGACCTTGCCATCACTGCTAAACTGAAGAGCCCGCAAATTATGTACAGTCGGATCTCCAGCTTTTTTGCCTGGTCTGATGCTGAGGATGTAAGAGCCATTACATTTCAGGATTTCATCATGCTTGACCACCTTCACATGGTAGGGTGATGGTCTGATTCTTGCAGCCTGGAGTATGATCACGTAGTCTCTCGGGGTGATGATAGCCGTAATAATTTTACGTTCAATGGTACTATGCATGCTGTCACACTCCATTTGTATGTGTCCAGCAACAAGGTACTTCTGTGTTATTAGTACCCCATATTTCCTGGCAAGCTCAGAAAATGCATTCGCCACATTTGCATTGCGGTTCTGATAACCACAACCATCGCTCCACACTACTATCTCCTTGATTTCTGGATGATCTTTGATCAAACCTTCAAAATGGCGATATTGAAGGTGTGCGGATACTTCGCTACTGAGATCGCTCTGAGTCTCGTCCCACATGTAGCAGTACCCTTCCTTTGATTTCAAGTCATAGAGGGTAAAGTTATGGACCTGCAGTTTTGTTTTGTAATACAGGCAGCTGGCTTGGGTTTTTGGACACAGCAGCATGGCTTGCAAGTCCATTGTCCAAACAGACTTCTCATTGTTTGCAGAATCCTTGTCGTGGGATTTCTCTTGTCTTGCTTCATCTTTTGCCATCACATGTGCATCATATTTGGCCTTACTGATAATACCATGCTTGAATGAAACACAAACATCACACTGATCTTTTCGAGGAATGAATACGGAATACTTTCCTTCATGGAACACATCTGTAAAATGCCGTATCCCAACGGCCCTCACGCCAGCAGTTGCAGCTGCTTTTTGATATTCCGATGTAGTTGGGAGATGGTTGTGCCTGGGTGAAGGAACTTCTTGTCTTTGTAGGTCGCTGTGCTTCTGCAGTAATGCAAATCAACAGTGGGCAGGTCCTTCAACCAGTCCTTAAGGAAATCTGTGACGTCAGTTTCCAGCTTTGTATGCTTGCCAATCTTAGGTCCAGATTTAGTTGGCGGGGCTGCTGCTTGTCTGTCATGGTCAATGGTGTCTTCATTCAGCCAGTCTCTAATGGTTCTTTCAGGGAGACCAAGTGTAGAAGAAGAAAGTGCCTGGCACACTTTATGACTCGTTCCATCCTGAAGTGTAAGTTGGTAGGACAATGACACATTGCGCATGGATTCTTCAGCAACTTATGGCGACCTTTGTGACCAAAGTTTTGATGTATAACCGACGTTCTTCCCAGGTGTTCATCGACCAAACATTCTGAAATATCCACTGCCTCTGTTCTTCTGTAATGGATTGGCAGTCTCGAGTCTTGACTCGTTGACAGCACTTTGAATTGCAGGGAGGACCCTTAGCCTTCGCAGGTATTGTGTTGCCACCTTTGCCCTTGTATGGCATTCCTTTGAGACGTTTCTGCTTGGATTCATTCACTATTTTGTGTTTGTAATTAAACTATAATTTGTGACAGTAAAAGACTAAATAACTACACAACATGTATAGCCTGGCCTATATTATAGTAAACCTTATCACTTACCAATAGGGGACAAGCCCTGAATCATGGAAATTACTTCATCCAGACTGTAGCAAAAGTATGCAAACGTACTTTTGCTGATCTGGACTGGTCAAGCTGCTACGGTGTTTAAATCCAAAATAGTGACAAATCCTCTCATTATTGTGTAACATGGCATCTCTTCTCTAGTCTTTCTCTGCGTCACGTGAAGTAAAATCTACTCTAGAAGTGAAAGTGAAACTATACACCGGTGGGGGGAGGGGGCACTAGGCAATTAATTTACTAAAGTGGATTCCTGAACATAGAATGACACCGTTATCACTGACTGACTACCGCAGCAAGCCTAGGTGGAACTAGGTATAACTTAATAAAAAAGAATTATATATAATAATTATTATTATAATAATAATTATAAATTATAATAATCATAAATATTGTTTTTCTGTGTACCAAAATCGTACCGAACCGTGACCCCAAAACCGAGGTACGTACCGAACCGTGGCTTCCGTGTACCGTTACACCCCTAATATATATATATATATATATATATATATATATATATATATATATATATATATATATATTGTGTTCCCTTTCCACCCACAATGTGACCCGATCATGTATACAGTAGAGGAGGAGAAGAGAGAACCTTGTGTTGGTGCGGCACGAGATACGCATGAAAAGGCTGACTTCTGTTTATGTGGAAACACAAATACAGAGATGAAAGATCCGTCTGGCACCCCTTTGAAGCAAAAACACTCTGCAAAAAACTTTACGAGTCAAAACTTTAAAAAGAAACATCAATCCGTTTACTCATTCCTGGCAAATTCACATAGAATATTATTTGTGTGTGTGTGGGGGGGGGGGGGGGTTACTATACCATACAAGGTGTCACCCATTCACTGTGAAATCTTCCTGCACTCTGCCCCGATATTCCCTTTTCACCCTAATATCTTGCCGCGGTTGATGTCACCCGAGGTCATTCCTGTATACAGTAGTTCACTGGCTGAAGCAACTGCTGCTCTTCCTTTAGCTGCTTGTATGATTCCTACATCCCAAGGGTCTCTCTCCCACCATTCCCTCTGACAACTAGCCTCTGGGGACACGACGGCAACTGACACATAATACAGTGTTTGACGGAAACAGAACTTGCATGAAATGTTTTGAGTGGCTGACCTGACAGCTAAACGGCAAAGGTCAAAGTGGGGAGAATAGGGGTCAGGGTTGAGGGCAGGCTTGAGAGTGGCAGAGCGATGGATCCAATTTGGATTGTGTGGTGATGCCTCTATAGAACTGGGGGTTGGGGTTAGAAGTCAGGATTCCACTGCAAGGCCTGGCCGGCCATGTCTCCTATGTTTAGCAGAAGGAGGGTTGTTGAAGCTGTTTTTCTATCTGTCTTGGATTATTATACTATTATTATGGATACTTTTTTTTATAGATAATACTGCTGCTTCTACTCGAAAGCCTCTGGACTTTGTATATCATTCTGCGCTTAGATTTATCACCAGTGACAGACAGTTATATATCATCTGGCTTCGCGTCTCGCTCTGCCTACTGAGATATATCATTATCTCCAGCACCTAGTGTGCTCTGGGAAACAAAACAAATGCACCCACTTGCACGTGACCACGCCACTCCCATGCGTGCCTCTATACTACGCCTCACCCTTCCTCATTCGTTTCCAAACGTGGAAGCAGCTCAGATGCACTTTTGAACTGGAACTTTGTTATGTAGGGAAAATTACGCAATGTTGGGCTTCGCCAGAAGTACGCCAGCCCCCGGATCCTTCTTGGCACGTCCACAGCACGGCGGTCCTATCCTGTGTTTATTCCTCGTCGCTTGACAGCGGACGATGGACTTCGCGCAACGCTTGGCAGTCGAGCCAAGTCGCGCTCAGGTAGGACCTGCGCTGGCAGGCGTTGGTACTGGCATGTGTAATACTGCTTGTTGTCTCGTGAGACGACCGGGCGATGTATTGGCGCGGGGGGGCGGGATATTTGGATAAACGTGGTCATCATGACTCACTGTTGGATGTTTCTCCAAGTATCTTAGCGCGCGCAGCTGGTGCTAATGCTACAATGTTGGGGCGCCGTTCCCATGTACCCCGCCAGGGCTGTCTTTACTCTTCCCTACTCTTAACCATTCATGCTGACGGTCAATCGGGGTCTAATGTTGGGGGTTTAGCAGAGGCTTATTTACCCTTTACATGGGTGGATGGGCTGACGACAGGGCTCAGGGCAGGTGTGCATTTTGTGAATCTATGATTTGAAAATGGGGGACCCTGATGTAGACAGGACTAACGTTTTCTCTGGTCTGCATCCCCTTAACAATTGTGTGTATTGGGCTAGCCCATTCTGCAATATGTTAATAGAGTTTTCGTTCATTCATTAATTTATCCCGTCACAGGTGCACACCGCAGGGGAGGTTGTTGCATGGCTACTAGTGGAGCAGTGCTTCACTAGTAATAGACTTTGGTCAGCAGCCGCCACTGGTGTTCCGTGCTTAGTGGAGCAGGTGGCATCGGTCCTTTGCCCTGACATGGTGGAACGGTATCCCACCCGGCCGACGGCAAAAGGCGAGTCGGCCCGGCAGGTGGCTGGTGGGCTGATGAAGCTTATACCGCCGCGGTACAGAATTTAGCAGCAACTAACAACATTGCTCAATTGGCTGCTTTTCTGTCAAAAATGGTGTCGGGTGGTGGGGCCTTAGGGCCAGCCGACGTCAAAACCATCGCGCGAGGTTTTGAGTTTATTCAGTTTTTGACCCAGCCGCAAGCTATAACCGCAGGGAGGGCTAGGATGCTGTCAACGGTTGTTCACATGCATCTTGGTTGGAGCAATCTCCCCTTGAGGAGGGGAGGGGTCTCCTCCTCAGGGCTCCACTCTCCCCGGGTGGACCTTGGTCTGTCCACGGAGGCGCGGGCGGTATTTGACCTGGGCTCCACGCCGCCCCACACCGCGCAGCCAGACCACAAGGTGAGGCCCCCGGCCAGCGGCCATGTTTCCCCCGCCTGAGATACCCTGGACACAAAGAAAACAGGTGATCACAAGGCCGAGAGCCTCGGCGGCCCGAGGGATCGGCTATATTAGATGGGCACGCCCTAAAAAACTGTTGCCATCTAGCTGTGTCTAGCACGCTCTCCGGTTACTCCCCCCCGCTACGCTACAGGACTCAGGGCTCTGATAGCTAGGCCTGGGTCTGTCTATGAGAATGCTGTGCTGTCAAGCGGCTCCCACACCACACGTCCTGCGTCTGTGTTTGGTGAGCCTGGTGTTGTATCTGTCGACTGAGCAGGGTTCCCTGTACCTAACCGTGATATGCATGCGCAGTATTATGGCATCTGCTCAAGCTGTGGTCCCTCTTGGCCTCCTCTTCATGAGGAGGATACAGAGGTAGGTTTTTCGGTGTGAAAATAGACCCTGAGAGAATCAAGTGGAAGCTGCTAAAGGTTCCCATGTCAGTACTGGGGGACCTCACCCTCTGGGGGGGGCCTGGGGCCCTCACCAGCGGGGTCCCCATGGGCAGCAGGCTGTCACACGTCACAGTCTTCACCGACACCTCCCTCACGGGATGGGGAGGGGCGTGTCGGGCCAACGCAGTAGGGGGCAGCTGGCAGGACCATGCGCCCGGTCTGCACTACATTTCAATGTGTTGGAATTGAAGGCAGTCCTTCTGGTCCTCAAACGGCTCGGCCACCTCATGGTGGGCAAGCATGTTTTGATCAGGACAGACAACACGACGTCAGCGTCGTATATCAACAGACAGGGAGGAGTACGCTCCCCCCGTCTGCACTGGGTGGCGGTCGAGCTCTGGCTATGGGAGTCTCTCAATCTGCGCAGCCTGAGGGCTCTCCACATCCCCGGCAGGGAGAATGTGGGTGCAGATGTGATATTGCGGGGCGGTCCTCACCCCGACGAGTGGGGACTACATCCAGACATAGTCAGACAGGTCTGGGACCGATTCGGGGAGGCCACGGTGGACTTGTTTGCGAGCAGACAGTCACACCAGTGCCCCTTGTGGTTCTCAGTCAGTCGGAAGGACAACCCCTCTCTGGGGGTGGATGCCTTCTCGATGTATCCGTGGCCGCCCGGGATTATGTACGCCTTCCTTATTATTATTACACCTGGTAGCTCAGCTGTTGGAACGGCTAGCTGTCAGGAGCCCAGGACTTTGATCCTGATCGCGCCGGACCGGGGCACGGCTGTGTGGTTCCCGCCGGTCCTGATTCAGCTCTTGGTGGCCCTGCCGTGGCCTGTTCCGTGGTCACCGCGGGCCCTCTCTCAGGCACACGGTTCGCTGTTTCTGCATCCTGTTCTGGGGCAGCCGTTGATGGTTTGGCTGCTGAAAGGGTGAATCTGGGGATGTATCTTAACCCTACTGTGGTTAACACCATCCAGAACGCGCGCGCTCCATCCACTTCAGGAGGGGTGTGAGGTTGGGGGCCTGGACCCAGTGTCTTGCCCCCTGGACTCGGTTCTTTCCTTCCTCCAGTCTATCCTGAATAGGCTGTCGGCCTCGACAGTGAGGGTGTACGCCGCGGCTAAATCCTCTTGTCATGTGGGCTTTGAGGGCGGTACGCTGTTCAGCCACCCTCTCATGAAACGCTTCCTGCTTGGTGCTCGGCGTCTCAAGCCTGTGGAACGTTCTCTGTCTCCGAGTTGGGACCTCCAACTGGTCCTGGGCCGGTTGTTGGAGGCCCCGTTTGAGCCTCTTGAGCAGGTGCCATTGGATCGGCTGTCTTTTAAGACCACGTTCCTTTTGGCCATCACCTCCGCTAAGCGCGTGGGTGAGCTGTGTGCTCTCTCTGTGCGGCCTGAGTGCCTGTCTATTCGGGCCGATTGCGGTGCGATACCGGCCTAATCCGGTCTTCGTGCCAAAGAATATCCGGAGCTCTTTTCTCTCCAGGGATATTGTGATTCAGGCGTTTCCTCCTCACGCTAGTGGGTTGGAGTCGAGCCTTCACCTGTCGTGTCCTGTCCGTGCACTGAGGGTTTACCTTAGTCACACGCAGGATCTCAAGGCTTCCGATCAACTGTTTGTTTGTTACGGTGGCCCTCGCACGGGTGACATGGTTGTGCGAGGGCATTGCCCTTTGCTACACGTAGGCTGGACAGGTTCCCCCCGGGGGCGTCAAAGCGCACTCCACTCATGGTGTGGCGGCCTCTGCTGCCCTGTTGGGAGGGGCCTCGGTGGAGGACATCTGTGCTGCGGCCTCCTGGTCCTCCCCGAGTCCTTTCGTTAGGTTTTACCTCATGGACATGACTGGGGGTTCTGTCTCCCAGGCTGTCCTGAGGTCCGGGACCTCTCCTGCATCCCGCCATCAGGTGGGCTAGCAGGAGTGTGTGGGTGTGGACCGCGGCGTGCTGTGTCACATGTGGTCCCGCTTGCGCTGTGCGTTCGGGGGTGCCTGGTTCCCCTTCTTTCGCACTTTGGTTGAAGTTGACTGCCTCCCCCCTTGGTTAGGACGGGCGGGTGGACGGGACTCCCCTCCTCCCTGGCTGGGGCTTACGGGGCCTTAGGGGGTGCATTTGACGTGGCCACGCGTCCGCTCTGCCCTTTATCTCAGTAGGCAGAGCGAGACGTGAAGCCAAATTATATATTTATCCTATAACCCTAGTTATATGAATACTGGCTGAGCGTCTCGCTCTTCAGCGCCCTGAGGTCCCTTGGATGTTTTCCGCGTATGGAATTCAAACTTGGAAGGGTGAGGCGTGACCACTTCCGGCATAATATAGCGGCACGCATGGGAGTGGCGTGGTCAAGTGCAAGTGGGTGCATTTGTTTTGTTTCCCAGAGCACACTAGGTGCTGGAGATAATGATATATCTCAGTAGGCAGCGCGAGACTCTCAGCCAGTATTTATATAACTAGGGTTATAGGATAACCTTACGTTATGGTACCCATCATTGTATCCTATAATATATGATAAGATTGCGAGGTTCTCTCTGGCCTGGTTTCGGTATAAAGCCATTATTGGTGATCTCCCACCCTACATCACTTTATTACTGGACCTTTCCACACTCATTCTGGTGATTAGCTTACACTTAAGATCCCCAGAGAGTGAACTGAATTAAGAAAATCTGCTTTCAGCTTCTGTGCCCCTGACACATTTTGCAAAGCACTTTAAAACTAAATTAATTACTACCATTGGTCAGTTTAAATCTTTAATAGCCAACCATTTCACCACAGTCTGCAGTTGTCTTTAATTATTTTAAATTGTTTAATTGATTGACTTTTCTGTTTCTACAACTTTTTTTTCTTTTCTATTATGTGCTGTATTTCTCTGCATCATTCTAAATGAGAGCTCGCTCTTGATGATCCTTTGAGATTAAATGGACTGAATGTTTCCCCCTCGTAACTCTTCTCTTAACTCAATCAGCGCCACAGGCCTAGCCCATCTTTGTTCCTACTGTGCCACCGCTCTAAGAGATAGGGATGTGTGGCGGTGTTAATAGGTATTATGTTTCATCATGAAACGTTTTTTGATGCTTTGATCGTCACCAACGGCATTATGTTTTGGAGTACGTTACACATGGTTGTTGCGATCGATGTGAAATCATGGTTGGATCAAAGCAGAATTGATGTCATATAGTCCTTACCTTCACTAGAAGGTATCCCAAAAAGAATATTCTAATTGTCTGATCGCGATTTCCAGTATTGGTGTCAGTCTGTCCATCGTGTCGCCAACATAATCCACCACAACACATGCATCGGGGGCATTGGACGCGTTTCAATGTGATCGAGTGAACCGCTGGACTCGCCTGACCAAAAAAACTGCACCCGGAGTGAATTAAATGTAACACCGGGTGTGAAAAAAAAGGTTTCGAAGGGTGGGCGATACGGCCACCTGGCAGGATGCGGCCGGTATTGCACTCTAGCGATCTCAGAGTGATTCCCTATGGTAACCCTGAGGTTTGTGTGAGAGAAATTAATAAAAATATCGAATAAAAGAAATAACGATGAAAACCCGACTATACTCGGGCATGGCGCTGAACGGTTGACGACTTAACTCGACTATCCTCGGGTCTGGCTCTGATTGAGTTAATATGCCTGGAGGATTGGACACACAGCCCCTGTATGTCATAGTCAAAGTTACTGAGTTCCTAGAGTATACACATTGTTACAACCCAGAGGATTATTGTCGGTATGAAATATATTGCATTCAACGCATACTGTACACTCAGGCATACACACGGTCTAGACGGCGGCATGGTTCGGCTGGTAACCTTAAAAAACGCTGTCTCTTCCCAGGCAGTACATAAACGCGGAGTAAATGATGAAGCCGGGGGAGTGGAGGGCTGTGGAGCAGGGTCCCCGGGGACCCTCCATTCCTCATCCGCTCCTCTGTGCCCCCTACCGAGGATAATACAGCAAGGAAGTGCACGTTCAATGGGGCATATTCTCCAGCACTCACTTCATTAAAACCTCCCGCAGCCCCGTCGCCGGCAGGATTTACAGGCTTATAAAAGTGTTTTCCCTCTCTTGTGCTCTCCACCCTGTCGCGTTTTCTTTTATTTTTTTCATGCCAGCAGTGCTCATGTACTGTAACATGAGATATAAGATAAGAATAAATCACAGGGTAGCGGCAGGGAGGCAGGGGTTTAGGATGATGAGCTGGTTGCTGGGGTGGAAAGTAACTACGCACTGGAGCCTACTGTACAGATGTTGGTAGATTTTATGTTTTTGTATTTTACTCAAGTATTTTCACTTGAGGGGAATTCATATTTTCATTCTACTACATTTTATTTTTATTTTAAGCATCCTTTATTTAACCAGGGAAATCACATTGACACACCACTTTTTGAAGTGGGCCCTGGCCAAGAAGGCAGCATACAGAAAGTTTCACATATAGAACATTAAAACAAACACAAATATAAAAAGTAGAGAATGGAGCAGCATGCTGAACATGTGTTTCCCAAATGTAGTTCTAATAGTGGGAACATGATATGAGGTATACTTTTGTGATCTCAGATTGTTATGTCCATCTCTTGGTTGAATGAGTAAAAAGTAAAAAAAAAAAGAAATATGCGAACGAGAGCGACTTCGAAAGAGTGCCTAAACTTAACCAGTTGGAAACAAGGCGGACAGTAATAAAATTAGCTGTTTCCAACTGGTTAAATTTAGGCACTCTTTCGAAGTCGCTCTCTTTCCAAGTTGGTTAAGGTTAGAGTTTGGAATCAGGGATGATGGTCTATCGCCCTGCTCTAAAGACAAACTCTAACCTTAACCAACTTCGAAAGAGAGCGACTTCGAAAGAGTGCCTAAACTTAACCAGTTGGAAACAAGGCGGACAGTAATAAAATTAGCTGTTTCCAACTGGTTAAGTTTAGGCACTCTTTCGAAGTCGCTCTTTTTCGAAGTTGGTTAAGGTTAGAGTTTGGAATCAGGGCTGGTGGTCTATCGCCCTGCTCTAAAGACAAACTCTAACAGTGAGCTGTGGTGTTCCACAAGGAAGCATACTAGGACCGCTACTCTTCCTAATTTATGCAAATGACATGTCGTCAGCCTGTGACTGCAACTTGTTCCTGTTTGCGGACGACTCAGCCCTGCTGGTCTCTGACAAGAACAAATTGCAGGTTGAAAAAACCCTCAGCACGGAACTAGGCAAAATCTGCATATGGCTCGCTGATAACAAACTATCATTACACATGCGCAAAACAGAGTCCATTCTCTTCGGTTCAAATAACAAACTCAGCAAGACCGACGGATTCTCAGTTACAGTGGGTGACAATATTGTCACAAGGAAAGACGAAATTACCTACCTGGGTTCCATCCTAGAGGCAAATCTTTCCTGTGACAAAATGGCATCCAATGTAATAAAAAAAGTCAACCAACGAACTAGATTCTTGTACCGGATCTCCTCTCTGGTAAACAAGAATACCCTGAAGACTCTGGCAGGAGCACTCATTCAAGGGTACTATGACTATGCGTGCACCTCATGGTACCAAAGCACCTCAAAGGCGCTTAAAACAAAATTACAAACATCACAAAACAAACTGGTCAGACTACTACTTGACCTGAACCCCAGAACCCACCTCACCCCTGCCCACTTTGCCAACCTAGGATGGCTTAGAGTAGACGACAGAGTACAGCAACTTGCAATGGGCCTGGTCTACAAGATACACTATACGACCGGGGTGCCCATGTACATGTCAAAATACTTCCCAAAGGTCAGTGAATACCACAACCACTACACCAGAGGAAGCTCAACAAATCATGTTAAACCCAGATTCGGCTCAAACAAGGGACTAAACACGTTTTGCAATTATGCCACAACAATGTGGAACGCCCTACCCAAAGCTGTAAAGGAATGTGAATCCCTGCCCACATTCAAAACCGCCCTTAAAGAGCACCTACGGGAGGCTGCAATTCGAAACTGGCCACCATAAATGCCCAAAACCCCCACCACCTCCTAATAGACAGTCTCCTCCCCACCGCATGTATATATTCCCTCCCCGCCGTATGTATATTTCCCTCCCACCCACCCACCCCCTCCTAATGTACAGTCCCCTCCCCATCATATGTATATACTCTGTCAGGATCTAGGGGTAACAGTACTGTATATTTGAATACTGCCTATGTCACAAATGTATCAGTACTAAATACCTATATGTCCCTATGCCATAAATGTCATGTATGTTGTGTATGTCATAAATGTCTATATGAATTGAAAATGGGGGACCCTGATGGAAACAAGACAAACGTCTTTCTCAGGTCTGCATCCCCTTAACAATTGTATGTATTGAGCCGTACTGTATTGTACCCATTCTGCAATCTGTTAAATAAAGTTTTCATTCATTCATTCATTAACCTTAACCAACTTCGAAAGAGAGCGACTTCGAAAGAGTGCCTAAACTTAACCAGTTGGAAACAAGGCGGACAGTAATAAAATTAGCAATCAATCAATCAATCAATCAATCAATCAATCAATTCAATAATCCACACTCTCTTAAAACAGTGCACCTCCCAGCTGCTTCTATAGAAAGTAGGTTAAAGTATGGCAAAGAAAACTTCTTTTTGTTGTTTTACCTACTTTCTATAGAAGCATCTAAGAATGAAGTTCTATAGAAAGTAGGTTAAAAAAGAAAAGAAAAGTTGTATGTGTTAGTTTGTTGGATGTCTAGTTGAAAGACAGTTGGATGTCTTAGTTTGTTGGATGTCTAGTTGAAAGACAGTTGGATGTCTTAGTTTGTTGGATGCCTAGTTGAAAGACAGTTGGATGTCTTAGTTTGTTGGATGTCTTAGTTGAGAGATAGTTGGATGTCTTAGTTTGTTGGATGTCTTACTGAGAACAGTTGGATGCACTTCCGAGCTGCTTCCACATGGAGGCAACTTCTCTTTTTTTTTTGGAAACTACTTTTTCTGGCGGATTGTTTTTTCAATAAATCTTCAATTAATGTGTGTTTATTGTATAGCAATAAGGTTGGATGAATGCGCCAGTTGTATAAAAGCCATTACACCACGTGCAGTCGTGGGTTGTGAGAATTAGACCATGCCTAGGGGGTCTAACGACCACCCCTAGGCATGGTCTAATTCTCACAACCCACTCCTGCGTGTGATGTAATGCTTAAATAACGTGTACTATCACACATATGCACATATGCACACATATTATGAAACATTACAAATAAATGATGGGACCTTTAAAATACTGATTGTAGCATCCGTTACCTTATTAGATCTCTGCAAAATATTCTACAAATAATTTCTCTAGAATGGTGTTGTCACACACTCCTCCATTAGAGACATACAATTCATTATTTCAGATAATGGTTGAAGAAGTGCGTCTTTAGTCGACGGCGAAAGATTGAACGGGATTCGGCTGTCCTAACTGGGGTGGGTAGTTCATTCCACCATTGTGGGGCAAGGACTGAGAATAGGCGGCTTCTCTTTGATGACCCTCCCGGAGCTTGGATAGGAGTAGGTCTGAGGCGGCCAGAAGATGCTGAGCGTAGGGGTCTTGAGCGTGTGTAGTTAGAGACCATTGACCGGAGGTAGGCGGGAACGGTTCCCTTTGTCGCACGGTATGCTAGGTCGAGGGCCTTGAAGCGGATACGTGCAGCAATGGGGAGCCAGTGCAGGTCCCTAAGAAGTGGGGTGACATGGGATGACTTCGGTAGGTTTGAGATCAGGCGGGCCGCTGCGTTTTGAATGAGTCAAGAGGCTTGGTGGCAGTGGCCGGGAGGCCAGCTAGCAGTCTGTTGCAGTAGTCGAGGCGGGAGATGACTGTTGATTGGACGAGGAGTTGGGTGGCTTCTTTTGTCAGGAAGGGGCGGATCCTTCTGACATTGCTCAGGAGGAATCTGCAGGTTCTGGTTGTCGCTGCGATGTGAGCAGAGACTGATGAGAGATTGATGACTGACAAAATGACAGAATGTTTGCAAAGAATGATGTCTTTGTCTGTGTTTTCCAGCTCATCCAGTAATAGACACTGCGAGAGGCCATTTGTAATCGTTAGCGGAATAAGTAGTTAAGGGAATAATTAGGGGTTCAAGCAGTAAAGCTGCTCGAACCCTATTGTATTTATAAGGATTTTTATAAATGTTCTCTGCTAAAAGCGATTGCAGCTCATAAACCATAAGTCCCAAAGCACCACGTTTGGCAGGTGGGTTCCAATACCAATACTGTGTATTAGTAAGTCAAGGAGAACGATAGCCAATATTAGGGGCCGATATTCAGTTCCAGTAAATGTTTAAACTTGTGCCAGTATTTACAACACAAGCCCCAACACAAGGCTGCCTTTAAATGAACATATGATGTAGTTTCTGATTATTGATTACCAATAACCGTGTTCATCTCAGTAGCCACATACGCTGATCGCCTGGTTGAGTATCATAACAAGCTCTGTTCAGCATGTAATTTACTTGAAAAAGATCTTACCATGAGCCGGTTGGATCCCCCAGAGCATTTCCCAGTTATCGATCGCCATCTGGTAGATCGATATGTCCATTGGCTGATGATAAATCCCCTTACTGCATAGTGAAATCCGCGATCCAAAAAGTATTACGTGAAACAGGCAATAGCGATCGCTTCAGGTGAGTAGAAAACTACATTTAGAGATCCAGAAAAAAAAAGACTTCTGCCACAGGGAACACTGCATTATCGATACAGCGCCCCTAAGAGGATCTGGCCGGTAAAGCACTTTCTCGAATTCAAAGAGTAGGGTAAATCTGCAGTGCCGCTCGGTAACCTTGAATAGGTTATTAAAATGGAATAAAAGCCAAAACAACCTTGCCACGGATATATCCGTCCTCTGTCCTTTAAGCATGGATTCGAAACACGGATTTATACGTTGTTGGGCGGGATTGTGTTAAACAAACAGAATAATACAAATAATAAACATGTTAATAAAATATTTGTATTTGATTGAATGAAAAAATTAAATAGCATGAGGTTGTTAGTCTCATAATTTCTCTTATCTTTACATTTATATATAATTGTAAATAGAAAGAATATTCAAATGATTGTTCTGAGTCATTTTACCTCCCAAAATGTACACAACACAGAAGAACAGGGAAACAAATGTCACATACAGTTCCCTGAATAAGTATTGGCACAGGTATCACCAGTACCAGATTAGATTAGCAGGCATCACCAGTACCAGATTAGATTAGCTGTACTGTATCACCACACCAGTACCAAATTAGATTAGATTAGAATGTATTGTCATCATACAGTACAAGGTACAGTACAATGAAAACAAATTACAGAACATTTTAGAAAAAAAGTTGGCATCTAACCGGAGTGCAAATGTAATACTAAAGTGCAATCACAATTGTAAGTGATTAAACTGGAATATATAAATGAGTACTATGGAGTAATAATGCCAATATGATGTATGTACAGTGTTACAGTATTATTATGTACAGTGATACAGACAGTGATGTACCTAGGGTGACCAGATGCAAAAAGTCCAAAAGTGGGACAACAGTAAGATTTTGGTGGGACAAAGTGGGACAACAGTACGATTTTGGTGGGACAAAGTGGGACAGATAGATAATGTAATTTTTTTTATTAGAATAACTGCCATGGTCTTCACTGAATAGATTTAAATCAAAGGTTAAAGGTTAAATCAAAATAAATACAAATTAAATACCACCTAACATCTGTTTTAAATATTCAAACGTCATCACTTGACAGGAATGTCTTGTGTTTGATATTCCCTGTTAACACAGAACTAGGGAAAACAGTGTAGTATAATACAAAAATAATAATACAAATAAATTGTGTTTCTATATTAGAATAACTGCCATGGTCTTCACCGAATAGATTTAAATCAAAGGTTAAAGGTTACCACAGTCGGCTGACCTGTATGAATGGGAGTGTTGTACTGTGTGATAGACACTTGTTATCTCAGCTGCAGTGACCTTGTCCGTCTGGCTATCATTGTTTGGTTTAAAAAGAAACGTATCCATAGATCTGGATGTTTCTTTTTGGTGAGCCACTTTCAAGTGAGACTCACGTCCACTGTGGCGCTTCAAGTTGTATTCTCCTCCATGCGCAATTGAAAACGAACTATGACACAAAACACAGAAAGCCTGCTGCGGATTGCCTGCCATCTGCCTCACCCAGTCATGTGTCGTTTGCCAGTCTTGGTTGTAACTGCAGGTCCGTTTCTTTTTACTGCTTTCCATCTTGAACTAGTTCGCTTGTAATGTTGTTGTGTTTTTTTTGACCAATCAGATTTGCGATATGAGGTAGCGTCACGACTCAGTCGTCACGTCACAAGCAGGCAAGCAGCACGCTAAAGTACTATAACCAATCAGAGCAATGTGTGTGGACAAGAGGCGGGTTGCTACGTTTACTGTCTGTAGGGAGGGGCTTTTAGACGCATGTTTTTTTTGGCTTCGAAAAGAGGGACATCCTCTCAATATGAGGGACGCAGGACATTTGGTCAAATGGTGGGACAGTACAACCAAAAGGGGGACACCTGGTCACCCTAGATGTACCTGAATGTGTTCATGAACTCGTTCATATTTTGGGCGAACGTGAACTGAACGTACTGTATTTCCGCTAGATGAATGTAATTGTGAATGCGATCATTCTCAGCGCTGTATAACGTAGTTCAAAAGTGTGCCCGATTTCATATGCCTTCCAGGCGAAAACCCAGCTAAAACACCGTAAACAGGCTTTAATATGATGCGGAAAACCACCCAATCTGGCAACAGCGAGCTGCCTGTCACGCGTACACGGCTATCACCCCTGGCTGTCGCACTAACAAATACGTCACCACAACAATGTGGAACCGCGCAACCGACGAAGCCGAGAGCAGCAGCACTGGCCTGGACCGCTCAGAGTCAGACTCTACGGCATCGGCGTATGAACATTTAAAATAATTTTACGTTAAAGTCAGTACTGACTCACATTTGTCTGTAAACTTTGTCCGCCTGGTTTGAAGAAGCAAGTCCGTACATCGACAACGTCGACAGCAAACCTTAACTCATTGACCGCCACACTGTTTTCCCATCTCTACGCCAGCGTTATTGACCATTTCCGCAATGTTTGTGGACCCATCGCGTGTTCTGTATTATAGCTATGGAGACAATAGTATGGCTCATTTGACTGGCATTGTTTATAGTCCAACACTGACAAATCAGTTAATTTCTACATACTTTAGTTTCATGCTAAACATCGCCCCTTTCCAAAATAATCCAGTCTTTTTTTCTAGATTGCGATATGACGTGTTATATACAAATCGTTCGGGTTGCTGGCCTGAAACTCCAAATATTTCCAAATCAAAGGTATATACCATATGTTTCTTCACAAAATCATCAAGAGGGGGGGGTCATTTTACCTCAACGCTGCGATCGTTACCAAAAGCATGTTTTAGGTTCGGTAAAACACAACACTGTGATCGATACAAAAGCATGTTTTAGGTTCGGTCAAATATACCTAAAATAGACCTTACCTTAGTCAGAAGGTACGCCCAAAATGAATAATCCCAGTTGTCCCATTGCGATCGCAATTACTTGTGTATATTGGGCATGGCTATCATACAGGAAACAATAGGTTTGTGGCGATCAAATCTCCGACCGATTGCTGTGTCCTGATTCCCTCTGAGGGGGAGGAGTTCCTGCAGCCAGATTCATAGAGAGAGAAAGACCCAGAGACCAGATATCCAGTTAAAAAGATAGGTGATACTGCCACCTGGCGGGATTCGATCGCCATTGCAATTTGAACGTAGGCAGCAGTGCCAGGGAGACAGGGAGTTCCGTGTGAGTGTTTAGAATGGGGATCAAAGAAAAAATATCAAATTATCTAAAAACGAGAAAACTCTTTTTGGCGCTCAACCACTGCCGACAAAACACGAGTATTCTCGTTTTTGGCGGCCAATGAGTTAAGGACTACAGTCCTGTTTTTGTTTTCATAATAAAGACCATTCAAGCAGCACGTTTTTCCTCATGTGGGCGGTCGGATGAATTAGCGGAGATTGCGCTCGTCACCAATGCAAGAGGCTGCGGTCTCGACTCCCGGAGTCAGCATTGCCTGCGGCTTGGTCCGATCGTCATACTAACTCATTTGGCTGAGTTAGCGGGAGGGAAGTCGAGGGTGGTAATCTGGCGTTGTGGACAGCTACAGGTCAGGTACTGTATGGGCGCCTTTTCAGCGAAAGGCAGGAAATGGTGAAGGCAGCGTGACCTCCCACGTGTTACGCTTCATCAATGTTATGGAAATTCCAGTATTCTGATTGCTGTCTGTGGTTCTATATGGGTTGTGGCAATAATTTTGACAAATAATAGCTTGCAGCAACGTATTGAAAAAAAAGAACTATAAACTAGTTCATTTTTGAAACCATGAACTTTAGTTCAAAATCTAGAATTATGAATTATGAACTGAACTAGTTAATTTTAAAATGTGTGAACTGTGACCTGAACTAGTTCATGTAGAAAGTGAACGTTCCAAACACTGGATACAGGAATAAATACACTATGGTAGTAGCCATACTGCCATACGGTAAATATAAATATATATACACAATATATATATATACACAATACAATACCTACAGTATCATACAGAGTTATATGGGTAGACTATAATTTGAGGTAGGTAGTTATGATTACAGTGAAGGCAGTAGATAGGTATAAATTGAGGTATAAAGATTCCCACACTCAATATTCACCTTTTCTGTGTCATCTTCAAGGTTTTAGTACAAACACCTTTCTCATGACATTTCTTCTATTTTCTTATATCTATTCGACACAATATCACTTTTCACTCTGTTTAGAAAGCCTAAAACCACCATGGGGGATTACATATTTTGCCAAGACCATTTTATATTTGGTGTAAAAGTAAACCCTTCCCTCCTCCCCAAGTCCCTGTCCAATAAGCCCTCATAGTCCCAATATACTGTGACGAGCCTGGTGAGGTTCAGACTCGCCACGGTTCAAATACTAACACATTTTAATGTCCACACAAGAGCAATATCAATCAATACAAGTATTTATTGAATTCAGGGCAGAATCCAGTGGGAAAAAGCTAAAGAATGGTTGTGATTCAGTCCGAAGGTCAAAAACACAAAACAGGCTCGCATACAGAAAAAGGGATTGTTCACTATTCAGGGTAGTCGTCTGGTCCAGGGTCAGTACACAAAGAACACCTACTCGCCTTCAACTCTCCTCTCACTACCTCTCACCTTCACAACTCTGAATACTACAATACTACTCTCTCAATAAACAACAACTCCAACCTCACCTCCGCTCAACTTACTAACTAACCTAGTGGCTTTGTAGTGTGTGGGTCTGGGCGTGTGCACGTGAGATGTGGGTGGACTAATGATGTGAAGGTGTGTTCTATCAGTACTAATCAGCTACCTAATTGACTCTACTCCTTCCGTGGCAAAAGTATCTCCCATCCTTCACATATCCATGAGAGGGGGGGGGGGGGGGGTGAGATCTGCCACAATACTAACAAGTTGGAATAGAAAACATAGCTTTTCAGCATTTTCTCCTGCTATTCCACTTCTGTTTTTGCTGTATATTGCTGTGACTTCACTGAACACACGCTCACTTGGAACAGAGGAGGGTGGAGAGGAGCGATATCATCTGGCTCAAGCAGCAGCGGCACCAGAGAATTGTGATTGGGGGAGCTATGGGGAGCTGGATTGTTTATAGCAGGTGCTATCGAATTTGAATGCAACAAACAATAACAAATAACAGAAAAAATTTGATTAAATGATTCCGGGCTAATAGGCTACATAATTGAAAATGCACGTTACTAAATGTTTAGCCTTATACACCAATGCAAGGACAATTAATTACGTGAATTTAGAATGAACAAATCAAATGCATACAAAAAATAAACAATCACAATTAGGGTGACCAAATGTCCCTATTTGTGCGGGACAGTCCCGCAATTTAGACCTCTGTCCCGCATGCCGCAACAGAAGAAAAATGTCCCGCATTTCAATAAGTGTCCCGCATTTCAATAAACAATTTTAAATATACAGATGCAGTTACCGCTACTGCGGTAATCATGCACCATTAACCTGACAGTGATGTTAACGAGGCGTTAGCGATACTGCACCCTTGCAGTAGAGGTTTGAAATTTAAGACCTGGATCTGTATGAATCATTATTGTTTTTGTCCGCTCATTAATCCCCAACCATGCACTAATGCACCGCAAGTACCGTACGTTACATAGCCTAGTCTAACCAGTGCGAGCGCATACTATAAATAGCACCTGGCACAAGCTGTTTATGTTATGCCTAGGCCTACCAGTGCCATTATATTTCATCGCATCTGATGCGTCTAATCACGGGACGACCAAACAATTTTTTTATGAAGACCACAATGAAATGGCAAACGCAATCCACAGTCAGATCACGAGCAGGCTTTGTAAAAATGGTCTGGGCTTAGACCACATATCTGCATATGCGGCGGATAATGCTAGTGTTAACGTTAGGTTATGTATATAACCAAGTTCTGTTAATACTAGTGACACTCAGCGTCATATTGCATATATCTCGCTTCAGCGTATATACACTGAATACATTTCAAAATGTACCTCTACATGCCAGCATTCATCTGGCCACACCCCCATCTGCTTACCTACATAAGCGGGGATGGGACCACACACTCATCTCCTTCCCAACAAATTTCACCACAATGAAAAATCAAGGGCCGCAGCGGCGTCTAGACGCTGAGCGTCACTAGTATTAACAGAACTTGGTTATATACATAACCTAACGTTCTGTGTCATACTAGCTCCCGCTCAGCGTCATATTGCATAACAGGAGCTGAGCGGGAGCTAGAAGCTCGACAAATGAACCCCGCTGAGGCCCCCCACAACCATCAGATCAGGGAGGACCGAGCCCCCCCGACCCCCCCTAATGGAGGGCACCCCCCCTATTGGAGGTTCCCGGGAGGGCGACGGACCCGACCGTGCGAAGAGGCACTCAAGCAACTCAACGCACAGGGTGAGCAGACCGTGGCCTGACCCCACGACTACACACACGCACAACCCGCATGCCACCCGATAACGAACGGAGGGAACAACCTCGTTACTGCCCCCAGAAATCACGGGGTCAAGGGCAAACCCAACCCCGTGGCAAGGCCGTAGCAGCGGAGCGCGAAGGAAGACCCAGACCCACTGAAGGGACTGGATCCCCTGGAAAACGGGGGCCCGGAGAGGTCAATGACGCCAGGCATCAAGACCCCACCAGGCGGTCACTTATTGACACCGCCCCCCACATCGCCAGCGTATTCTGATAAGGCCCCTCCAAGAGCGGGCCCTTTCCCCCCAATAGCACACCGCCTGGCACACTGACCCTGCAGAACAGGCAGTCAGCATGGCCGTAAGCACACAAAAAAGGTTAACCAACGGAAGCAGGCAGCGCATCGGGGAAAACCAGGCAACAGGCTGTAACCTGAGCCTGGAGCACTGCGGACGAGACAGGCGCCAAAGGAGTCAGCTGAAAACAGCCGCACCGGCGGAAGGGGCATATGCTGGCGTTGTTGCATGACCAAGCCTCCATTTAAAAAAAGAACCACCCAGAGGGGTTGTGGCAGAGAAGGCTGACACGATTGGCAGAGGTCATGAACGTGCAGGGGCACCCTCAACCGGGTAACCCGGGAGTTGACACTGCTCCAACACACCAGGGAATCAACCACCTTGGTGTTACCCAATGCGGTGGTTGTTCCTATAACCCCTCAAGAAAAAACTCCAAAACACACCTGCGGGTATACACCGGCTATACCGCAGTACAAGTGTTTCAGTTTTCAAAAAAGGGTTAACCCAGGCCTACGGGTCGACGAAACATTACTTCGGACCGGGCCCGGCGATACGGGAAGCACAGGGTCACCAGAGGAGGTCAAAGACCACCCCAACAGGCCCCTCTTCGCCATGCGTGAGAGAGGAGCGAAAAGAAAGGAGAACCAGCCCCAAGCACACCGTACTTGGTATTCCCAGGCGGTCTCCCAACCAAGTACTAACCAGGACCAACCTGCGTAGCGGCCGAGATCTGACGAGATCGAGCGTGTACAGGTTGGCATGGCCGTAAGCCATTACGACAGTGCAGAGTACAAAATGTACCCAACCAGGGTCTCCATAGCGCTTAACCCTGTGACACCCGGACCGACCTGGCATTTTTCCCCCTGAAAAAAGCCCAAGTCCCTCAGTGTACCAGAACAGCAGATCTGCATCCCCGGCGGACAACGGGTTTAACTGATCCGGACCAGCGTGACCAGAACCAGTCCCGTGCCCTAACCACGCCGACATGCCTACTCCAGGAGAAGGGGCAGATATGCGTGTTGATCTTAAACATGAAAAGAAGGCGCCACCCAGACGTTCGGGGTGAACCGTGCCCGGTGGCCCACCCCCAGGGCGTGAGACCCCTCTACATATGTTCAGATCCATTCCGTCATCATCCCCCAGATATGAACGAGAATCCGTCGACAACCAAAACAGGTCGTCGGAAGAGGAAAAAAAAAAACTCCATCCCAGTTGCTTTATAAAAACGCTGTTTTAACCTCAAGCAACCAAGGTGTGAAAGTCATTCGCCTGATCTTCAACAGAACACCCCGAGCTAGCACTATGCGTGCGTCGGGACACAACCACATCAATGAACAGGCTATTTAGACCGGTCATTGAATCCCCAAGGCCCCCAGGGGAACGACAAGAGGGGTGTGATGCTTCCTAACTCCAACCCTTTTTAATAGAAAAGAAGGAAGCACCAACAGTATGTATCCCAGTCTACACAGCCGGGGGTAAAAATTGTTTACATTTTTACATCCCACCACCCTCCCATAGGGAGGAGACGGAATCCCCAGAGAGACTTCCCACGCGAGCTGTACAGATTGAAAAGAATATATTGCAACCTTGAGCCATGTAAAAGTTTGGTTTTAGGGCTCTCCGGGGAGGAGGCACTGAACCCATACACACTCAATAATCGAATTGAATCGAATACACACACAATAGAGTAGGACTCCTTTTTGAGGTTCCACTCACCTTGACAATCTGAGGAGGAGGCTCTGTACTCTGAGGAGGCTCCCTCACATGGAAGGAGAGTCCTAACTCACAGAAGGCCCGAATAGGAGCTTCGTGAGGAGGAGCCCTGACCACCCCCTGAAACAGATCCATCATATGGACCCGAACAGCACACGGAAGTCCTACCAACAGAGACGCGCACAGTGACGTACTCTACGGCGGGGGAGTTTCTGCGGTGCACACGCCCAATATTCCAGGGCGTGGGACCAGGAAACTCCCCCCCCCCCCCCCCCACTCTTACCCTGTAACGTGCCGAACAGCAACGTGACAGGAACCTTGAAGGACAGGAGGTTTTAACCCCTGCCCATCAAAGAAGGGGAGAAAAGGATTACCAGTTCACCCCTTTACGACCCCACACCCATGATACGATGTAATGACAAAAAAGGAGTATGACAAGTCATATTCTGCTACATGAAGTGTCTTTTTAACAGCTTCACACAGCTCATGTGCTAACCTGCTATCTGATGTATACTAAGGAAACAACACAGAATAGAGAAGGCCAGACTTACACATGTGCTTCTGTGGCCAACCCAACCCAGTTGTAGGTCGCACGACACACACAACCCTTTATCACCTACAAAAAATGGCAAAAAACACTCTACAGAGGAACGCCGTTTTTCATAATGAGAGAATACATAATTCTCGATTAGGATCGGCCACAGGCCTTGCTAAGCACACACGAAAAAGTTACCAAACAATCTTTTCTTTTAGGAAAATATAGTTTCTCAAGCAGTTCTAGCACAACCCCAGCAATCAATCTAAGGGTTACATCGTATCCCTACCACACAGTATACAATATATTGTAACAACACGTCTGAGAGGAGGGTGAAGAAGTCCCCAGGGAACCGGGGGGAAAAAAACACCCCTCCCACTTTACCCTTAATACGACCAGTTAAACAGGTAAACCTGTTAATATGTGAACACACTGTTCATTGTCATTACAGGCTGAGAAAAGAATCATTCTTTACTCATATGTCACTAAGCATAGCTTTATAAGTTAGTTTAACCCCCTTAGTTGTGAGTACACGGTACATGAACACACAATGTTTCTCAACACAACAAACCAGATCATTTTCACATCTGTAACAAACAACCCAATTTGCATGGAGAAGCTACTACCAGTGACAAGACAATTCACACATAACTCGCGTCATATCCTAAATGTAGTGCAGCAACACTCGTTTTGGAAAACATCGTTATTTACAAAACATTTAGAAGGGAAAGCAAGAAGAAGTGTTCAAGGTCTGGTCAGGACCCTTCCTACCGTGAGCGCAGATCAAGCGAAACTGCAGTCTCTAACAAGGCACCGTAGTAAACACAGCCGTCCTGTGTTGTCGCCATGGGCAGCGTCGCCGCTCCATCCCGCCGCTACGGTCCCCCTTGTTGACGCAGTCCTCGCCGGCTGGCCCCAGGGTAGGTTCGACTAACATCCTCTGTCAAAGATGACTTCGTAGTCAGAGTGATTAAGCATGTTATAGTCTCACAGAACGTTCAACAGTGTAGCATTAAGCTAACGGCCGCACACGGCTGATAGCAGCAAGCTAACGTTACCTAGCCTAGTGACACAACAGGCTTGGTAAACACAGCGAGCTAGCGCCGCAGCTAACAGCTGACTGGCTAACACAGTTGGCCACAACTAGCACGCAAGCTAAGCAGCTATCACCTGAATTCGTACACAACGATATAACAAGCCACTCAGACAGGCCGCCCTTCTGAAACCCTCCTCACCTTTTAAGAGAGAAGAGAAACGAGATGTTAACACAGTTTTACAATGGTGATTTCACCATCCGGCGGAGCCGGTACAAGCCCATCTGGGCTGTAGCCGACTTGAACATGGATTTTCCGATAACGATCATCCATGCTCACATTTCCTCGTTTAGGGTATACTCTCATTTGTATATGAAAGACGGGGCCTTATACGGTGACAGAGAAGTACCCACGCGTCCAGAGATCCTGGGATCACCAGTTACTGGTTGTGTGGCCCACTAGTTGCTATAATGGGCTTCAAACCAAGGTCCTCCGCCGTCGCCTAAAGGCTGAACAAAGGACCCTAATCTGGGGCCGGTGTTCGTAAACATTGTCAGCTAACCCCCATAGCACTAACAGACAAGTGAAGCTCGCAAGCAAACATTACTCACCAACCTGGAACCCACCGCTTCTCACAACAGCGGCGCGTCCTACAGTCCAGCTGTGTCGCTGGAGGGTTTCACCCCAACCAGCCGCAGCAAGGAGGACTGTAGTTGGGAGGCATGTAGCGGCGTGAACTCCCAATACGAAAACCGGTGGAGGTTTTTAGAATGATCACCATCTTCCAGACACTCCAGTGACGAAGACAATATCGCCGTATTTTCTCGAAAATAGTGAGAGAGAAAATAAAGATATGATGTCAACGTATCTCCTTGTTCTTCCTTTCCTCAGAGTAAATATTTTTCTCCACGTCAAGTGGGCATGTGAGCAGCACGTTGTTTGTGATGAAATTTGAGAAGGAGATGAGTGTGTGGTCCCATCCCCGCTTATGTAGGTAAGCGGATGGGGGTGTGGCCAGATGAATGCTGGCATGTAGAGGTACATTTTGAAATGTATTCAGTGTATATACGCTGAAGCGAGATATATGCAATATGACGCTGAGCGGGAGCTAGTATGACACAGAACTATAGAAAACACAAATCCGTGTACAAAAAGCTTCACGACGACCACAACAGCATTATGAAGGCAAACTGTCTTTCCCACATCATTCACAACTGTGCACATGCAGGCGCAGGCTGAATGTCGACATTGAGGTAACTGAAGAGTGAAATTCAAGTCAAAGCGAATTTCTGTCTAACATGTCAATATTTTTATAAAAATATGCTCTTGATCAGAAGGCTCTACTTGAAGGTGCACTGTCCAGTGTGGGGCGACAGTGGCTCGGGAGGTAGAGCAGTCGTCTGGCAATCCGGAAGTTCCTGGTTCGATTCCCGGTCCTCCCAGGCAGCGTGTCGATGTGTCCTTGAGCAAGACACTTAACCCCCAATTGCTCCCGATGAGCAGGTTGGCACCTTGCATGGTTGCCTCCGCCGTCGGTGTGTGAATGTGTGAGTGAATGGGTAAAATGTGAGGAACAAATTGTAAAGCGCTTTGGATAAAAGTGCTATATAAAAATGCAGCCATCCAGTAATAAATATAGATTGCTCAAGCACTAATTACCTGTATGTGCACTATGGTGCTCTCCATGGTGCTGAAACCTTCGGAGGCGAATTTCTAGTCTTCGGAGGTGCAATGCAAAGGCGCATTTCTAGTGTTACAGCCATTTTGCTTAGCCTACTGTTTCCCATAGGCAATTTTTTTAATAGTTGTTTCCTATTGTTAACTGCTGTTTTAATTTGTATGTATTTCACTCATGCAGGATAACTCTTTGTAGGCCTACTCATGCTACTCATATTATTATATTCATCCTGTATATACCTGTGATATATTTACATTTAGCATGTTAATTAAAGTAAAACAAATATCAAATGTATATATGATAAAAAAAGTATTAAAGTATTATCATTTTAATAATTGTACAATTTTGTCAGATTATCATTGAATGAAGATGTTTTACTTTGTGGTGTTCTGGACAGGTTTAGAATCAAGGAAGCCAGTGTACAATGTACTGTATGCACTTCAGTATCACATTACAAGAGAGATCACAGAGTACATCTTAACTATAGTCATAGGACTCGGGAACCTCTAGGAGTCTGTACCATCGCCGTCGGTAAGTCATTTAACAGCATGTTGGATTGCATGGTATGGTCTTCTATATAATTATGAGTATAATAATAATTAATATTTTTCATCAAAACATTACCTTTGGGGGGGGGGGGGCTCAGCCTTTTTCAGGGGGAGCTTAAGACCCCGCTAGCCCCTACCTGCCGCTGCCACTGGGCTCAAGAAACAATTAACTTAAAGTGTGCTTCACTGGGTCACCCTTTCGTCTGTCGATCACTGGCTCTTTGAAATAAGGAAATAATCTCAAGGAAATAATACGATAATTTGGCTCTGCTTCAGTCCATTGCCTTTTCGGGTCTTTCTCTTTGGTTCCTTACGCAATAGCCTGCTCTTCCTCACCGGCCCCCCTTGTGGCTACTGGCTCTTCCTCTTCCACATGGTCCCTCTTGTAGCTACCGGCTCTTCCTCTTCCTCACCGGTCCCTCTTGTAGCTACCGGCTCTTCCTCTTCCTCACCGGTCCCTCTTGTAGCTACCGACTCTTCCTCTACCTCACCGGTCCCTCTTGTAGCTACCGGCTCTTCCTCTTCCTCACCGGTCCCTCTTGTAGCTACCGGCTCTTCCTCTTCCTCACCGGTCCCTCTTGTAGCTACCGGCTCTTCCTCTTCCTCACCGGTCCCTCTTGTAGCTACCGGCTCTTCCTGTTCCTCACCGGTCCCTCTTGTAGCTACCGACTCTTCCTCTTCCTCACCGGTCCCTCTTGTACCGGCTCTTCCTATTCCTCACCGGTCCCTCTTGTAGCTACCGGCTCTTCCTCTTCCTCACCGGTCCCTCTTGTAGCTACCGGCTCTTCCTCTTCCTCACCGGTCCCCCTTGTAGCAACCGGCTCTTCCTCTTCCTGCCAGTCACTCTTGTAAACACATTGACTAGTCCTTGTGTAGATGTCTGAATCCTCCCTCACACAACATTATTACGGTGTGTTTGGGTAGGCCAAGGTCATCCTGAATACCCTTCAAACACTTGACGAGAACAGAGTGGTGGAAATGGGCAGCACACTTCTTTAGCATGGCAATGACGTCCATGACTGCTCTTGTGCTTGACAGGCCATCGTTCACCACAAGTCATAGCGGAGTGTGCTGTGCAGCTGAGGTCTGGCAGTTCAGCGAGCCTGATTCCTTTCACCACATTCGCTCCACTGTCACGAAAGTACAAGGGGCACGCGGTCTTTGCTTATGTTCCAATCATCAAGCATGTCCAGGGATGTGTTTCTAATATACTCCCCAGTGTGGGACCCACACATCACATGTCACATGTGTATTTAAAACCACCTGCTTTCTTGTCCACCCATAGTCGATGAAGTGGTGTTGTAGTTGAACTGGACCTTATCTTCTCTGCAGCCGTGTGGTGAACAGGGACATGCAGAAACACTTTGGGAAGCAGGTGCTCAACCAAAAAGAATGGGCAATGGGCACATCAAAGGCACGCACGCAGCGTGTTTTTGGCTGGCACAATCATAATCAGCCTATCTCTCTCTCTCTTTCTCTCTCTCTCTCCCCTCTACTCTCATTTGCAACTTGTCTTGCAGTGTTGAGCCCACAAATAATTATGGTCAAAATCATGACATAAGTGGGGACTTACAACCCCAAAAACACACAACCTGAAGCCCCATTTCACACATGCACTTGACTCCTGACAATCTGCATTAATCAGAGAACGTGGAGTTTACCCCCCCAGCCAGGGCTGTTTCTTGTCATATGCGGACTATGCTCTTGGTAGGTAGCCAGGCACTCTCGTGCGTTGAGTGAAAGCACCTATATGCTCCAAAAATTAAATAATAATATATAATATATATTTTAAGGATCATCGGCTTAAAAAATTTAACCGATAGACTACTGCTTATGACCACACGTGGGTGTTTCTTTAAAAATAAATAAACATAAGTAGCTTACTTAGGAAAATGCAGTATTTGTCTAATTTATGTGCAGATGGGAGATGTTATAATGCAGATTCGGTAAATCCTGTAAGTTTTCAGGAGTTTCTTGATGTAGGGGAGCCCCAATGTTGTCTGTCATTGCTGGGGTCAACTTGATTTGAATTTGTGAGAAAAAAAGATATACATGCTTTTCACGGATCTAGCCTATTTTCCAGTGCACCAGATTGATGCATTTAAATGTTAATGTATTCCCAGTGTCAGAAATATTGTGTCTGTTACTAAGTATAAGTATAAGTCTTTATTTGTCATCAGATTAACACATACACACACATGCGATGGGCGACCCACAGGAACACAGGAACACACACACATGCACTGAATCGCTGATGAAATGTTCTCTGCACCTCCCATCCCATCGTCCTTCCCCCCAAGATTCAAACCAGCTTTTTGGAGTCTGTGTTTCAAAGACAAGGATAGTGCCGCTTCGCCACGCTCTACCACACAAAACATAGTTCGATTTTTTTCATCTTATAGTACACAAATAACAAAATCTTTGGTAAACAAATGTGATTTGACACGTTTTACTTATTCATTCTTTAATTCAGCCACATTAATTCATACAGTCTGTAGACATTGTAGACGTTGCAGCGTGAATGAAGTCACCAGCTGTAAAATAACTGAATGTAACTCAAGCTTTGTCGAGCGCGGATCTCCTCCTAATGAATTACTATGAATTGAAAATGGGGGACCCTGATGTAAACAAGACAAACGTCTTTCTCTGGTCTGCATCCCCTTAACAATTGTGTGTATTGAGCCGTACTGTATTGTACCCATTCTGCAATCTGTTAAATAAAGTTTTCATTCATTCATTCATTCATTCATTCATTCATTCATTCATTCATTCATTCATTCATTCATTCATTCATTCATTCATTCATTCATTCATTCATTCAATGAACAAAAAGCATGCGCGTCTCTCTCTCTCTCATGACAATATTGACATCGTATCGCTGTTATCGCCCAAATGACATTTAATAAAATGAAGCATTACAGTATATGTCTATGTACTGTATTTAGCCAAAAGATGTTGCTACAGTACAACTTCACCATTTTATTTTTATAAATTAATTATATAAAATACAAATACAGGAATCAAACCCGGGTTGCCCGCTTCAGAGACATAAGTACAGACCACGGTCCTTGACACATTAGATCCAATGAGATTCTGTCATCTTATATTTTACTAATAACTGTTACAATAGTTGGTAAACAAACGTGATGCTTAAAATATACACGTTGAGTGCTGCTTTGACAGGTTTTAACTATTTAATTCTTTAATTCAGCAACATTGCGTGTTTAAACAAACTTATTGTTACCAAAAAGCATTACACTAACACCGTTGTGATCGCTTTCTTCTGATGAAATGGAATGAGAGCCGCGCGTCGGGCCGTTGTCACCAGCTGTATTCGAGCGCCCCTGCTGGTCATTGTTACCGTTAATAAGGTGCCCAAACGGTGCCCAAACGTTGGTCCAACGACAATTCATGGCTGCATCTGTAGTACCACCAGGCACCCCTGACAGGGCAGCAAAAACCGTGAATGAAATCGACTGTAAGTACAGTAACTTTTTTATAATGTAAAATTCATTTTTCATCAGATTGCAATGCCTTTTTGCTCAGGTTTGTTCCACTCGTGAGATATGATCCCGGAAAAAAAAGAGAAAGAAAAAAGCTTTTTTTTATTGACAGGGGCTGGCGTGAGGTTGGAAGTGTATTTTTTATTTTTTTTTTTAAGCCTTGGGTCCTTTCTCTCAAAAGACTACACTCAAGTTAGGTTGCGCCAAATCCTTGCGTAAATAAACGCTGACTCGATGCGCTGAGATTTCCATAAACTCATATCAAAGACTATATACACTGATAAATCCAAAGAATCTATACACATATTAAATCAAAGACTATACACAGATAAATTCAAATGCTATTATACACAGATTAATTCAAAGACTATATACACTGATAAATCCAAGTTTCAAGTTCAAGTTTCAAGTTTCTTTATTATTTGTCATACAGAAATACAGAATACTTTGCATGAAATGTTTCCTTCTGTTTCGCTCCTGAGAGTGTGCTAGATAATAATAAGATATTATAAATAAGTAAAAATAAGTAAAAAATTGAAAGTCAAGAAGTCAAGTAAACACAAGTGTAAACAACAATTGTTCAGTATACCTCTATATACAGTATGTACATCTGGTACAAAAATGGTGAGGTATAGCTTAGCTTGTGGTGCCACCATTGTTGTGGTGAGGTGCAATAAGGAATAAGGAATGAGAGATGTGCAGTTCCCTTACCAATATAAATATAAAGTGTAAAGTGTGATAAAGTGGGTGCTACAGTGTGTTGTTTATTTAAAGTGAGTGTGTGTGTGCTGTGGGTGTGTTGCTGGCCTGTTATTGTTCATTGTTCAATCATTGTTCATTGAGCATCCTGATGTCCTGGGGATAGAAGCTCCTTCTGAGTCTCTCTGTCCTTGCCATGAGACTCCGGTATCGCTTGCCTGACCGCAGCAGTTCAAAGAGGCAGTTGTTTGGGTGGCTGGAGTCTTTGGTTATTCTCTTAGCCTTGCCCAAGCACCGCTTGTTGCAAATGCCTTGGAGAGTGGGAAGCCCCCCTCCAATTGCGCGTTCGGCTGAACGGGCCACTCTCTGTAGTCTGCTGCAGTCTTGTGCAGTGCTATTCCCAAACCAGGAGGTGATATTGCCAGTCAGGATGCTCTCTATTGTGCATGAATAGAAGTTCTTGAGGATCTTCTGACTCACGTTGAACTTCCTTAAGCGCCTAAGGAAGTAGAGGCGTTGTCGTGCCTTCTTCATAACACTGTCAATGTGTGTGGTCCATGTCAAGTCCTCGGATATGTGGACTCCGAGGTACTTAAAACTGTTCACTCTCTCAACCGGTGCCCCATCGATGCTGAGGGGGCTGTAGTCCCTGACCCCCGACCTCCTAAAGTCCACAATCATCTCCTTTGTTTTGCTGATGTTCAGGGAGAGGCAGTTATCTTGACACCATCCCGCTAGAACCTTAACCTCCTCCAGGTAGGCCCTCTCGTCGTTTGCAGAGATCAGGCCCACCACTACTGTGTCGTCAGCAAATTTGATGATTGTGTTGTTGTTCCACTGTGCCACACAGTCATGTGTGTACAGGGAGTAGAGGAGGGGACTCAGGACACAGCCCTGGGGGGCCCCTATGTTAGAGTGATGGATGAGAAGGTGCAGTTGCCTTCTCTCACCACCTGGGGTCTGCCCGTCAGGAAGTCCAAGACCCACTGGCAGAGGTCATAGTTCAAGCCCAGGTCCAGGTCCCTGTTCACCAGGTGAGTTTGGAGGGGACTATGGTATTGAATGCTGAGCTGTAGTCGATGAATAGCATTCTCACATAGTTCCCCTGCCTCTTGTCCAGGTGTGATGCTGCTGTGTGCAGCACATGGGCTATGGCGTCCTCCGTGGACCTGTTGGGGCGCTATGCAAATTGCAGGGGGTCCAGGTTGATGGGGAGGGAGGAGCAGATGTAGCCCTTCACTAGCTTATCAAAGCACTTCATGGCTATGGAGGTGAGAGCTACAGGGCGGTAGTCGTTGAGGCAAGCAGGCTTGGATTTTTTGGGTACAGGGATAATGGTGGACTTCTTCAGACAGGTGGGGATGACAGCCTGTTCTAAGGACAGGTTAAATATGTCAGTGAATATTGGGGCCAGTTGGTCGGCACAGACTTTTAGGACGCGGCCGGGGATACCGTCCGGTCCTGCTGCCTTCCTGATATTCACTTTCTTAACACAATAGGGACGAACAACGGATATATACGTGTTTCGATTCCACCCGTTGTGGACAGAAGCATGGATATATCCGTGGCAAGTTGTTTTGGCTTTTATCCCATTTTAATAACCTATTCAAGGTCGCCGAGCTGCACTGCAGATGTACCTTACTCTTAGGGGTGCTATCGCGATAATAGAGTGTTCCCTGTGGCAGAAGTTGTCTTTTTTTTTTTATCTCTAATGTAGTTTTCTACTCATCTGAAGCGATAGCTATTGTCTGTTCAACGGAATACCTTTTGGAGTGTGGATTTCACTATGCAATAAGGGGATTTATCATCAGCCAATGGACATATCGATCTACCAGATGGCGATCGATAACGGGGAAATGCTCGGGGGGATCCAACCGACTCATGGTAAGATATTTTTCACGTAAAGTACAACCCGATCGGGCATTGTTTTGATAGCCATCCAGGCGATCGGCCTATGTGGCTACTTAGACGAACACGGTTATTGGTAATCAATAATAAGAAACTACGTCCCCCACCCCCCCCCCACCCCCCCCCTTTCATACATACATGCTTGAGGATCGTGCCGATCATATGCAGTTTTAACTGTAGCATCTGTATAACGGAAATGCCATTGGATATAACATTAGTAGCTATTAGCCCTTTATCTAGCCTTCCAGGAAATATACTAGACCAAATGCCGTATAACGCTTATATTCACGGCGCTATAAAATGAGAACGTATTGATGATTTTTTTTTCTTTAAGCCATTTTGAAGGGATGGTTTATGGACTCAATTGACAATGAGAATGGACAGATAGCAATACTATAATGTATAGATTTAGCTCTACAAACAGCCCCACGTCTGTTTACATTTGCTGGTCCTCTAGAGATTTATTAGACTCATCCCAGTGTCCCCGAATGTGTTAAAGGTCCTCCTCACCTCATGTTCTGTTATCCTGAACACTGAGTCTCCATCAGCAGCGCCCCCCCCCCCCCCCCTCCCCTCTATTGCAGTGGTTTGTAGGCTGGTGCTGTTATTCCCAGCCTCAAACCTCGCATAGAAGGTATTGAGATAATTTGCTAAGGAGATGTCACTGTTCAGTTTGAGGGAGGTGCCTTTGTAAAAAAAAGATCCAAAGAAGTAAGTAAAGTAAGTAAAGTAATCCAAAGAATATATGCATGAGTGGGTTGCAAGATATACAATGTTCTATGTATCTATTATTATTATTATTATTATTATTATTATTATTATTATTATTATTATTATTATTATTATTATTATTATTATTATTATTATTATTATTATTATTATTATTATTATTATTATTATTATTATTATTATTATTTAATAATAATAATAATTATTATTATTATTATTATTATTATTATTATTATTATTATTATTATTATTATTATTATTATTATTATTATTATTATTATTATTATTATTATTATTATTATTATTATTATTATTATTATTATTATTATGTGTGCGTCTTGCAAGGGGTCCTGTCAAAAGCCACATGTGGAGATGACATTACTGCCAGCATTATTACTCTCTTATCCTGTCTGTTGACCATCCCTTTCTCTTTCTTTCCCTCTCTTGTTCTCCCCATTCTCCATAACAACGCCCCACTCTCTCTCTCTCTCCACATCCTGTGAGTGCTTCTCCCCTGTTGGCCCTCGTCGCTGACCCCCCGAGCAGACAGTGCCCCGCCCCCGTCTGTCTCCCATCGTCTGTGAGCACCAGAATACCAATGCCCCTCTACCAACGTCCCGCGACTCAAAGCAATCAATTCCTCTGAGGTATAGGCCCACTGTGTGCCTGTGACATCCATCAGTCTGCCTGGTCACAGTCTCCAAAAGCAAGACGATCAATACACCCCACCCCATCCTGTTCCCAAAATAGGCATCATACTCAAAGCCTACGGTTTTGCAAATTAACTAAGTCATTGACCAGATAGCCCCCACAGAGACCACAATTGTTGCCTTGGAATGATTT
Source organism: Notolepis coatsorum (assembly GCF_963971535.1). NCBI lineage: Eukaryota > Metazoa > Chordata > Actinopteri > Aulopiformes > Paralepididae > Notolepis > Notolepis coatsorum. The sequence continues at coordinate 48,884,283 of NC_140181.1, read as the reverse complement.
AAACGCAGTTGTTTTGTGAAGTGAATCATTTGAAGGGGCACCTATCCCGCCGAGTTTCACCTACAATCAGTGACGGCTGGTCCATAGAGGGCGCCCCCCCCCCCCCCCCCATGATGGAAAGATGAAGAAATAAGAAAGAAATGGTTTTGGATTTTTCTATAATAGTAGATTTAGACCGCTAGAAATATAATAAACATCGTAGTGATGTTCTACCGCAGCAAAAAGTTAGTCTGTATAACAATATATACTGTTCTGTAGTTACTGAAACTGATTGAATATGGCACCGCCCCACCTAGAATAATTTTCACCAGCCGCCACTGCCTACAATAACATGACAACCTTAAAAAATCTATATTGGACAGGATGACTTGCAATCAACAAGCTAAAACATGGCTGTGAAGTAAGATTGGCAGTGATACAAACTGTGACACAGACGGAAAACACTGGTGACATTGACATTCCACCAAAGTTGTGAAGATCTTTGGAGCTGAGCCGGGGTATTAAGAAGCAGTGTGGAGCCACATAACAGTATAGATTTGTATTGAACTGAAAGCGCAATACGTTGGGTTTCTCAGTGTCATATGAAGATCAGTTTCCCAACTTTTTGCTAATTGGCTTCACCCTGTCATGATGCCCATTTCCTCATCATTAATGCAAACATTTTATACCCGCCACACTGCAAAGTAAACTGAAGAAAATATAACCAAAGTGACTTAAGATAAACTACAAACGGAGTTACAGATGGCATAAATTATGATCAACTGCATGACAGCTCTGGTGAGAATTTTCTATTAATTCTTTTGCCTAAAATATGTTCCTTGGCAATGAACGAAGTGGGATAATGATGATGACCTTCATGTGTGACTTGTGCAGTAAAACAAACTCAATCCACACAAGTAAAGTATTTTAAAGGGGAACTATCTTATAAATGGCCTTTTTGAGTGTTTAGCATTGTTTCCTAGCTATGTGAACTTATATTAATATGATCTATGTCTCAAAATTCTCATATTGGCGCATTCTTCCAATTCTCCTCTCACAATATTCACCCTCACTGAACTGAGTCGTTTGAAAATGTGCCTATATGTGATGTCATATAGTCACTGCTGCATGTTAATGTTCAGGATAATCAGAACGCGCACAGTGGTTTAGGAGCCCAGGCTCAAAACAGCTCGAAATCTTGAGGTAGAAAAATGCTGTTTTTGAGGACTTGATTAGAAATACAAAACAATGAATAAAAAAAATATATATATTACAGAGGTGTTCCATAGACTCACAGGAATTGTGTAAAAGTGCCCAAATAGTGAAAGAAATAGTAAAATAGTTCCCCTTTAATTAAGCCTATTATAAAGCATTGTCTTTAGAGTGATCATAACATTTATCCCAGCGAATCTCTTACTTACATCAATATTTTGTTGTCAGAATTGTCTCAGGTTACTGTCATCTTATCTGGCAGGAAATGCTAAAAGAAAAGTCATAAAAGAAAAGGTATCTATCTAGATTGGAACTGATAATTTTTGGACAGTGAGACTTCTTTGAGAAGATGTTCATTAACCACTAGACTAGCTGAGCTTGATAACTTATATAGATGTTGTCGTAAATCATACTAATTTAAGAGTAATAAGAACTACTTATCTCAATTACCGACCTCTATACATGTGAATAGACTCATTCTAGCCAGCCTCACAGCCGCCAAAAAATGTATTGCCTCAAGATGGATACACCCAGATAAATTATGCCAGAAGGTATGGATTCTCACTTATCTTGATGTGATCTATCTGGAGATATCCACTGCTCGGGTTATAGGGGTTAATGAGTAGAATATCGCGATCTGGTTGGCAGCTGTGGCAAAGATAAAAGAGCGCATATAACTCGATTGATGCTGAATAATATTTTATGTATTTAACTCACGTTGAGGTCTGGGGGTGAGTGTGGGGGGGGGGGGGGGGGAGCGAGCGAATGGCGAATTATTGTTTTCCCTTTTTTTGTGTGTAATAGGTTGCTGTTTTGTGATGTCTTTTTGTGTATTATTGTTATTGTTGTATTGTGATGTGTCCTGTTCCATGTAGAAAAGTTTAAATAAAAAAAAATGTTATCACAAAAAACAAAATAACATCTTGCTAAATGTTTATTCAACATCAACTTCAACGTCAACACTGTTTACACTCAAGGAGCAAAATATAGGCCCAGATTTGCACCCCTACAATGTCAGCCTCACACTTTTTGCAAAACAATACACACAGTGATTTGCAAAACACTAAACACACTTGCATTACATTAGACACAGAATGTCAAATTACCACACATATGAGCCAATTGGTTAAACAAACACACCATTGCTTAATTGTAGATACACCAATCAGGTTTAAGCACTATAAAAATGCAGCAGGTGAGTTCACCTGTCTTCAACCAAAATGGAAGGAGAGTGAAGTACTGTACACAGAGAACGTGAAAATATACAATACATCCACCAAACACTACACAAGACAACCAATGATGCAGACTGATGAAAATATACATTTTCTCCCATTTTCCCAAATCAGTCAACATGGAGAATCACAACAAAAATGTATCTTGCCAGATCCAGCTAGGCAAAGAGATAATGTCTAGTATTTTCTGTTTACATTTTTTCAAAAAAAAAATTACTGTAATTTTAACCTGTACTGGATACAGTATTTTATGTTTGTCTGATATTTGCTGAGCTTTCAGTGTTATGCACATAGTAGCATGAAAACTGGGACATGTATTGTTGTGATTCTCCATGTTGAAATGTTGACTGATTTGGTTATATGGAGAGAACATTTATATTTTCATCAGTCTGCATCATTGATTTGGGTATATGGAGAGAAAATGTAATTTCTTTCATCAGTCTGCATCATTGATTTGGGTATATGTAAATAAATAAATTATATTTTCATCACAGCATTGGTCTTGTGTAGTGTTTGGTGAATTTATTGTATATTTGCACATTCTCTGCTTACTTCACTTACAGTACTCTAATCACTGAGAAGTAGAATTGCTAAATGTGTTTTAGGTTAAGCACAGCAGTGTGTGTAACTGGTTCAAACAGAATTAAGTCATATGAAACGTGTGTTTCATATGGTAACAAAATGTAGTTTTTATAAATTAGTGTATGGTTTTGACAAGTGTTTAATTTAGCAAAGGATCTGATGTGTTCTGATAATTGTGTGTGTGGTTGTGCTAATTGTGTGTTTTGAAACACCGGGCCCCGTTTTCAATATCATGCTTAGGCAATCGAAAAAAAACTATATTGTGTGTTTCATTATATACATATGTTTCAGTCTTCTCATAAATTTTTTTTTTTCGATTTTTGGGTCTTTTCCTGCCTTTGGTCCGCTTTGCATTCACATCTCAAATGAACCGCAGCAGGGTTCACTTGCAAGAGTGAATGAGCTTTCACACCACCCCAAACCAACCGGACTATCCGAGGAAATTAACCAGGGTTCGATTAAAGCTTATTATAGGACACTGGACATGGGTATGGATGGCTCCAGGTGCTGCTGCGTTAAAGTGCACATCTTCAATATCTGTACTATTTAAAAGCACAGTGCAGGACACACTCAAAGGTTATCGCACCTCAGAGATGGCAGTGGACATGTATGACAGGACAAAGGCCATATGTAATGGCTTTTGGATTGAGGAACATACTACCAGCCAAAGGAGGAAGCAGAAAAGGATGGACGAGTATGTAGTAGAGTCATCTTGTGGCACAAGCTCAGACCTCAGCTCAGAGACTGTTCTATCCAGTCGTCGACAGAATGCTGCAAGAGCTTGAGAGCAGGTGAGTTGGATAACAACTTATGAGAGGCATACAGGCATGTTATCCAGCCTCAGACCAGTTTCTCTCAGTGGAATTGCTGCAACCCCTCGCCACACATTACAATATCCAACTATTGCCAGAGGAGATCACAGTTGCAAAGTGTTTCCTGGTCAGGACAGGCAGAGATGCAGTCCCTACTATCCAAAGTGTCTTTTCCCTCCTAGATGATAATAATAATAATAATAATAATAATAATAATAATAATAATAATAATAATAATAATAATAATAATAATAATAATAATAATAATAATAATAATAATAATAATAATAATAATGCATTTGATTTATAAGGCGCCTCAGGACACTAAAAAAAAAGTCCACAAATCGGTGAATGAAAAAATTATAGGATCAAATGAAAACTACTTACTAAAAATGGATGTTTAAAAGTACTAAAAACCAACAAAAAATACCAAACACTAACAAACATTCAGCACAGACAATGGGAATGCTGACATAAAAAAAAAAGTTAAAAAAGTAAAAAAAAAAAAAAAAAGTAAAAAAAAAAATGTAAAAATTTTAAGCCCAGGGCTAACGACGCCACTGATCGTTCCGTGGGTGAATTATTGTAATGATCTGGGGTCTTGTGTGTTGCTCTAGTTGTATGGTATTAGGGGCACCACTGTTATGCTGGGGGTGTTGTTTCCCCTCAGGAGATATGGGAGGACAGACCGGATGTTACGTTGTTGTTGTGAAGCTAGCGTATTAGCAGGTAGCTAATTTGATCTTCGGATCAAATAACAAACTCAGCAAGACCAACAGCTTCTCTGTTACAGTGGGTGACAATATTGTCACAAGGAAAGATGAAATTACATACCAGGGCCCTCATTTATCAACAATGCTTAGAAAGTGTTCTATTTTCGTTCTTAACACATTCCCCGGCAATCACGGTGTACAGCGTTATTGCCGGCCATGCGTTGTCTGCCAAACCGCCGCCTGGTGGATGGTCAGGCGAGTTACACTGGTAAACAGGATATGGTTGCTGTGCGTCGATTAAATGTATCCGGCCGTCAGATATTGTCGCAAGGCTCCCGACAGACACTATAGTACATATCGATCGCTTTATAAACTTAGTAATCGATATGATTTCGGCGTTTATTGCGACATACAAACCGGAAATGGACCTAGGCGATCGACGTCCTATACCTGGGATCTTTCACGGCCAGTCTCATTGACGCACAGTAAGAGGACGCTGACGCTATTTTCACCCATACTACATAAAGCATTTACTGACGATCACGGAATTATAAACGACCCCCCCCCCCATTTCATCCATGCATGATAACGCATAACGTATAGGATCATATACAGTTGAATTTTTTAATATAGCGTGTATCGGGAATAAACAGCAATTGATAATCTATATATGCGTTTATGCCTATAACTCACGTTCTATGAATTACTGCAGAAAACGATAAAAACATACTTATATTCTAGAAGGTATTTTTGGATGAATCTATGAATGAAAAAGTATAACGTTCCTACATCCTGAACGATAGATAATCGATGTTGAATGGACCATAGTAATGTCAATTTAGCAATACAATTAAAAAAGTTATAGCCCTGCAAAGAAGGTGAACATCTCCATAGGCTTAGAGTGGTGGCAGTGAGGCTACATTGATGGATATAACCGTGGCAGGGAATGTTTTAAGCACAGAATTAGAATTTAGAATTAGAATTTAGAACGCACAGAAAAATCGGGATTTATCAAACGTGCGTACACAGGTCCTACACACACTCCGTGTTGATAAATACCATTTGTTCTACGCTCCGCGCTCGTGCACGATTTTAAGTATTTGCATATAGAACCGCCCGTAATTAACCATAAACGGTAATGAAACACCCCAATGAAATGTGGAAAAGTGGACTAAGCCGAGCGAACACGTGTTATGGGAGAAATACGCGACAGGCTGACAGACGTGTATACACGGTGATGTCGGATAATATATCTATTAACTTCCTAAAGACCATTGCTGCCTGGGCAGCGCAAACACTAATAAAGACCGTTAAAGGGGAACTCCAACATTTTGGGAAATTAGCTTATTTAACATCTTCCCTGGAGTTAGACAAGAAGATACATACCTTTTTTGTCTCTGTGCGTGCATTTTAGCTTTGGGAATAGACGCTCCGTTAGCATAGCTTAGCTTCATCACTGGAAGTGAGGCAGGACAGTAGCCTTACAGTGCCTTACAGTGTATTGCAAGGTCTGTCAAAAGTTAGGGGGCTAATAACCCTTGCCATAATTTCAGTGCGCCCCCTAACTTTTGATTGCAAGGTCTGACATTGACCCCCTTTTCAGGAGTTGACCTAGAGCCCACCAAGGTCATGCATATCAAATTCGGTCAATGTCAGACCTTGCAATACAATGTAAGGCACTGTAAGGCTACTGTCCTGCCTCACTTCCAGTGATGAAGCTAAGCTATGCTAAGGGAGCGTCTATTCCCAAAGCTAAAATGCACGCACAGAGACAAAAAAGGTATGTATCTTCTTGTCTAACTCCAGGGAAGATGTTAAATAAGCTAATTTCCCAAAATGTTGGAGTTCCCCTTTAACCACTGTTTGCCGTTGGTGTCATTAATAACCATGCTGGAATATGACTGCCTTTTTTTTTCGTTCGATTAATACCCAGGGATTAAAGTTCTCCGTAAATTTTCTACCTGCATGGTTTAATATGATTTGTAGAGGCATACAATCTATTTTGATGTCGGTATTAGGTATAGCCTATATAAATTATATATGCATAGCCTACATTATGCAACAGTAATTTGCGCATAACGCAGCATGGCACAGACATGTCACACGGAGCCCTGCAAAGCCTGCATACAGTAAACTAACTTGATCGTTAACTAACGATCGTTAACGTTAGGTTAAGTATATAACCAAGTTCTGTGAATGCTAGTGACGCTCAGCGTCATATTGCATATATCTCGCTTCAGCGTATATACACTGAATAAATTTCAAAATGTACCTTTACATGCCAGCATTCATCTGGCCACACCCCCATCCGCTTACCTACATAAGCAGGGGTGGTGCCACACACTCATCTCCTTCCCAACAAATTTCACCACAATGAAAAATCAAGGGCCGCAGCGGCGTCTAGACGCTGAGCGTCACTAGCATTCACAGAACTTGGTTATATACATAACCTAACGTTCTGTTTCATGCTAGCTGCCGCTCAGCGTCATATTGCATATCAGGAGCTGAGCGGGAGCTAGAAGCTTGACAAATGTACCCCGCTGAGGCCCCCCACAACCATCAGACCGGGGAGGACCGAGCCCCCCCGACCCTCCCTAATGGAGGATACCCCCCCTATTGGAGGTTCACGGGAGGGCGACGGATCCGACCGTGCGAAGAGGCACTCAAGCAACTCAACGCACAGGGTGAGCAGACGGTGGCTTGACCCCACGACTACACACACGCACAACCCGCATGCCACCCGGGAACGAACGGAAGGAACAACCTCGTTACTGCCCCCAGAAATCACGGGGTCAAGAGCAAACCCAACCCTGTGGCAAGGCCGGAGCAGCGGAGCGCGAAGGAAGACCCAGACCCACTGAAGGGACTGGATCCCCTGGAAAACGGGGGCCCGGGGAGGTCAATGACGCCAGGCATCAAGACCCCACCAGGCGGTCACTTAGTGACACCCCCACATCGCCAGCGTATTCGGATAAGGCCCCTCCAAGAGCGGACCCTTTCCCCCCAATAGCATACCGCCTGGCACACTGACCCTGCAGAACAGGCAGTCAGCATGGCCGTAAGCACACAAAAAAGATTAACCAACGGAAGCAGGCAGCGCACCGGGGAAACCAGGCAACAGGCTGTAACCTGAGCCTGGAGCACTGCGGACGAGACAGGCGCCAAAGGAGTCCGCTGAAAACAGCCCCCCCGGCGGAAGGGGCGTATGCTGGCGTTGTTGCATGACAAAGCCTCCATTAAAAAAAACCCACCCAGAGGGGTTGAGGCAGAGAAGGCTGACATGATTGGCAGACGTCATGAACGTGGAGGGGCACACTCAACCACGTAACACGGGAGTTGACTCTGCTCCAACACACCAGGGAACCAACCACCCTGTCGTTACCATATGCGGTGGTTGTTCCTATAACCCCTCAAGAAAAAACTCCAAAACACACCTGCGGGCATACACTGGCTATACTGCAGTACAAGTGTTTCAGTTTTCAAAAAAGGGTTATCCCAGGCCTACGGTATCAACTAAACTTTACTTCGGACCGGGCCCGGCGGCACGGGAAGCACAGGCTTACCAGAGGAGGTCCAAGACCACCCCAACAGCCCCCTCTTCGCCACTACTAACCAGGACCGAACCTGCGTAGCGTCCGAGATCGAACGAGATCGGGCGTGTACAGATTGGCATGGCCGTAAGCCATTACGATAGTGCAGAGTACAACATGTACCCAACAAAGGGTCTCCATAGCGCCTAACCCTGTGACACCCGGACCGACCTAGCATTTTTCCCCCCGAAAAAAGCACAAGTCCCTCAGGGTACCAGAACAGCAGATCTGCATCCCCGGTGGACAACGGGTTAACTGACCTGGACCAGCGTGACCAGACCAGTCCTGTGTCCTAACCACGCCGACATGCCCACTCCAGGAGAGGGGGTAGGTATGCGTGTCGATCTAAAACATGAAAAGAGGGCGCCACCCAGACGGTCCCCATTTAGACCGTGCTCAGTGGCCCACCCCAAGGGCGTGAGACCCCTCTACCTATGTTCAGACCTATTCCGTTAACATCCCCCAGATATGAACGAGAATTCATCGAGACAACCTAGTAAACTGGCGCTCGGAAGAGACAAAACCCCATCCCAGTTGCCCTATAAAAACGCTGTTTTAACAAGCAACCAAGGCGCACTTAGCCCCTGTGTGATAATGTCACAGAAACACACCTGAGCCAGCACTATGTATGCGTCGAGACCCAAACACATCAATGGATAGTCTAGCAAGACACCAAACATTGTTCCTCCAAGTCGCCTGGGAGAACGACACGGAGCCGTCGTGCTTCATGTACCTTCCTCTTTTTATTCAAAAAAGAAAGAACACAGACTGACATGAATCCCTCGTGACAACGCTGGGGGTACTTTTTTTTTACATTTTTACATCCCACCACCCTCCCATAGGGAGGAGACGGAAATCCCCAGAGAGACTTCCCACGCGAGCTGTATAGATTGAAAAGAATATATTGCAACATTGAGCCATGTAAAATTTCGGGTTAGGGCTCTCCGAGGAGGAGGCACTGAACCAATACACACTCAATAATCGAATTGAATCGAATACACACACAATAGAGCAGGACTCCTTTTTGAAGTTCTACTCACCTTGACAATCTGAGGAGGAGGCTCTGAACTCTGAGGAGGCTCCATCACAGGGAAGGAGAGTCCTAACTCACAGAAGGCCCGAGTAGGAGCTTCGTGAGGAGGAGCCCTGACCACTCCCTGAAACAGATCCATCATATGGACCTGAACAGCTCACGGAAGTCTTACCAACAGAGACGTGCACAGTGACGTACTCTATGGCGGGGGCATTTCTGCGGTGCACACGCCCAATTTTCCAGGGCGTGGGACCAGGAAACCCCCCCCCCCCCCCCCTCTTACCCTGTAACGTGCCGAACAGCAACGTGACAGGAACCTTGAAGGACAGGAGGTTGTAACCCCTGCCCATCAAAAGGGGAGGAAAGGATTACCAGTTCACCCCTTTACGACCCCACACCCATGATACGATGTAATGACAAAAAAGAGCATGACACAGTCACAGTCAGCTACATGAAGTGTCTAACAGCTTCACACAGCTCATGTGCTAACCTGCTATCTGATTTTTACTAAGGAAAAAACACAGAATAGAGAGGGCCCCCTTAAGAGCCCCGGTACCAGACTTACACATGTGCTTCTGTGGCCAACCTAACCCAGTTGTAGATCACAAGACACACACAACCCTTTATCACCACAAAAAATGGCAAATACACTCTACAGAGGAACGCCGTTTTTCATAATGAGAGAATACACAATTCTCGATTAGTATCGGCCACAGGCCTTGCTAAGCACACGAAAAGTGACCAAACAATCTTTTCTTTAGGAAAATATAGTTTCTCAAGCGGTTTTAGCACAACCCCAGCAACCAAGCTAAGGGTTACATCGTATCCCACAACACAGTGACACAATATATTGTAAACAACATGTCTGAGAGGAGGGTGGGGAAGTCCCCAGGGAACCGGGGGGAACACCCCTCCTACCTTACCCTTAATACGGCCAGTTGAACAGGTAAACCTGTTAATATGTGAACACACTGTTCATTGTCATTACAGGCTGAGAAAGAATTCATTCTTCACTCATATGTCACTAAGCATAGCTTTATAGGTGAATTTAACCCCCTTAGTTGTGAGTACACGGTACATGAACACACATGATGTTTCTCAACACAACAAACCAGATCATTTTTACATCTGTAACAAACAACCCGATTTGCATGGAGAAGCTAATACCAGTGACAAGACAATTCACACACAACTCGCGTCGTATCCTAAATGTATTGCAGCAACACCCGTTTTGGAAAACATCGTTATTACAAAACATTAGAAGGGAAGGAAGAAGACGCGTTTTAAGGTCTGGTCAGGACCTTTCCTACCGTGAGCGCAGACCAAGCGAACTGCAGTCTGCTAACAGGGCACCGATAGTAAACACAGCATCCTGTGTTGACAACACGGGCAGCGTCGCTGCTCCACCCTGCCGCTACGGTTCTACTTGTTGACGCAGTCCTCGCCGGCCGGGCTCCCGGTAGGTTCGACTAACATCCTCTGTCAAAGATGACGTCGTAGTCAGAGTGTTTAAAGCATGTTATAGTCTCAGAACGTTCAACAGTGTAGCATTAAGCTAACAGCCGATCGGCTGATAGCCACAAGCTAACGTATACCAGCCTGGTAAACACAGCGATCTAACGCTGCAGCTAACAGCTGCGCGGCTAACAGGTAGGCCACAACTAGCACGCAAGCTAAGCAGCTATCACCTGAACTTGTACACAAACGATATAACAAGCCACACTTCCGACAGGCCGCCGTCTGAAACCCTCCTCACCTTTAAGAGAGAAGAGAAAAAGAGATGTCAACACAGTTTACAACGGTGATTTTACCAGACATCCGGCGGAGCCAGCACAAGTCCCATCTGGGTTGCAGCCGACTTGAACATGGATCTTCCGATAACGAACATCCATGCCCACATTTCCTCGTTAGGGTATACTCTCATTTGTATATGAAAGATGGGGCCTACACGGTGACAGAGAAGCATCCACTCGTCCAGAGAATCCTATGATCACCAGTTCCTGGTCGTGGCCCACTAGTTGACTATAATGGGTTTCAAACCAAGATCCTCCGCCGTCGCCTAAGAGGCTGAACAGAGGACCCTAATCTGGGGCCGGTTTTCGTAAACATTGTCAGCTAGCCCCCATAGCACTAACAGACAAGTGGTGCTCGCAAGCAAACATTACACACCCAGGCTTGAAAACCAAAAGTCCCTCACAACAGACTTCCACAGTCCAGCTGCATAGCAGGAGGGTTGAACCCATCCAGGTGCAGCAAAGGAGGACTGCAGTTTGGGGAGTATATTAGCGACGCGAGCCCCTAATACGAAAAACCGGTGGAGGTTTTAGAATGATCATCTTCCAGACACTCCAGTGACGAAGACAATATCGCCGTATTTTCAACGTATCTCCTTGTTCTTCCTTTCCTCAGAGTAAATATTTTTCTCCACGTCAAGTGGCATGTGAGCAGCACGTAGCTTGTGGATGAAATTTGAGAAGAAGATGAGTGTGTGGCACCACCCCTGCTTATATAGGTAAGAGGATGGGGGTGTGGCCAGATCAATGCTGGCATGTAAAGGTACATTTTGAAATGTATTCAGTGTATATACGCTGAAGCGAGATATATGCAATATGACGCTGAGCGGCAGCTAGCATGAAACAGAACTGTTGTCCTTGTATCTTCACGCTTATGAAAACATTTAATAATATTTATAGACTATAGGCCCTCGTTTGGCCATAATAGCCTATTCTCAAATGGCTAAATCTCCTCACTGACGGACCCATGTATAGCCTATATCATATTCCTATTTGTCTCCAAGGAATCGTGGGGCTCTGGGAAGAAAGGGAACCCCTGCTATAGCCTATCCTTTATAATGTTATAGGCTATTTTATTTACAGTAGTCTATTTATGATTTGTTTCCATAGCCAGTCTCAGTTATGCTGTGGCTGAGATGGGTTGGGATTAATGAAGCTAATAGGAGACTGCTTCTCGGCCATACGAATTAAAGCCACGATTGAAAAGAATGTACTTCCTTCTTGACAATAGCATATACTATAACAATAATACGAGAGCATACAAGAACAATGAATCTCACTGCCATGTATTATTATTATTATTATTATTATTATTATTATTATTATTATTATTATTATTATTATTATTATTATTATTATTATTACGTCAGTCAAACTAATGCACGAAAGCTTATTTCCGCATTGCAGTATTCATATTCTACCGCTGGGCGCCAGGTACACATGGTCAGAGCTGTGCGTAGATATACGCACAAAGTCAAGCACACGTTCAAATTGGTAAGTCCCACACTTTGCTTAGAAATGATCGTACGCACGGGTTACGCACATATCTGTGCGTACGCACCATTGATAAATGAGGGCCCTGGGTTCCATCCTAGAGGCAAATCTTTCCTGTGACAAGATGGCATCCAATGTAATCAAAAAAGTCAACCAACAAACAAGATTCTTGTACCGGATCTCCTCTCTGGTAAACAAAAATACCCTGAAGACTCATTCAAGTTCAAGTTCAAGTTTCAAGTTCAAGTTTCTTTATTAGTTGTCATACAATACTTTTATATGAAATGCTTTTTCCTGTTCATTCAAGGGTACTACGACTATGCTTGCACCTCATGGTACCAAAGCACTTCAAAGGCACTAAAAACAAGATTACAAACATCACAAAACAAACTGGTCAGACTACTGCTTGACCTTACTCCTAGAACCCACCTCACCCCTGCTCATTTTGACAACCTAGGATGGCTTAGAGTAGCAACTTGCAATGGGCCTGGTCTACAAGATACACTACACCACTAAGGTACCCATGTACATGTCGAAATACTTCCCAAAGGTCAGTGAATACCACAACCACAAGACCCGAGGGAGTTCCACAATTCATGTCCAACCCAGATTCGGCTCAAACAAGGGACTAAACACGTTCCTACGAGAGAGAGAGAGAGAGAGAGAGAGAGAGAGAGAGAGAGAGAGAGAGAGAGAGAGAGAGAGAGAGAGAGAGAAGAGAGAGAGAGAGAGAGAGAGAGAGAGAGAGGCACAACATCACTCTGAAGCTAGCCTTAATGTTCCCATAATAACAGTGTAGCGAGAGAGAGAGAGAGAGAGAGAGAGAGAGAGAGAGAGAGAGAGAGAGAGAGAGAGAGAGAGAGAGAGAGAGAGAGAGAGAGAGAGAGAGAGAGAGAGAGCACAACATCAGTTAGGACCTGTTTCAGTGATTGTGTTCAGTTAGGACCTGTTTCAGTGATTGTGTTAAACGTTTTTTTTGACAGCTGACAGCTATGGCGTCGGGTGTGGCTGGAGTGACAGCAGCCCTCCTAACTTTTATCTTGTTCTTAAACATTGCAGGGTTTCTTGGCTATACCCCCCATGATTTAAATTGCAGATTCTTAAAGGAATGTAAATCACAAATTGATGATACTCCTTCGAAAGGAATGAACGCCAAACATTTTGGCTTCGGTAAAGCGGCGGTGTTGACTACGTTTGTTTGTCACCTGGGGCAATACTGCGTCAATTCCAAATCAAACAAGCGGAATTATAGCAATTTGCCTGCTATTGTCCGGGGATATTCACCAGTGTCCTGGCCCGGGAAATTCAACTTCAAATGGGGAAGGAATCAACTTAACGGATCTGCCGAGGAGCGACTACACCCCCCCCCCCCCCCCCCCCCCCCCCCCAGGCAGTGGCGGCTGGTGAATTCTTCTCCAAGGGGGGCGCTATACCAAACATTTTGCAAACATGTACCGAGGCACGCATTGGCGAAACCACACACTGAGTAGCCTACTGTGCAGGTCAGAGCATCGGCGAAACCATAAGGTACGAATATTTAAGTAGGTAGAGTACAACTATCACCATTGCCATCAATCAATATATGATCACAGTCAATGCAGCCACGTCTCTCTCTCTCTCTCTCTCTCTCTCTCTCTCTCTCTCTCTCTCTCTCTCTCTCTCTCTCTCTCACGCCCGTATTCAGATCCCTCCAATAATAATCACAGATGTATATCATTTTAAACAAGTTACCATTATATTGTCCCGGGTGATTATGCCCCCCACAACAAGAGATATGTAATGTTAATTACCTGAAATTATTCCATTTTTGGGGGGGGGGGGAAACCCTGCATATATCGGTATCGGTTGATATCGGTTGATTTCGGTATCGGAAATTAAGAGTTGGACAATATCGGTATATCGGTATCGGTAGAAAAGCCAATATCGAGCATCCCTACTCAAAAGGTATTGTTTTGAGGGATTTACCTGCATTCGAGGTTGTAATGTCCTGCCTTCATGCTCCATGGTAGCTAATAGTAAGCAAACTCTCCGGACTGGGGGAGTGACAACACAGCAGGAAGGACCCTGCTTGCTTGGAGGAGCGCTAGAAAACGCACTCTGATTCCATCATATTACATCATATTTGAACACACTGATAGGCGAAATGTATTTGCTAGACCTATTTAATTGGCTGCGATGATACAGCGATGATACCAGTGCACGCCCACTGTGTGCGCAATACGTCTCGCCCAGCTTCAGAGGTAGTCTACTCTCATATCAGACAGTGACGTCATGTGAATCACAAAACAATGATTTATATTTGATATATTAAGGTTATTGTGCATTTGAAACACAAACATACTTAAAATTAGTAACTATTATTCATTTTAAACATGTTTATTTTATTTTTAGGGGTCTAAAATAAAAATAAAAATAAAACATTTTCTTCTTTTCCTGCTCTCTTTACCAGGGGGGGGGGGGGGGGGGGCGCCCTAGCGCCCCCTATGGGCGGCCGCCACTGCCCCCAGGTAAGCTCGGGGTTCGGGGAATCTGCGGGCGTTACCTGTGGCATCTTCACTGATCCGTCTCCACTTCTCTGCCTGGGAGCTGTTTTGAGGGCCATAGGAGATGACACCGGGCGATCCGAGTGTGGAGCATCGGGAGAAGGAGACGGTGAAGCAGGGAACGACATCGGGTGGAGAGGCGACTTCGAGCGGATTGAGGAAGCTGGAGCCACCGTTAAATCATTACCTGACGCGGGCAGTGAAGAAAGACGGGCCGGGATAGTCGGGTGGATCCACATCGATCACGATCACCTCTCCGTGATGGTGAAATTACAGCGGGATCATCAATCTTTACCATTGAAAATGGAACTATAAAGGACACAGGTAATCTGGATTCTGTCTTTGATTCCAGATGATTACACCTGATACACTTAAACACTAGGAGTCTCCTCCCCAAACTCCACAATCTTCGACTGCTTGCTAGTAAGAATAATCTTTCAATAATTTGCTGTAGTGAAACATGGCTAGATGATTCTGCACCAGATGCTGAAATTGAAATAGAGAATTTCACGGTGATAAGGAAAGATAGAAATAGGAATGGCGGTAGTGTCTGTATATTTGTGAGGTCAGATATTGATTTTAATGTTAGAGAGGATTTAAATAATGATCAAATAGAGGCAGTCTGGTTGGCTATTTCTCTCCCCAAAAGCAAACCAATCCTCGTTGGGGTGTGCTATCGTCCTCCTAATCAGTGTGATTTTTATGATTTATTGGGAGAGACCTGCTCTAATTGTGATGACTTTAGCACAGCAGAGATTATTGTCCTTGGGGATTTAATAATAATAATAATACATCTATTTTATATAGCGCTTTTCCAGGTGCTCAAAGACGCTTTACATGGGCAGGAGAGACAAACTATGGCAAAACAAAAAACAGAACAAAAATAATACATGACAAAAATAAAATAACACCGACAGAATTAGAGGTCAAAAGCAAGATTGAAAAGGTGAGTTTTGAGGGCTGATTTAAAAGATGTCAGGGTGTTTGCATCACGGATATGGCTGGGGAGGGCATTCCAGAGGGAGGGGGCAGCAGCAGCAAAGGCCCTGTCGCCCCAGGTCCGGAGCCTGGTCGTGGGAGGTGTCAGGAGGTTGGCATCTGCAGACCTAAGGCGACGGGTGACGGGTTAAACACTGACTTTCTCAAGAAGGACTCTAATATTTTCAAAGCACCTTTTGTAGATTGTTTGATCTTCATCAGATGCTTAAGGAACCTACTCGTGTTACACACACCTCCCAAACCATTATTGATCTGGTTTTGGTATCGGATAGGACCAGGATAAGCAAAATTGGAGTAGTAGAATATACTATTAGTGACCATTCCATGATCTTTGTGACTAGGAAGATTCAGAGAAATATTTTTAAATGTCACAATACAGTGAAAATTAGGTCTCTGAAAAACTATAGCAAAGCTGCTCTCATCGAGTGTTTTAATAATGTAGATTGGGCAACTGTACTGAAATGTAATAATATTGATAAAGCCTGGATATGTTTTAAATGTATTTTTCTAAATGTAGTGGAGAAACTAGCACCAAGCAAAGTGGTAAGGATCAAGCATAGAACAGAGCCCTGGATTACTGATGATATATTAAAACTGATACATTTAAGAAATCTATGTTTTTCAAAATGTAAGAAGTCAAGGGATAATTCAGACTACCAAGAGTTTAAGAAACTAAGAAGTGAAGCAAACATTGAGATTATGACAGCCAAAACAATCCCACTTTTCTGAAAAGATAGTCGAACACAGGAACAACCCCAGTAAATTGTGGAAATCAGGATCTAGGCTACAGCAAAAGGCTAAAAACCAAACCTAGCAGCCTTATGTAGCAGGGTGGATTATCCCTGCTTCGTGGGAACTGTGGTGCACGGTCACTAGGTAGCGAGACACAGTAGAACTCTGGCTAGCTGCACCTCCGTCTTTGGGGTCAGGAGCGTCAACTGGAGGCTGGCAGTGGGGGTGTATGAGGCCCAGGATTTACAAACCTAGTCCGGTACTTGTTCCTGGCCTATTCGTTTGAGGTTTATGGCAGTAAGTATGAGCAGCGTGTTTGGTGCCAGGCTCTTGCGGACAGGGGGATAGTATTTTTTATTTTTAGTTGGAAGTAATAGCTTAGGGGGATAGGTGAGGGCATAACTACTGTGATCATATTGTATCAGTTCAATCGCGGGTTGAAGCGTCGGACTACATGAGATGAAAGGCCCATTGAATCGTGGGCTCGGTATATCTGTGTTGGCAAGATTCGACAGGGCGCATTTTGGGGAATGGAAATACCTAATAGTTTAACCCAGAACCGGACGCAGCGAAGTTGGTAATTTTTTGCGTATCTGAACAATGAGTGAGATATGTATTTGCGCCGGTGAGATGGGGCGAGTGTCGGCCGGAAGCTGTGACTCAAGCAGAGCCCGGGTGAGACATGTTCCATCGGACGTTAATGCAATAGTTCAACGTTGTTTGGATTATGTAATCAGAAGTTGTAAGTATGAAAAGCGATCGATATGGTACAGGGAGCTTGTTATGGATCACGGGGCATAAGCGAGTCAAGTAATATGAGGGGGGCCTGACTGGACGTAGACGCAGGTTGTAACATGTTAAAACAGAGGCAGCCGTGGCTGTTTCAATTCGACGAAACGTGCTCTCTGCATTAATATCGACCGAACTAAATGAAGATTATGCCCGCATTAGGGTGTAATTAAAATAGATCAAGATGACGAGGGGGTTGTCTACAAATTGAGTTTGTGGATTACAGAAACCCCAAAGTCGCGGAAGATCCCTTTTAGTGCGTGTTACTCCGGAACATATTACGAGGCACGTCCGCCGTGATGACCGGCGAACAAATAGTACTTGGTAGCGATTCGGTTGAAAGACTGGTTGTATTCTGAACGTTAGGTAAAATTAAAGTGAACGGTTGCACTTAATTTTGGTTTAAATAGTCGCGCGATGTATGTTTGAGTGATGGCTATTGGTTAGGAATGTTTGTCGAAAGGCGAGAGATTATTGTTGTATTATTATGAAATTTTAATGACCAACAACCGTGGGGAAATGTAATAGTTGAACGCCGGTTTTTTCGAAGTGTACATTGCATGTATGCAGAGCAGCCTTGGCCGGGTTGTTGTGTAGTTTTAACGTGGATCAGGGTGGTATACGAGTCTGGAGCAAATCATATTGGAGATTGGGGCTAACTAGCTTAGCTCTGTGGAAGAACCGCGGTAAATCTAGGGACGTTAAGGCGACGATGTGGGAGAATTGACGAAACACTGTGGCGGCAATTGCAGGTAAGAAGCGAATCGAGGCGTAAGTTGAGGAGATTGTGGCCGTTTTGAGGGTTATAGTTAATGCGGTAACAATTGTGTACGTTATTTTGGTGGAGGAAGAAGTCGCTGTTTGATGACGTCATGGTGTGGAGTGGAATGTGTGAAACGTCCTGGCTGTGCATGGAGCCGGGCGAGGAGAAGGGTAGGATAATTGGTTTATGATTCATGTTGGACTGTGTATGCGGCGTTGGTATGTGAGAATGTTTTAAAAATTCTTTTCTTTTAAAGTAGTTTGTTATTTAAGCATGGGTGAGTTGTTTATTGTTAGATTGGTACTGGGCAGATTGGATGAATGTACGGATCTCGAACGTGGCATAACTTGGGGCTTCCGGGAGCGCATGGAACCTCGCATCAGGTTGGCTGGCTACTTAGCTGGTATGTGAGTTTGGGGGATAACGCCGTGATGAGGGCTTGTACAATGTTATGATTAGAAGCGGTGTGGTGGCGTTAGATATGGGGTATTGGTGAGTAAAGCGATTGTTTGATAATAACGTTGATTGAGAGTTATTTGCAAAAGTAGGACGCTTCGGTTGTAATGTTGTATGGCCCTGGGCGAGAGCGCCGCGGTGCACCCTTGGGAAACGGGGAGCTGGCTATTAGAGCTAAGCTAAGCTACCTATGCTAAGCTAAACTGACGGGGCTGTTGAGCTACCTGTGCTAAGAGTACGGTTGATTATTTTCATGTTGTATGAACGAACGAAGAGTCTGTAGCATGGTGCAACTTGTGACCGCCAGCGGAGGGATAGCAGTGCACGACTTCCGGATTGACAGGAAGCGTCGTAGCAACTGGGATTCACAAACCAGCTACACATTGAACCTGTAACACTGGGCAAGAATATGTTACACAAGAGTATAGTCTTGACCGAGTGGGGTTTGAGAGCTGAGTTGGGAAAGCACTCTACACTGAAAAAGACATATTGCTTGCGTTATATTTGATTAAATACATCTACATTAGAATCACATGTCACCTATATACAGAGCTAACGTTCCCAGAATATTCTGTTTAAAGTTTTTGAGTCTTAGCATGATTGGAACTTAACTAATAATAATGTTTAATTTCTAATGAGTGGCGTTTGATAGAGATGCTTATATTTGTATTGTGCATGATTAGTGTTGTGTGAAGAAGTGATTTTGATATCTGTATAGTATGAAATTATTATGAGTTAAATCTTTAATACACTGTTGATATGATTAGGATATTTAATGCTTGACACAAGCCTCAGACTTGTAGGAAATTATAATTTATTGATGGAGGTTTGCTGTCTGTGTTAGAAAACAATTTTATTAATGCAATGACGATTTAATGATATGATTGTGTTTACAGTAGTTGAGATAATACTAGGTGAAATTGCAAATATGTGCTACTTAACCTCTGGGGGGAAGGGATTTAGCCTCCCCTGGAGGCAGTAGGAATGTGTGTTTTATTCAAACCTCGAGGGCGGCTTGCCCCCAGGGTGAGATGTATGAAATGATTAACCTTTTGATGAAGTTGCAGGGGGCCTGCATATGGTGGTAGCGCCTGTTGTTTATGATCGCTGTTACACTCGTGAGAGGGACCTATAATAGATCTTTACAGCAGGAAGTTGATAATGTTGTATGCCCAGGCGGGGGCAAACGGGACAGCTGTTGCTTACAATGGCTGTTTTTTATGACAGGATGATGAAGCAGGCCTGGTAAGATTAGATGCAACAGGAGAGAGGTCAGAGGTGAAGATAGGAGAGAACAGTTGGAGGAGTGATAACAGATGCAGCTGTTTTTACAACAGGGAGACAGGAAGATAAGGTGCTAGTTTGGGATAGCATAAGGGAGACAGGAAGTGACAGAAAGGTGAGACAGTTGGCGGCTATTCAGGAAACAGTTGGAGAGTGAGCGAAGAAAATCAAAGTAGGCATTCATTTGGGGTTATGACTTATGAATGATAACTGTTTTGGTATGGGAATATTTGGGTCTGTCTGTGCACTGGAAGGCATGGATAGGTCTGAATTAAAGATGGATTCCAGTCCATCTTTGAAGTGAGGGAAGAGGAGCAGATGTGAGTGTAGACTGTGTTAGCCTGAAGTTGAGAGCAGAAGAGGGAGGAACAAACTAACATTGTTTGTTAAGGATGTTGGTTGATTAACGAGTTGTATGAGAGAGAGTTTGAAAGTATTTGTTTATGAGATGTGTTATATGTTGGGAAGAGAGGCTGTGAAATATGGAATGAAAGGTGTTTGTTTGGTTTCATGTTGTGTTGTGTGTTGAATGTAGGGGTGAAGTAGGCGTGAATGTTTTTTTTTTGTGAATGTTACACTAAAGTAAATCTGTGGATGATTGTGTGCCAGGTGGTATGCATGAGTTGGGCAGGCGTGAATTACTTTGTCTTTGAGTGGTTACCTGATAATGTGAGGATGAATTGAGTGGCGTGTGAGTGCATGTCTGGGTGTCTTGATTTCCGTGGGTGCTTGAAACTGAGATATTGGATGAAAGGAGTTTTATTTTATTACCTTCATTTGATATTGTTTCTTTTAAGAATGGTTTGTCAGTACATGGGTCTATTTTAATTTTTGATTGTGTGGACTGGATGTGTTTGAATGGAGCCTGTAGGGGAGACTGTGCTAACATAGAGGTGTCAAGTCACAGAGACATGTTTGAATGGGGCAGTTGTGTGATGGTGATGAGTGACAAAGTTGTGTGCATGTGAAGTTTGGAGCTTGTTGTTTTTATTGATTTACTGTTTTAGGTATGAATGGTAATTTCACGTGTAGGAGGTGCAGAACATGTGGTTAAAGGATGTGGTCTATTGGGATATTTTTTTAATTATTTGCCTTTTGTTTTTATTTCTCATCTGCTTTTTATGGTCTGGGTGTGAGAGGAGAGGACTGTTGGAGGCTGGGATGCATTGGAACAGATCAGATAAGTAGTGCCACCGCGTTTGCATATGGATTTTGATGGCTTCCCTTATAAAGTATGTTGACATATGGTGTAAAAGGATTTGCTTTGTGCTTGTGTTTCTTCAACAGTTCAGTCGAGGGGGATTGCAGATCAGCAGCGGGAGGACACATGAATACATTACATTAGAGCGGTAACGTAGGATTTCATCTTCCCTGTTACTCTGCAGTCCAGCGGTGGTCAGTTACCAAATTGTGGTAGGAGGATTCTTGTATGCATTTCGCCCCCGTCTCTACAGGTGCGGGTGGGGCCAGGTTGTAATAACTGAACAGATGGGGTTTTGGGACAAATTTCCAGGCTAAAAAACTCGTCTGACGACCAGGTTGTCATGCCAAGATGGATGACTGGACTTGGGGACATGCCTGGCCTGGGGGGCGGAGCCGGCCTGAGGGCTGAGCTGGAGAATGTGGGCTAGAGTCTCTGAGAGATTATGGATGGAGTGGACTGTGGGGGACAGGGGGGTGACTGTACAAATAGCTACTGATGGGCTTTGTTTTGTGCACATTGATTTGGTAAGACGCGCAAACAAAGGGCGGATAAATTACACAACGCAGGGACAGGTAAAGACGCATTCACATAGTGAGGTTATGGCCAGAGTAAGTGAAAAAAAAAATTAGTTCTGCTTTCCTCTACCAGACTGGGCTGTGGAAACCAAGGTGGTAAGATTATGACCATTATATGTGTCATAAAGGGGGGAGGATAGGTGGGAAGCAATTGATTGATTATGCAAATGTAATTGTACTATTTAAAAAAAAATATTAATAGGAGAAGAAACAAATGAATGTAAAAATGAATACTAATGCATGTTGTCTCCCCCAGATCATATAAAGGAATGTGGAACCAAACGTTCTGTAACTTAAGAAAATTGTGTTTTTAAAAATTGTGTTTTATGTTAAGGTATAAGGTTAAGATTGAATTCTTTTATTGTTTTCAACAAACCCAAAAGTAGTTGTTTAAAAGGTGGGCCTCTGGCTAATGAGCCTTGAGGGGAAGAAACTCATTGATGATATGTACTAGAGAAAAAGAAAGAAAAAATTGGGAACATTTGAAAAAATGATTTTTATTATTATATTGTATGGTTAGTATGTATAGAAAATCAAGTCAATATACAGTATATGACAATGTGAATTGTCAAAGTGGGGAATGTGGTAATATTGCCTTTGAATTCCATAACTAAAATGTGTGAATAATTAGGAAACCATAACATTATGCCTTGTATACTGGTTAGCAGCAGAGTGGGCTGCAGGGCTAAATGAGGACCGATACTAGAGACAGTTGCAGCAGATAAACAGACAAAGGTCACACCTACTGTGACCAGATTACCACCACACCGACGGGGGCCACTAGCAGAAACCCGCTGTACTCAGCAAAAGATCACACCGACGGGGGCCATCGACACCAACCCACACCCGGGGACAAGAACCAGCCCCGACAGGAAGACAATGACGGGGGCCACTCGGTTTATTGAGTCAAGATCCACACAGGAGATCGAGGAGGTGGGGGCAGCCGGCCCCCCCAGAGAAACCCAGAGGTGGGGGCAGCCAGCCCCACAGGAGACCGCCCTCAGAAGACCGCCTGATTGGACCAACTGTATTAGTAAAATGTGCTATTATCGGCCCGAAATGAGAGTACTTAAGAGCGAACATATTGGTAGTTCAGGAGCCGCAGAAACCCCAGGTCTGCGGCTCCACCCCTCCCCACCAGAGAGACTGTGCTGCTTTTGATGTAAGTAAGCCGGATGGAACCATTATGTTTGGTTAGAATAGAATGTAACTTAGCTTAGAAACCAGGCTTACTTATATGCAAAAAGGGCTTACAGTATTGTCAATGTATGTTCAAATTATGTTAACGAATGACTGTTGTATGTACCTATGTTGGGGTTTGAGATGCAAACCTTGTTGATTCCTGTACACAGCAGACATGTTAATGTTTTCTGATAATCCTTGTATGTGAAAGGCAACCTTTTATTCACTCTTGGCTAGGGATGGGTATCGTTAGGATTTTATCGATACTACTACTCTTATCGATACTGCTTAACGGTTCGGTACTTTATCGATACTCTTATCGGTTCTTTTTGGTTCTTTTTTTGCAAGAAAAAAAGACAATTAATTAAGAACAGAATCAACATTGCTTTATTATTTATAAATACAACTTTATAAATAAGTATTATAAATAAATATAATTTCTTCAGCAACAGCAGCAGCAATGTTCTTTTATATAACTTTATAAATAAATATAATAAATGAATATAATTTCTTCAGCAACAGCAGCAACAATGTTTTAAATGTGTCGGACTCTGAATTATAGACTTTTTATAATAAACAACAAATGCAAAAGGCTAACAGAACTGTGACACTCGTTCACCCTATCCTCTGTCATCCTTCCTCTAGCTGCTAGGGTGAAAGGACTTTGGGTGGTGGAGGGAGGTAGAGGGAAGGATGTGTGGTGGCCCTGGGCTCACTGGCCTGGGACACATTGGTGGCTGACGCCTCAGCTTGACGATCTATAAAAAGTTTAGATTGTAGTATTTGTAGCTAAACAATTATTTTGTTTATTAGCCTATTTGTAATAATTCGTTATTAGCCTAGGAAACTCCGTATCTTGGCTTACCGGCGGCAGTGGACGTGGATGCAGATGGAACACTGCGCGCAAGGCAGTCGAATACGCGCATTTCTGCACACTAATATCATGTTTTGCCAACAGATGTTTTGATAAATTGCTCGTATTGCCACCCTTACTGGCAAATGTTTTGTTGCACTTGTGGCAACGTGCGTTGTATATCCATACTTTCTTTAGAACGCTTCGCTCTATCCGCCATCACGAGTCACGGTGCATGCAGACTCAGAGCTGTCTGTGTCTGTGTGCAGCGCGCTTCAGCACGGAGAACGAGATGCTTCCAGCTGCAGCCGTGCGGGGCTTGTATGTGCAGGGCTTGTAAGCGCTGGTCTGAACGGCTGCAGCTGGATACTATATTGCGGAGAACTTTCATTAAGGAGTACCCGTATGTAGCACTACTAGCGAGCGACTCGCGAGGAGTGTGTGTAATAATGACTCGCTGTGGCTCGCTTCTCGTGCAGAGACAGAGAGAGGATAGATCGTTTGCAACTTTTAAATAATAATAATAATAATAATAATTTCTCTAGAGTATCGATAGCAGTACCGAGGACGTCGGAGCTTATAAATACTCCGGTATTTTCTAATATAGTACCGGTTCCCGTTTAAAACCGGGGTCCGGGGGGCATCCCTACTCTTGGCCCTGGGTCAAATAAATCAGTTGAGTTGAACTAGAGTTCTGGTTGTCTGGCTTACACGCTTATTTCTCATCTGCTTAAGTCAGATGAGGAGACCAACAATTCTATCACTTATGATCCTTTCTCCTCCTTCCAGATAGCAATCTCAGTGTACTGTACAATAACCTTAGATTATTGTAGGATTCTATAGGAATATACTACAAAATCCACTCAAAAAGAAACTCCAGTAAACACTCCATACCGTTAGCTGGTAGCTAACGGTAGCTGGTAGCTGCATCCAGCTAGCCATATAGCTTCTTGTTAGCCACCACAAGTACCAGCAGCTAGAAAACGACAGAGTATATCCTTCTTCTGTCTGTTGATTGTTTCTGAACTGAGGAGATATCAGGCTGATGAGGTAGAAACTCTTTCACTCCAGTGTTCATCTCTCAAAAGTAGGGATGTCCGATATTATCGGCCTACCGATATTATCGGCCGATATCGGCATTCAAATGTGATATCGGAAAATATCGGTCTCGGTTTAAAAAAAAAAAAAGAAAAAAAAAAGATTTGCATTTCTATAACCTTTATTTACCCAGGCAAGCAAGTAAGAACAAATTCTGATTTAATTTATTGTCAAAAGTATGCATAATGTTGTGTTATTCCACAACAAGAGATATGTAATGTTAATTACCTGAAATTATTCCATTTTTGGGGGGGGGAAACCCTGCATATATAGGTATCGGTTGATATCGGTTGATTTCGGTATCGGAAATTAAGAGTTGGACAATATCGGTATATCGGTATCGGTAAAAAAGCCAATATCGAGCATCCCTACTCAAAAGGTATTGTTTTGAGGGATTGACCTGCATTCGAGGTTGTAATGTCCTGCCTTCATGCTCCATGGTAGCTACTAGTAAGCAAACTCTCCGGACTGGGGGAGTGACAACACAGCAGGAAGGACCCTGCTTGCTTGGAGGAGCGCTAGAAAACGCACACCGATTCCATCATATTACATCATATTTGAACACACTGATAGGCGAAATGTATTTGCTAGACCTATTTAATTGGCTGCGATGATACAGCGATGATACCAGTGCACGCCCACTGTGTGCGCGATACGTCTCGCCCAGCTTCAGAGGTAGTCTACTCTCATATCAGACAGTGACGTCATGTGAATCACAAAACAATGATTTATATTTGATATATTAAGGTTATTGTGCATTTGAAACACAAACATACTTAAAATTAGTAACTATTATTCATTTTAAACATATTTATTTTATGTTTAGGGGTCTAAAATAAAAATAAAACATTTTCTTCTTTTCCTGCTCTCTTTACCAGGGGGGGGGGGGAAACTATAAAGGACACAGGTAATCTGGATTCTGTCTTTGATTCCAGATGATTACACCTGATATACTTAAACACTAGGAGTCTCCACCCCAAACTCCACAAACTTCGACTGCTTGCTAGTAAGAATAATCTTTCAATAATTTGCTGTAGTGAAACATGGCTAGATGATTCTGCACCAGATGCTGAAATTGAAATAGAGAATTTCACGGTGATAAGGAAAGATAGAAATAGGAATGGCGGTGGTGTCTGTATATTTGTGAGGTCAGATATTGATTTTAATGTTAGAGAGGATTTAAATAATGATCAAATAGAGGCAGTCTGGTTGGCTATTTCTCTCCCCAAAAGCAAACCAATCCTCGTTGGGGTGTGCTATCGTCCTCCTAATCAGTGTGATTTTTATGATTTATTGGGAGAGACCTGCTCTAATTGTGATGACTTTAGCACAGCAGAGATTATTGTCCTTGGGGATTTAAACACTGACTTTCTCAAGAAGGACTCTAATATTTTCAAAGCACCTTTTGTAGATTGTTTGATCTTCATCAGATGATTAAGGAACCTACTCGTGTTACACACACCTCCCAAACCATTATTGATCTGGTTTTGGTATCGGATAGGACCAGGATAAGCAAAATTGGAGTAGTAAAATATACTATTAGTGACCATTCCATGATCTTTGTGACTAGGAAGATTCAGAGAAATATTTTTAAATGTCACAATACAGTGAAAATTAGGTCTCTGAAAAACTATAGCAAAGCTGCTCTCATCAAGTGTTTTAATAATGTAGATTGGGCAACTGTACTGAAATGTAATAATATTGATAAAGCCTGGATATGTTTTAAATGTATTTTTCTAAATGTAGTGGAGAAAATAGCACCAAGCAAAGTGGTAAGGATCAAGCATAGAACAGAGCCCTGGATTACTGATGATATATTAAAACTGATACATTTAAGAAATCTATGTTTTTCAAAATGTAAGAAGTCAAGGGATAATTCAGACTACCAAGAGTTTAAGAAACTAAGAAGTGAAGCAAACAGGGAGATTATGACAGCCAAAAAAATCCCACTTTTCTGAAAAGATAGTCGAACACAGGAACAACCCCAGTAAATTGTGGAAATCAGGATCTAGGCTAGCAAAAGGCTAAAAACCAAACCTAGCAGCCTTATGTAGCAGGGTGGATTATCCCTGCTTCGTGGGAACTGTGGTGCACGGTCACTAGGTAGCGAGACACAGTAGAACTCTGGCTAGCTGCACCTCCGTCTTTGGGGTCAGGAGCGTCAACTGGAGGCTGGCAGTGGGGGTGTATGAGGCCCAGGATTTACAAACCTAGTCCGGTACTCTGGTCTTCCTCCCTCTCTCTTGGGCAGTCAGCAGTACTCCCCAACACGCCCTCACTCTCCCCAATTGTCCCCTTAGCACCCCCCCACACCTAATGACCGAAGGGTAAATAAATAACTTGGTTCCCCCCGCAAGCAGTACCCTCCCTCATTAACACCAGAAACCTTACAATGGAAAAGGGAAGGTTGAATAGGAAGGGGTTAATAATAGATATATTACCCGCATCAAAGGGTTAGAATTAGACTCAATAAAAGACACACACACCGTGCTCCCGTTCAGTCTGAGTGTTATTATATCATGGGCCTAGTTACAACATAGCTACGTCTGGTGATTATTGCACCATGGGTATCATCACACAATGCTTACAGTCTGGTAATTATATAATTACACCTAGGCACCAAGTGCTCTCACGGTACCCGGACTAAGTGCTGTCCACTGTACACAGACTAAGTGCTGCCCACGTCTGGGCTAGACACAGTATCCACCTTCCCTAAGGGTTTACATATACTGCTCCAGGTCGGTAATATGGGGAAGGAAGGGGGAACATAGGGGAGAAAATAGAAGGGTTAACCGAATGGGAAATATTAGGAAACACACATATTATCACGCTCAAAGGAAAGGAACGAAAACAAAAGAGTGGGCCCACAAAATACCAGTAAAGTCCTATCTTAATGCCGGCATATATTGTTTGGGGTACCCCTATGGAATGGTAGTAGCAACGTTACTTTCGCCCGCAGGCTGCACCACACTGTGTACTGTATAATAACTCGGGAGCATCAATGCTCATTTGTACTCATCCGAAATGGCCGCCTCGCTCACTGTTGTCCGGGAGGCAAGATGGCGTCGAACGCTCTCGGTGAGGATGTTAGCAGGCGGAGCTGGGCAGAGAGGCAGCGGCGGCTGAGAGCGTGTGCTGAGCGATGACGACCCCTGCTGGACGGGACGAACTCCCGTAAGCTGCTGGCAGCCGGGTGCAGGTCTGATTGAAGTCAGCCGGAGCAGACTGATTGCAGGCAGCCGGGTGCAGATCTGGTTGAAGTCAGCCGGAGCAGACTGGTTGTTGGCCCACGCTCGTCTCGGGGCTCGCACTCTATACCGCACACAGTAGCTACTATAACTCGATTGTTAAGGACTTGGATACTCGGTTAGCCGCACGTTACTTATACCGCACACAGTAACTATTATAACCCGATTGTTAGTGCCTGGCTCTGCACTAATTGTTCACACACTATCGCTGGTACTGCTAGGATATCGTGTCCACTAGCAAGTACCTCCTATCACCCGTTGTTATCTCACGGGGCCCTCTGGCATAACTTCTGCAACAGGGCTCTCCAGAGCCCCCGTCCGTTGCGACTGTTCGTTGTTCAAGTTCACTGCCGAAGAGGTTCTCTTTCCGTCTTCCGCTCCCATATATCACGTTCTATCTCTCTCCAAAACTCTCTGTCAGACACCGCCCCCTGCTGGTCCCGCCTACTAGTCACAGAGGGAAGGATGTTGATCATGGTCCAGCGATACTGTGTATAGTCCATACTTCAGTCGATAGAAGGAAGAGAAACTCATATCATTGCTCGTGGGAATATCAATGATGTCTTTGTGTACAAAGGGAATATAAAACACCAGTCAGCAGTCCTGAATAATATACAATATTTTCAGACTGCTACACTTAGTTTGAACCACGAGGGTAAATTGACCTCAGACAAAAAAGAGGTGGCGGAGGGGCTGAACACGTACTCTACATCAGTGGCAAATAATCTAGTAAAAGATCTCCCAGAGCATTCAGGACGTTTCGGAGAAACACAGGTTAATGAGTATTACTCACAACTAGGGCTGCAAGAGGACTCTTTTTCTTTTAGTAAAGTGACAGAGAGCGCAGTCCTCAAGAGGCTAAGTCAACTTAATTCCAGTAAAGTGACACGATTAGATAAGATGCCTGCTAGGTTTCTTAACGATGCAGCAGAGTGCATCACCCCTGCTATTACCCACCTAATCAATCTCTCCATAGAGCATGGGAAGGTACAAACCATCAGATCTAAAGAGTGCTAGAGTATTTCCACTATATAAGAAAGGTAATAAGTCAGACAAGGGTAACTATAGACCAATTAGTATTTTAAGTGTACTATCAAAAGTCATAGAAAAAATCATACATGAACAGATCAATACATATTTAGTGAGTAACAATATCCTATTTGAGCATCAGTCAGGCTTTAGACAATCTCATTCCACTGAGACTTGTCTGGTGTATTTGACTGACTGCATCAGAAAGGAGATTGATGCAAAGAAATTATGTGGAATGATCATGTTGGACCTACAAAAGGCCTTTGATACGGTTGACCATAGTGTCCTTTTATTTAAATTGAAGGCGATTGGGTTTAGTGGGTCAGCCTTGAACTGGGTCACCTCATATCTATCAGGCAGGACTCAGATGGTAGATGTAAAAGGGACAGACTCCTCAGCCAAGGCCATCACCTGCGGGGTGCCTCAGGGGAGTGTACTGGGGCCTCTCTTCTTTCTCATTTACATAAATGATATGAAGAATGCCTGTTCATCATTCCTCTTTCTTTGATGACTCAGCCATTCTGGTCTCCCATAAGGACTTGGCAGTAGTGGAGAGGACCCTTAGTGAAGAGCTATCAAATGTGCAGACATGGCTGTCAGATAACAAACTATCTCTTCATCTAGGGAAAATAGAGGCCATCCTGTTCGGATCAAAGAAAAGGCTTGGTAAAGAAATTGAAATGAAGGTAAGAGTAGGTGAGAAGCAAATAAAAAACAAGGATTCTGTAGTATATTTAGGCTGCATACTTGACAAACATCTTACAGGAGAGGCCATGGCTAAAAAAGCCCACACTCAAATCTGCCAGAAAACGAAATTCCTAGCTAGAAAAGGGGAACTACTGGACCAGGCAACACTTAAAATGCTAGGGGGGCGCATTAGTACAAATTCACTTTGACTATGCTGCCACCTCTTGGTTCAGTGACACTCCACAGGTCCTGAAAAACAAACTTCAGACAGCTCAAAACAAATGAATGAGAGTAGTCCTTAAGCTACCTCCACGCACTCACCTAGGGCCAACTTTCTTTAGGCAACTAAACTGGCTTCCGGTCAATAAAAGGGTAATTCACATCAAATTAGGTCTCACACACAAGATAGTTCAAAATACAGGTCCGAAATATCTATCCAATTACTTTAATCAATTCCGTGACAATCATTCATATTCCACTAGAAGGAGCAGTACGGATTTTATTCTGCCAAAATTCAACTCATTAATGGGCACAAATACTTTTTTATATTCTGCGGCACTGGAGTGGAACAAGCTTCCAATCCAGTGGCCCTGAAAAACATCGAAGAGGGGGGAAGCTTTAGACGTGCCACAAAGAAATGGCTAGCCAGTGAAGTATAAAATAGCCACGTCTAGGAATGAGAGGGTAGGGCGTGTTTTATGGGGTTGCTATATGTTTTATTATGATGATCTATGTTTTATTATGATGCTCTATGTTTTATTATGATGCACTATGTTTTATTATGATGCTCTGTTTTATTTTGATGCTCTATGTTTTTAGGATGTCTGTCCATGTCCAAAATCAGGGACCATGATGGAAATAAGTGCTTGCACTTTCTCATGTTTTTATCCCTTGGATGCTGTCTTTTACTCCACAATTAAAATCAATCAATCAATCTACCCACAGCCGTAAAAAATTGTGAATCACTACCCATCTTCAAAACAGCTCTCAAAGAGCACCTACGGGGGGGCTGCAATTCTAAACTGGCCACCTTAAATGTCTGAAACCCCCTCCCACCCCCTCCTGATGTGTTCCCTCCCCCTCGTATACATTTACTGTTAGGATCTGTTTAACACTGTATATTTGCATATCTTGTATCACAAATGTAACACTGTATATCTGTATGTCATAAATGTCATGATTAGATTAGATTATCAGCTGTGTTGTGTATGAGAAAGGGAAGTATCAACCTGTAAAACCCCATATTGAGCTGGAAATAAAGCACCGTACAGAAAAGGAAACTCTCCTCTTTCTTCCCTACATTACTGCATGGCGGATCGCTACATTATGTTGATCCACCACAATAGAACACATTAAATAGCTTACATAAGTCTAACCAGCTAGCACTAAAGTTAGCTTTTTTTGTTTAGTAAAAGCTCACGCCAACTTATGAGGTTGTAAGTGAGTGGCGAGACTAAACAAAAAAGACTAAATCGAAACTAAACAAAAAAGACTAAAGACTGAGCGAAAATGCTCAGTCCTGTAGTTGACTAAAACTTGACTAAACGAAAAATAGATAAAGGTGACTAAATATGATGAAAACGAAAAAGAGCATTTGAGACATGACTAAGACTAAAATTAAAAATAGCTGACGAAATTAACACTGGTGGACCCACAGTAATAGAGAATTACCCCCGGACCTCTGTGATTTCCAAATGCGCAATTACACAGTATACGTTTTTACAGAGGTGTCCTGAGATTGAACTTGATAGTACTTGCAGAGTACTTCATTTCTTTCAATGATAAATCAAATATACAATCCAGCAGGGGGGAAATAATGAACTAGATAACAGTTACAGTAGGTGCACCTAGCACTATGTTTGGAAATATATTTTTCAAGAAGAAACTGTAGGCCTATCAATCTCCATGCTGAGGTGCAGCAGCTTGATTTGAGTTGTAGGAGACAGACTCTCCATCCCCCCTCTTTAATGAGAGACAAAAAGGTCTCTTTCCCTCTCTTTGATGTAAATCACATATCCTGAGTTCATATATAACCCTATTGTGTCCACACTGTCCAGCACTCCATCCTTCCTCTGTTAACACCTACCAACCCTAGTGTTCAACTTTGTTTATTGGGAGCTCTCTGCGGATACTTCCGCCCAGTATCCACTTTGAGTCATCCACCATAACTCTTGATTACAATACAATTATCAATATTTGAGTTTTGCACTGAAAATGCATTTAAAACCAAATGAAGACCCTAAATTACTGAGATGACCTCTGGATTTATGGTAGGTAATTAGCACTGGCATTTTTTACTTCACAATTTACAAACATGGCAGATTCGAGATTAAGCACATACGTAGTTCTATTTAATTATGGCTTTCGCTCAGCATCAGTTGCATAATATCTCGCTTCAGTGGATATGCACTGAATACATTTCAAAATGTACCTTTACATACCAACATCCGTCTGACCACACCCCCATCTGCTGCCTACACAAGCAGGGGTGGGGCCACACACTCATCTCCTTCTCAAATTTCATCCACAAAGAAGTGCCTGTTATATACCCACTTGACGTGGAGAAAATATTTAGTCTGAGGAAAGGAAAACAGAAGAACAAGGATATACGTTGACATTATATCTTTATTTTCTCTCTCACTATTTTCGAGAAAATACAGCGATATTGTCTTTGTCACTGGAGTGTCTGGAAGATGATGATCATTCTAAACCTCCACCGGTTTTTACGTATTAGGGGCTCACGTCGCTGATATACTCCCCAAACTGCAGTCCTCCTTTGCTGCGGCTGGATGGGTTTGGCCCTCCGGCCATGCAGCTGGACTGTGGAAGTCTGTTGTGAGGGACTGGTTGGTTTTCGAGCCTGGGTGAGTAATGTTTTGCTTGCGAGCGCCAGTTGTCTGTTAGTGCTATGGGGGCTAGCTGACAATTTTTACGAAAGCCGGCCCCAGATTAGGGTCCTCTGTTCGGCCTCTTAGGCGATGGCGGAGGATCTTGGTCTGAAGCCCATGATGGTCAACTAGTGGGCCGCGACCAGGACCTGGTGATCCCAGGATTCTCTGGACAAGCGGATGCTTCTCTGTCCCGTGCAGGCCCCATCTTTCACATAAAAGTGAAAGTACACCCTAACGAGGAAATGTGGGCATGGATGTTCGTTATCGGAAGATCCATGTTCAAGTCGGCTGCAGCCCAGATGGGACTTGTGCCGGCTCTGCCGTATGTCTGGTAAAATCACCGTTGTAAACTGTGTTGACATTTCTTTTTCTCTTCTCTCTTAAAGGATGAGGAGGGTTTCAGACGGCGGCCTGTCTGAAGTGTGGCTTGTTATATCGTTGTGTACAGTTCAGGTGATAGCTGCTTAGCTTGCGTGCTAGTTGTGGCCTACCTGTTAGCCAGTCAGCTGTTAGCTGCGGCGCTAGCCCGTTGTGTCACTAGGCTAGGAAACGTTAGCTTGTTGCTATCAGTCGAGAGCGGCTGTTAGCTTGATGCTACACTGTTGAACGTTGCTATGACTATAACATGCCTTAAACACTCTGACTACGACGTCATCTTTGACAGAGGATGTTAGTCGAACCTACACCGGGAGCCCTGCCAGTGAGGACTGCGTCAACATGGAGAAACGTAGCGGCTGGGTGGCGCAGCGACGTTACCCTCGTCGCCAACACAGGAGATGCTGTGTTCAACTTCGGTGTCCCGTTAACCAGATTTCAGTTATCTTGGCCTGCGCTCAGGGTAGGAGTCCCGACCGGACTTTAAACACTTCTTCTTTCCTTCCCTTCTAAATGTTTTGTAATAACGATGTTTTCCAAAACGTGTGTTGCTGCAATACATTGAGGATACGACGCGTGTTGTGTGTGAATTGTCTTGTCACTGGTATAGCTTCTCTCTCCATAGAAATCGGGTTGTTGTTTACATGTGTAAAAATGATCTGGTTAGTTGTGATGAGAACATGTGTGTTCATGTAAAGAAACGTGAACTCACAACTAAGGGGGTTAATTAACCTATGAAGCTATGCTTAGTGACATGTGATTGAGGAATGAATTCTTTTCTCAGCCTGTAATGACAATGAACAGTGTGTTCACATATTAACGGGGTTACCTGTTCAACTTGGTCGTATCAAGGGTAAGGAAGGAGGGGTGATCCCCCGGTTTCCCTGGGGCTTCCCCCCCTCCTCTCAGACATGTCGTTTACAATATATTGTGTCACTGTGTTTGTGGGGATACGATGTAACTTAATTGCTGGGGTTCTGCTTTCCGCTTGAGAAACTATTTTTTCCTAAAGAAAAGATTGTTTGGTCACTTATCATGTGTGCTTAGCAAGGCCTGTGGCCAATACGTAATCGAGGATTCTGTATTCTCTCGTTATGAAAAACGGCGTTCCTCTGTAGCAAGAGTGTACTTTGCCATTTTTTGTTGTGATGAAGGGTTGTGTGTGTCTTGTGATCTACAACTGGGTTAGGTTTGGCCCACAGAAGCACATATGTAAGTCTGGTACCGGGGCTCTTAAAGGGGGCCCTCTCTGTTCTTTCCTTAGTAAAAATCAGATAGCAGGTTAGCACATGAGCTATGTGAGGCTGTTCGATGCTTCATGTAGCAGACTATGACTGTGTCATGCTCTACTTGTCATTACATCATATCATGGGTGTGGGGTGGGGTCGTAAAGGGGTGAACTGGTAATCCTTTCCTCCCCTTTTCTGATTGGTCAGGGGTTAAAACCTCCTGTCCTTCAAGGTTCCTGTCATGTTGCTGTTTGGCACGTTACAGGGTAAGAGGGGGGGGGGGGGGGGAGTTTCCTGGTCCCACGCCCTGGAAGATTGGGCGTGTGCACCGCGGAAATTCCCCCGCCATAGAGTACGTCACTGAGCGCGTCTCTGTTGGTAAGACTTCCGTGGGTTGTTCAGGTCCATGTTATGGATTTGTTTCAGGGAGTTGTCAGAGCTCCTCCTCACGAAGCTCCTCCTCGGGGAGAAGTGTCTTCTGTGAGTTCGGACTCTCCTTCCCTGTGAGGGAGCCTCCTCAGAGTTTCAGAGCCTCCTCCTCAGATTGTCAAGGTGAGTAGAACTTCAAAAAGGAGTTCTGCTCTATTGTGTGTGTATTCGATTCAATTCGATTGTTGAGTGTGTATTGGTTCAGTGCCTCCTCCTCGGAGAGCCCTAAACCAAGTGTTACATAGCTCAATGTTGCAATATATTCTTTTCAATCTATACAGCTCGCATGGGAAGTCTCTCTGGGTATTTCCGTCTCCTCCCTGTGGCGAGGGTGGTGGCATGTAAAAATGTAAACGATTTTTACCCTCAGCTGTGTCACATGGGATTCATGTCAGTCTGTGTTTCTTTCTTTTTTGAATAAAAAGAGGAAGGAACATGAAGCACGACGGCTCCTTGTTGTTCTCCCAGGCGACTTGGAGGAACAATGTTTGGTGTCTTGCTAGACTATCCATTGATGTGTTTGGGTCTCGACGCGTATGTAAGTGCTGGCTCTGGGTGTTTCTGTTGGGAATCACGCATGAGGCTGGTGCGCCTTGGTTGCTTGTTATTAAAACAGCGTTTTTATAGGGCAACTGGGATGGAGTTTTGTCTCTTCCGAGCGCCAGTTTACTAGGTTGTCTCGATGAATTCTCGTTCATATCTGGGGGATGTTAACGGAATAGATCAGAACATAGGTAGAGGGGTCTCACGCCCTTGGGGTGGGCCACTGAGCGCGGTCCAAATGGGACGTCTGGGTGGCGCCCTCTTTTCATGTTTTAGATCGACACGCATACCTACCCCCTCTTCTGGAGTGGGCATGTCGGCGTGGTTAGGGCACGGGACTGGTCTGGTCGCGCTGGTACAGGTCAGTTAACCCGTTGTCCGCAGAGGATGCAGATCTGCTGTTCTGGTACCCTGAGAAAATGCCGGATCGGCCCGGGTGTCACAGGGTTAGGCGTTATGGAGACCCTTTGTTGGGTACATGTTGTACTCTGCACTATCGTAATGGCTTACGGCCATACCAACCTGTACACGCCCGATCTCGTCCGATCTTGGAAGCTAAGCAGGTTCGGTCCTGGTTAGTACTTGGTTGGGAGACCGCCTGGGAATACCAAGTGCGGTGAGCTTAGGGCTGGTTCTCCATTCTTTTCGCTCCTCTCTCACGCGTGGCAAAGAGGGGGCTGTTGGGGTGGTTTTTTGGACCTCCTCTGGTAACCCTGTGTGCTTCCCGAGCAGCCGGGCCCGGTCCGAAGTAATGTTTCGTCGACCCGTAGGCCTGGAATAACCCTTTTTTGAAAACTGAAACACTTGTACTGCGGTATAGCCAGTGTATACACGCAGGTGTGTTTTGGAGTTTTTTCTTGAGAGGTTATAGGAACAACCACCGCATGTGGTACCAAGAGGGTGGTTGATTCCCTGGTGTGTTGGAGCAGGTCAACTCCCGGGTTACCCGGTTGAGTGTGCCCCTGCACGTTCATGACGTCTGCCAATCATGTCAGCCTTCTCTGCCTCGACCCCTCTGGGTGGGTTTTTTTTAATGGAGGCTTTGTCATGGTGATCAACAACGCCAGCATACGCCCCTTCCGCCGGGGGGGCTGTTTTCTTTGGCGCCTGTCTCGTCCGCAGTGCTCCAGGCTCAGGTTACAGCCTGCTGCCTGGTTTCCCCGGTGCGCTGCCTGCTTCCATTGGTTAACCTTTTTTGAGTGCTTACGGCCATGCTGACTGCCTGTTCTGCAGGGTCAGTGTGCCAGGCGGTGTGCTATTGGGGGGAAAGGGCCCGCTCTTGGAGGGGCCTTATCCGAATACGCTGGCGATGTGGGGGGCGGTGTCACTGAGTGACCACCTGGTGAGGTCTTGATGCCTGGCATCATTGACCTCTCCGGGCCCCCTTTTTCCAGGGGATCCTGTCCCTTCCAGTGGGTCTGGGTCTTCATTCGCGCTCCGCTGCTACAGCCTTGCCACGGGGTTGGGTTTGCTCTTGACCCTGTGATTTTGGGGGCAGTAACAAGGTTTGTTCCTTCCGTTCGTTCCCTGGTGGCATGCGGGTTGTGCGTGTGTGTAGTCGTGGGGTCAAGCCACGGTCTGCTCACCCTGTGCGTTGAGTTGCTTGAGTTCCTCTTCGCACGGTCGGATCCGTCTCCCTCCCGTAAGCCTCCAATAGGGGGGGTATCCTCCATTAGGGAGGGTCGGGGGGCTCGGTCCTCCCCGGTCTGATGGTTGTGGGGGGCCTCAGCGGGGTACATTTGTCGAGCTATGGCTCCCGCTCAGCTCCTGTTATGCAACTGATGCTGAGCGAAAGCCATAATGAAATAGAACGTAAGGTTATGTATATAACCAAGTTCTATGAATTATGGCGACGCTCAGCATCAGGACGCCGCTGCGGCCCTTGATCATTCATTGTGGTGAAATTTGTTGGGAAGGAGATGAGTGTGTGGCCCCACCCCTGCTTATGTAGGCAGCAGATGGGGGTGTGGTCAGACGGATGTTGGTATGTAAAGGTACATTTTGAAATGTATTCAGTGCATATCCACTGAAGCGAGATATTATGCAACTGATGCTGAGCGTCGCCATAATTCATAGAACTTGGTTATATACATAACCTTACGGTAACCTCCATAAGTATTACAAATTACTAGAGGTTCCCAGGTAATACTAGTTCCGTGTGAATAGGGCTTTTCGTCAATGGGCCGGCTCACAAACAGTCAACAAACCCAACTGGAAATGACAGAGTGGAGGTATGCATTTCATGCTGCGGTTCAAATGACAGATGGGAACCTGCTATGAATAGTGTGTGGATGTGAGTAGGCCTAATATCTAGACAATTCACTGCCAAACACGAGAGGAGTGGAATAAGCGTTGACTAATAATTGGCCTACTGCAGACTTTGATCTATTCCAGCAGATCTCTCATGCCTCAAAAAACCTCAGAAGTTATTATTTCAGATGGGGCCCAGAGCTGGCTACTGAGCACAGGACACCAAATTTTAATGGGTGAGGAAACCGTTCTCATTATTTTTCTGCACTTACCTGAGGTGTACGTGTGTGTGTGTGTGTGTGTGTGTGTGTGTTAAGGCTGAGCCCGAATGTTCAAGCGTTCGCTCGTTACGTTAACATTCAAATTCTAAATCAAAATTCGAATTTTTAATTTTTAATTAAAAAATATATATATATTTTTTTTTTATATATTTCTTTTATGTGTCTATTCATTCTGTTTAAACCAATTGGGTTTTTCTTCACAGTTGCAGATAAAGATTAGGCTACACTAATATTAAGTATTAAAAAAAACTGCTACGTTATATTCATTAAAGAAAGTTGATTTAATAAAAAAGAAAGACTCATTTAATCAGATTAATCCCTTTATTCAAATTGAGGATTTAGTTTGAGGATATTTATAAAAAAAATTAAAATAAAAAAAAATATTATTGTGAAAAAAAAAATTGTAATACAATTCTTTTTTTTCGTTCGTTCGAAAAACCCTGACCAAGTTTGAATCCCAAAAACAGGCTTCGGGGACAGCCTTAGTGTGTGTGTGTGTGTGTGTGTGTGTGTGTGTGTGTGTGTGTGTGTGTGTGTGTGTGTGTGTGTGTGTGTGTGTGTGTGTGTGTGTGTGTGTGTGTGTGTGTGTGTGTGTGTGTGTGTGCGTGCGTGCGTGTGCGTGTGCGTGTGCGTGTGTGCGTGTTAGGTGTGTTAGGGTGTTCAAAGACTATTCTGTTCCTGTTGGAAGCATTTTAACTGCCATGCATAGACCATCAAAAGCCTGGTGTTTTCCTATTTTGTGTAATGCTTTGGCAGCAATTCCCTACACTGTTTTCATTTAGTTTTTATTCTGTGTCAAACTGTGTTTTAGGAGAATGCTAACACTGATCAAGCAAAACAATGTCCCTCACACACTGACCTGGAATGGCTGTGTCCCTGTGTACACCGTTTTATTAACTCAATCAGCGCCAGCTATTAGACGGGGCCCGTCGTAGCAATGCCACACTTTAAAAGATAGGAGTGTGTCACCTTGTTTGTAGAGCTATAACTATTCTATATTATAGCTATGTATCCAATGTCATTGTCAATTGACAGTATGAACCTTCCCTTCAATATGCGATAAAGAAATATTTTTTTCTCCAATACGTTCCCGTTTTATACCGTGATGAATATGAGTTATATCGGAATGGTCTGGCTAGTTATAAGGCACTAAGCTAATAACGTTAAATCAATTGGCGTTTCGGCCCTACACAAGCTAGAGTAAAAAATCCAAATGCATTTGATCTGTATTATGTTCCAGCATGAATGCATGAAAGGGGGGGGGGGGGGGGGGGGGGGAGTCGTTTCTGATTATTGATTACGAGTAACGGCATTAGTATTGAATGCTAAAAACGGTAATCAGCTGGATCGGTATGAAAACATTGCACAATCAAGCCAGAATTTACATCAGATAGTCCTTACCTGTGGCCGGGAATATTCCAAAAATAATATTCCAATAGTTTGATCGCCATCTGGTACATCCAATGTCGATTAGGGCCACGGCATAATCAATCACAGCATATGCATCGGATGTCCCATAGACGTTTGGATGCGACCGATTGAACCTATAGCCTTGCCATGTAGTAAAACTCTGTGCCCGGAGACCTTACAGTGTAACGCATGGGTCTGGAACACTGTTTACTGCAGCTCTATACCGCCACCTGGGAGAATCTGGCCGGTACTGCACCCTCAGCGTCACAGTAGGGCTTCTAACGGCAACATACGGGTCCCTGGCATTAAATAGGATAATTAAAATCGATCACGTAATATTACGTGGGTGGCACTGATTGAGTTAAGGGTACTAGACCCCTGGCTCTGAAAGTGGGATCCAGAGAGAGACCAGGGTCCCGTGGGAAAAATACAGACGTTTAGAAGATGAATGTCTGATTTTCTGAAGGTTCAATGAAATAATGTGTACGAATTTAGTATATAGTTCACTCTCCCTACCCACAAAAAAGAAAATATTTATATGCAATTCTACTAAATCATCGTGCAAGACCTCCACCAAGGCAGACCCAGCGGCAGAGGAAAGTATCCGACAATCAAAGACTTTTTAGTACAACGGATTTGCCTCATACAAAAACAGGCCTAAGTCAGTTATTAGTGCAGAACAAAGTCACTAAAACAGTAACATCATGGCAGTTGGACAGTACCTACTACACATCAAACAGCAGGGACATTGTTTTCAGCACCATGGACAGTACTCATGACTCTGTTTATTCAACAGATCACTGTTGTTCAAATTCACAGTTTTCTGTTGCCGTCCTATGGTCTACACCTCATATAATCTTTTATTAGTCCATTTTCACCGTTATCTTTGCCCTTGACAACTAATATGTGGTGTGTATTCACAGTTTGATGTTGTTCTATAATACAAGATGAATACATTTCCTACCTCAAGAGCCTAAATGGAAAACGAAAGGTTATGACTATAACCTAGTTATATGAGTACTGGCTGAGCGTCTCGCTCTTTGCCATACCGAGATATACCCCTATCTCCAGTACCTACTGTACTTCATTAACGAATACAATGCACCCATGCACTTGACCAGGCCCCGCCTCAGTGTCCCCCTATAAGACACCGGACATGGTCATACTCGCCTTTCCTCTGGAAAAAGTTTCCATCATAGAAAACCCAATCAAGGGACCTCAGGGCGCGCTAAGAGCGAGACGCTCAGCCAGTACTCATATAACTAGGTTATAGTCATAACCTTTCGTTATATAGTGTACTGGCCTTGCGTCTCGCTCTTCGCCATACCGAGATATGGGGCAGAGCAGACGCGTGGCCCGACAAATGTACCCCCTGAGGACCCGCAAGTCCTACCACCAGGGGGGAGGGGAGTCCCATCCAACCGCCCTTCCTAGTGAAGAGGGGGCGGCAGTCAACTCCACCAAAGTGCGAAAAAAGAGGGAACTAGAAACCCCTAAAACGCACAGCACAGGCGGGACCACTTGTGACACATCACCCCGTGGCACACACCCACATACCCCTGCTAACCCACCGAAGGGCGGGACGCAGGGGAGGTCCCAGACCTCAGAATCGCCTGGGAGACAGAACCCCCAGTCATGTCCATGAGGTAAAACCTAACGAAGGGACCCAGGGAGGACCAGGAGGCCGCAGCACAGATGTCCTCCACCGAGGCCCCCCCTAACACACTCCACGAGTGGAGTGCGCCCTGACACCCCCAGGAGGGACCAGTCCAGCCAACGTGTACCAAAGGGCAATGCCCTCGCACAACCAATGTGACAGGCGCTGTTTGGACAGTGCCTTACCAGCGCGAGAGCCACCGTAACAAACAAAGAGCTGATCGGTAGCCCTGAAGTCCTGAGTCCGACTGAGGTAAACCCCCAAAGCCCGGATGGGACACGACAGGTGAAGGCTCGCCTCGAACTCACCAGCGAGGAGGCTGATGAAATGCCTGAACCACAATATCCCTGGAGCGAAAAGAACTCTGGATATTTTTTGGCACGAAGACTGGATTAGGCCCCAGAGTCGCACCGCTATTTACACAAATAGACAAGCACTCAGGCCGCACCGAGAGAGCACACAGCTCACCCACTCGCTCAGCGGAGGTGATGGCCGGCAGGAATGCAGTCTTGAAGACAGCCGTTCCAAAGACGCCTGCTCAAGAGGCTCAAACGGGGCCTCAGACAACCGGCCGAGGACCAGTTGGAGGTCCCAACTCGGAGACAGAGAACGTTCCACCGGCTGAAGACGCCGAGCGCCAAGCAGGAAACGCTTCACAAGAGGGTGGCTGAACAACGTAACGCCCTCAAACCCCACATGACAAAAGGATATAGCCACGGCATATACCCTCACCGTCGAAGCCGACAGTCTACCCAAAATAGACTGAAGGAAGAAAAGGACAGCGTCCAGGGGGCAGGACACCGGGTCCAAGCCCCCCACTCTACACCACTCTTGGAAATACGCCACCTACCCGTGTAAGCCGTGGTAGAGGACGGAGCGCACGTGTGCCGGATAGCGTTAACCACAGAATAGCCAAGACGCATCCCCACCAGATTCACACTGACAGCAGCCAAGCCTAGAGGCTGCCCCAGAACAGGAAGGCAGAACAGAGTTCCGCGGTGACCACGGAACAGGCCACGGCGGGGCCACACAGAGCTGAATCAGGGCCGGGGACCAAACAGTCCGACATACCTGCCCCAACAGCTGAGCTATCAGGTGTAAGGGGGGGGAAAGCGTACAGAATCCCGGACGGCAACGGAATCGGTCCCAGACCTGCCCGACTATGTCCGGACGTAATCCCCACTCGTCAGGGTGAGGACCGCCCCCCGACATCACACCTGCACCCACATTCACCCTGCCGGGGATGTGGAGAGCCCTCAGGCTGCACAGATGGAGAAATGCCCATAGCCAGCCGACCGCCGCCCGGTGCAGACGGGGGGAGCGTACTCCTCCCTGTCTGTCGATATACGACGCTGACGTTGTGTTGTCCGTCCTGATCAAAACACTGTTTGAGGACCAGGACTGCCTTCAATTCCAACACATGTAGCGCAGACCGGGCAGCATGGTCTTGCCCGACGCGTCCCCCCCCCCAGTGAGGGAGGCGTCGGTGAAGACCGTGATGTGTGACAGCCTGCTGCCCATGGGGACCCCACTGGTGAGGGCCCCAGGCCCCCCCCCCAGAGGGCGAGGTCCCCCAGTACTGACATGGGAACCTTAGCCGCTTCCACTTGCCTCTCACCGGGTCTATTTCCATACTGGAAAACCACCTCTGTATCCTCCTCATGAGGTGAAGAGGAGGCCAAGAGGGACGACGGAATGAGCAGATGCCATCATACCGAGCAGGCACATCACGGACAGCGCCGTAACCGTCCTAGGATGGAACCTCCCGAGCATGTCGAGAACACCCACTCGCCGCCGCTCCGAGAGGGATGCCCATATAGACCTTAAGCTTAGAATAAGCCCAAGTACTCCACCCATTGACTGGGAAGAGGATTACTCTACTTCCAGTCTACAGCAAAACCCAGGCTGGTGAGGAATTCCACCACCTGCCTGGTATGAGACCTGACGATCTACCCTGACCGCCAAGGACCAGAACGTCGTCCAGGGCAGAATACACTTTGTAACCCCTGACAACGCAGAGGCCCCAGTGCAGTCTCCACGCACTTGGTGAAGATGCGGGGAGCCAGAGAATAGCCGAACGGCAGCCTCTGGTACTCATACGCTAAACCCTGCAAAGGAAGCGTAGGTAAGCCCTAGGATGGAAGATCGGGGATGCGAATACGCATCCTACAGGTCTATGGAGGAGAACCAGGCCCCCACCTGACAGCGTTCAACAGGTGGGAGACGGTCCAAAATGCTGAACCTTCCATGGGACAGGTCCAGCATGGGTCTGACAACCCCCCTCCCGATTTCTCGGGCACCAGAGAATACCGGGAGGAAACGCCACGCGTCGCGTCCTCCTTTGGGACCACAACGATGGCTTGCTTCGCCCACAGAGATTGGATCTCGTTGGCCAGGGCTGTCACTGCTGGTGACCCTGACAATAGGGTCTGTACCAAACCTGAAAAGAGGTGGGGTTGTGTAAACACAAGACCCCGCCTCAGCGTTCTCTCCATCCACCTCGACATATGGCACTGCTGTAGCCATATGTGATGATAATCCCAAGCGCACCCGCCGCCACTTGGCGCTGGTCCGCCAGAAACCGTAGATAGGCGGCCCGGTCCCGCCCGCTGTGCGTAGCTAACCCTGGACCTGCTAACCGTGCGAGCAGAGCGTTCTGTGGAGTCGGGACATCGGACCCTGACACTACCCACGAGGCAATCGCACCCAAGGGGGGACCCCGACAGAAAGGGCCGGTTTGATACGGGAGAAGCTGACATCATACTAGGTGACAAAAGCTCCCCCACTGAACACCCCTCCAGCATGGACAGCTGAGGAATTGTTCTACAGCTGGACATGCAAGGTGTGAGGCCCCCACACTGCCCGATAGGGTGGGTTCCTACACATATTACTACCACCCAAATCACGCGCGCCTGCCAGACCACTGCCGGTCTTCCGGGAGTGAGAGGCACTAACGTGGTACCCGGCCTGGCGAAGGCGAGGTCGGGGGAACCCGCACTGTTTGCCTCAAGAGGTCTCGAGCCTCCCTGCTGACAACCTTTGTAGTTGACAGACGTAACACCAGGCTCAACCAAACACAGACGCAGAACGTGTGGCGTGGGAGCCGCTTGACAGCACAACATTCTCACGGACAGACCCAGTTTCAGCCATCAACTGGGTGTCAGCCCCTGTCCCCATGAGAAGCGAAACATGGGGCCGCTTGCGCTTCATTGAAGACACGTAACCCGCAACCAAAGGAAACATATCAGAGCCCTTATCCCGCTGGTGTTGGGGGGGAGTGACCAGAGAGCGAGCTGCACACAGCTAGACGGCAACGGTTTTTTAGGGCGTGCTCATCTAATGTAGCCGATCCCTCTGCCGCCAAGGCTGTCGGCCTTGCGGTCACCTGTTGACGTTGTGCCCAGGGTACCTCAGGC
The DNA here is from genome assembly GCF_963971535.1 of Notolepis coatsorum. Taxonomy (NCBI): domain Eukaryota; kingdom Metazoa; phylum Chordata; class Actinopteri; order Aulopiformes; family Paralepididae; genus Notolepis; species Notolepis coatsorum. The sequence goes on along the minus strand of NC_140181.1, from coordinate 48,839,917 downwards.
GGGGGAAACATGGCCGCTGGTTGAGGGCCTCGCCACAGCCGCTGGCAAGGCCGTGCTCTCACCTCTGGCTGCGCTGTGTGAGGCGGTGTGGGGCCTAGGTCAAATACCGCCTGCGCTCCTGCGGAAAGACCAAAGTCCCTCTGTGGAGAGGGGAGCCCTGAGGAGGGAAAAAACTTCTCACCCCCTCAAAGGGAGACTGATCCAACCAAGATGTCTGCCTCCCTGCCCTTATAGCTTGCGGCTAGGTCAAACCTAATAACGTCAAAACCTTGCGCGATGTTTCGACGTCGGCTGGCCTTCAAGGCCCCGCCACCCGACACCATTTTTGACAGAAAAAACAGCAATTCGAACAATGTTACTAATCGCTGCTAATTCTATACCGTGGCGGTATAGGCTTAACAGCCGACCAGCCACCCGCCGGGCCGACTCACCTCATGGCGTCGGCCGGGCGGGGCACTGTTCCAACATGCCAGAGGCAAAGGACTGATGCCACCTGCTTCACAAGCACGGAGCACCAGTGGTGGTTGCAACCAGCAACCTCCACTGTGGTGTGCACCCATGAAGGGGTAAATGAATAAATGAACTAAAACTCCACCAACACACTGCAGAATGGGCTAGCCCATACACACAATGTTAAGGGGATGCAGACCAGAGAAACACCAGTCCCGCACACCATTCATAGATTCACAAAAAGCACACCAGCCCTAGGCCTCAGCCCATTCACCCATGAAAAAGGTAAACAAGCCCCCGTCAAAACTCCCAACAGTAGACACCGATTGACCGTCAGCATGAATGGTTAAGAGGAGGGAAGACCTTTTTTAAAAAGACAGCCCTCAGCGGGGAATCAAAAGAACAGTAACCCAGCATCGTAGCATATCCCACATATCCTGCCCCTTGCGCCAATACACAACTCGGTTGTCTCACGGGACAACGACCAGTATCACTAACGCCAGCATTGTTATGCCTGGTGGCGCAGGCCCTACCTGGGCGCGACCTAGCCACGACAGCTAGCCGCGGCGCGACGTCCCTCGATCCGCTGTCAGAAGACGAGGAAACCCCAGGACAGGCCCGATGCGCTGTCAGAACGTGCCGAGAAGATTCCAGGGGCTGGCGTATCTCGAAAACCCAACATTGTTCAATTTCTCTCTGCATTTCATAACAACTAGTTCATGGAGTGCACTGCAACGTCCATGATGGAAACGAAAAAAAGAGGAAGGGCGAGTATGACCAGGTCCGGTGTCTTATAGGGGGACACTGGGGCGGGGCCTGGTCAAGTGCATGGGCGCATTGTTTTCGTTAATGAAGTACAGTACTGGAGATAGGGGTATATCTCGGTATGGCGAAGACTCAAGAGTGAGACACAAGGCCAGTACGCTATATAACTATCCAGGAGTACCTGTTTTGGTTTATCCACCCCAAGGTCATCTGGAATTACATGATGGTTTGGAGGGCTGCTAACAGCCAATGGTGGTGGTGGTAGAGGAGGAGAGGGGAGAGATGGCACGGTGGTAGAGGAAGAGAGTGAGATGCGAGAGATGGTGGTGGTGGAGGAGGAGAGTGAGAGGGGAGATATGGCATGGTGATGGTGGTAGTGGTGGAGGAGGAGGAGGAGAGTGAGAGGGGAGAGATGGCATGGTGATGGTGGTAGTGGTGGAAGAGGAGGAGAGTGAGAGGGGAGTAATGGTGGTGGTGATGGTGGAGGAGAGGGGAGAGATGGCATGGTGGTAGTGCTGGTGGAGGAGAGTGAGAGGGGAGAGATGGCATGGTGGTGGTGGTGGAGGAGAGTGAGAGGGGAGAGATGGTGGTGGTGATGGTGGAGGAGGAGAGTGAGAGATGGTGGTGGTGGTAGTGGTGGAGGCGGAGAGTGAGAGGGGAGAGATGGCATGGTGGTGGTGGTGGAGGTGAGTGAGAGGGGAGATATGGCATTGTGATGGTGGAGGAGGAGAGTGAGAGGGGAGAGATGGCATGGTGATGGTGGAGGAAGAGAGTGAGAGGGGAGAGATGGCACGGTGGTGGTGATGGTGGAGGAGGAGAGTGAGAGGGGAGAGATGGTGGTGGTGGAGGAGGAGAGTGAGAGGGGAG
>NC_140181.1:48140335-48235335 GCF_963971535.1 Notolepis coatsorum | reverse complement strand
CAATAGTATATCTGCAGAGCCGCAGAGCCCGGAACAAGTCAGACACATTCTACAAACGTGTCTAATGTGAAATATATAAGCATATAAGCAAAACTAGATTTTAGGTATGTGATGAAAAAGGGCCTCGCGGGAAGGGGGCCTCTCAAATTATTATTATTATTATTATTATAATTTTAATTTTTTTTTTTGCGAGGCCCCCTTCCCGCAAGGCCCTGTGCGACCGCACTGCTCGCACACCCCCTGAGGCGGCCCTGCCTAGAGGGGTTGACAGCAACCACCTCGACAGCCCCCTCCCATCCCTGCCCAGCAGGGGGAGGGAGGAGTGAAAAAATGGAGTAGGACCAGGCCCCTAACACAGCGCAAGGTACAACACAGTATGGACCAAGCACGTCACTGTTATGGGCAAGCCGTAGTGGCATACACATGACACACATATCCACGAGATCAATCCCCGCAAAGCCCGGACCGACCCGGCATTTTCCCCCCGGAAAAGCACAAAGTCCTTCGGGGTACCATAACAGCAGATCTGCGCCCCGGCGGACAACGGGTTAACTGACTTGGTCCGGCGTGACCAGAACCAGTCCCGCGTCCTAGTCACGCCGCCATCCCCAGTCCTAAGAGGGGGGTAGGTACTCGTGTCAATCTAAAACATCACAGAGGGCGCCACCAAGATGGACAGAACGTGAATGTGCTGCTCCTGGCGGCCCACTCATGGGCGTGAGACCCCTCCGCCAATGTAATGATCTACTCCGTCATCTCCCCCCGGAGATGCACGTGAGTCATTGAGTCTTGCACTGGCGCTCGGTAGAGATAAAAAAAACTCCTGTCTAGTCGCCCGCATAAAAAACGCTGTTTCTATGAATTGGGCAACCAAGGTGCGCCGCCCCAAAAACGTGGTTCCACATTGGAAGCACCCAGGGCCAGCGCTATATGCACGTCAAGAACCCGAAACACATCAATGGTGAATTTTTTATTTTTTTATTATTGATCTTTTTCCCCCTCCATTTTCCTCCGATTTTTCTCCCATCCCAATGTTAGTCGTATGCCAATTCCCAATCCCCTTCCCGGTCGCTGCGCACTTACCCCCCACAGTCAGATCATCTGGGAGAGTGGAGGCTATCACGTGCTTCCTCCGACACACGTCCAGCCAATCAACCGCTTCTTTTCACCTGGCTGCGCGGATCCTCCCCGAGAGGGCGTAGCGTGTGGAAGGATCACACTATCCCACTCAGGTCCTATCCGCGCTTAGCAGGCACCCCGACCGAACTGTAGGAGTCGCTGTTTACACCGACCCGGACCCACCCCGCCAGCTTCTCCCACCCTCTAATACAGCCAATTGTATTAGTGTGAACGGCCAGCCAAGCTGGTGACAACCCCGGAGCTGTGAGCTGGATTCGAACAGGCGAATCCAGCTCACAGCTCCGGGGTTGGTGACGAACGCAATCTCCGCTACGCCACCTAACCGCCCTATCAATGGTGAATTCTAATAAGAAAACACCAGACGACGTTCCCTCCATGCTGTCTAGGACGAGCAGCAGGAAGCCGGTCAATAACAGTTCATTTTTACTCTGTACCAAGGAACGCAGGACGAAAGGCCACAACACAGGTTGGTCCACCACATCGATGAAGGCCTCTCGGGGTTGGGGGTTGACGAGACAGCCTTGGATCCCCCCTCCAGCACGCATACGAGTTAGCTGCCATCACCAACGTGAGGCGCTGGGCCATACACGTAGGAGGGGGGGTGGGGGGGAGGGGGCTGGGGGTGGGGAAGCCGCTTGCCACTCTTATCTCCCAGAGGGCCTTCGACTCCAGCAGCTCCCTGTTTCGACCTTGGTCCAGGAATTTGTTTTGGCTGACTGACTGGCCCATTTCTCCCAGCCACGTCACTTTAACTAATGGTTGTAGCCCAAGCTAAACAGCTAACTCTAGGCTAACTGATAGCATCAAGCTAACGTTCCCAGCCAAGCGCAGCCGGCAGCTAACGTCGTAGCTAAACAGTTAGCTCAAACCGGCTATCGCTAGCCACTAGCTCATGCAGAAAGCAAGCTATGCGGAAAACTGTACAACGTGAGAAAAGCAATACAGGCCAACACTTCAGACAGCCGCTGTCTTTTCCTCTTCTTATCCGAAGAAAAAAGGGAAAGAAAGGCAACACACGTCCCTCTGCAGAACGGTGTTTACCAGACACAGCGGTGTCGGCACCAAGCCCCTCATTGAACGCGGGCTATAGCTGACCTGAGCATGGAGATATTCTCATAACGAACACCAAGCTCACCTCTCTCGCACCTGGTGTTTTTCATCTTGAAAAGCGGGGCCAGCACGGCGACAGTGGGTATCCGTTTGTCCAGAGACCCGGGGAATTGAACCGCAGATTCTGAATCACGGTCCCAGGAAAACAAAGCTACGACTTCACTTGAGGAGGAGCTAATGTTATCGTGGGGCATCAAACTAGAACCCCCTCCACGCCGCTAAGGGGCAGCGAAAAGGATCCTAGCCTGGAGCCGACCTTCGTAAGCTGTGTAGTTGTTCCCGCCACAACCGACACACCTGGCGCCCGTGTCGCAAAAAACATCACCCGCCCAGAGAGGCCGTCAGCCCTCACACGGCCGATCGCCTCCCAAGCAAAGAGCCGGAGGCAATGCCACCAAGGATTGCTCAGCGACGCGAGCCCCTAATGCGAAGCGCCGGTGGACGTCAGAATGATCATCATCTTCTAGACACTCCGGTGGCGAAGACATTATCGCTGTATTTCCTCGAAAGATAGTGAGAGAGAAAACAAAGATATAATGTCAACGCAGCTTGTAACTGAGGGGTACAATTCCCTGACTGTATTGTTAGATATGATATTTAATACCACTACCTCATGTACTTTAACTTCTGGCCACCCAGTACAAGATATAAGTATGATGAACACTTTCCCACCTGATGAAACGAACCAACACAAATGTACCAAATCGAATATTTAATACAGCAAAAGGTGTATACAACATTCACTTAATTACATTTATGATTTGAAATATGGAATATGCACTTTTATGGCAAATGAGTATTCGTAGGTAAATCAACATTGAATGTCCAATCTCTGGTTGCGCAGGGAGTAAGTATACAACCTGGAATATTTAGGAAACGATAGCGATGGTACTTAAATGATTATAGCTGGATACACTAAGGGGGGGGGGTTAGAGAAGCCGCTGGCGGTATCCCATCTGGCCGACGGTGTCTTGGGAGAATCCAAAGTCTTGGACACGGTGCCCACAGAACCTCGGGCCGCAGACGAATACAGCTGGACCCTCTGTGGAACGGTATCTGCCGGTCCACAACGGAGAGACGTGGTGCGACCTCACGTGTAGAGCGCCGCCTCACCTGGAGTCCTCTCCGGGGGGTAATTCCAACACTCGCCAGTGTTGGCCTTTATCCATGGAATAATCAAAGCACACAAAGCATAATCCAAGAGCCGTGGAAGGCTTGCCGTCGTCTGGGTAGAGTAATCCAATATACAGGTCCAGTCGCTCTTGACCCGGAGCTCCTCGGATGCAATCACCACTAGGGGTCTGACCAGCCTGGTTAAGCGTCCAGATAACGTCAGGAACGATGGGGGTACTGATAACTGTAGAACTCGAACCGAACGATGCACCATACATAAATAGACTATTATTAGCTTAATAGAATACGTCCAACTCGACGGTATGGTGCCAAACTATGACCATTCAACTATTAATCTACACGATATCTCAATGCCTATTCTGGGCCAAGTAGGCCTTACTACACCGCACGTGCGTCGTGGGGAGGCTTTTGCGTCTGTCACTCTGTTGGAGGGTAAAGAACTGGACTAAAAGAAAGTTCTACTTTACGAGCTCCATATATATATGCGCTATGAACAAATAGTACCATTCGTATTTCGCCCGGCATATTACTGCGCGGAACCGGGGGTTGCCTCGACATGTTAGGCGGCACGATTGAACTTGGACCTAGGGGTATGGCAACCTGGCGCCAGGTTCTCGTCCAATGGTAGAATGAAACTATTATGGGCTGTTTAGTAGAAACGGGGATATTCAATGCCTATTGTACAAGGAATATACAGGGGATATCAAACGATATACAAATACAATTAAATATATATAAATAAATATACATATTCGGTTTAATCTGATCCTTCACAACAGCCGCCCCCTAATTAGTCCCACCTAATTAGCTAAGCAGAGACAGATTAACCGCACTGTCTTCCACTCAAGGTCCGCTGTAAGGGTCAGTCAACTCACAAAGTCATAGGGTCATGGTCATCATCGATAGTATCTGGGAGTCGGGGCAGTTCTATTAGCCTCGCCACGGGACGTGTGTAGGTGCGCCCTTGGACGAGTACTTCAGCTGCTCGGACCTTGCCATCGGCACCGGTGATCACTTTGCTTACGCGGCCAGCCGGCCACATAGCTCTGGGGAGTGACTGGTCAATAATCATGACGACTGTTCCTTCTGTCAAATTGTCTCTCTCTTTTACCCACTTCTGGCGGGTCTGTAGAGACGGTAGGTAGTGAAGTAGGAAGCTGCTCCAAAACTTGTCAGCTAGTACTTGGCTGTACCTCCACATTCTTCGGCCGTTCGCTTCTTCGGGCCTGTACATTGTCTGGGGTAGCGCGGGGTCCAGCCGCCCCATTAGGAGTGTGTTGGGGGTGACTGGGTCGACATCTGCTACATCACTGGAGACGTAACCGAGGGGCTTTGAGTTCAATACTCCCTCGATCTCCGTGAGGACTGTCATTAGGACTTCCTCTGCCACAGTCTGGGCTCCGAGTACGGCATACAGGGCTGTCTTTATAGAACGTACTTCTCGTTCCCAGGTTCCACCGAAGTGGGGTGCGTTCGGGGGATTAAACTGGAAGTCAATCTGGGCTGGAGCGAGGTGGGTCTTAAGTTCTGGGCCCATAGCTTGGAAGCTCTCTCTCAGCTCTCTTTCTCCGCCTTTGAAGTTGGTCCCGTGATCAGACAACAATGTAGACGGTTTTCCTTTCCGTGATATGAATCTCCGGAAGGCCATAAGGAATGAGTCTGTGCTCATGGTCGGAAGGAGCTCGATATGTATCGCTCTGGTGGTCATGCATTTGAATACAATACCCCACCGCTTCTCGGTGCCTCTTCCTCTCTTTATATACAACGGGCCAAAACAGTCCATGCCTGTGGAGTGGAATGGCTTGTCGCCGATTCGGAGGCGACAGGGGGGTAGGTCAGCCATCCGTGGTATGCTGGGCTGCGCGCGCCACTTACGGCAGTCTAGACAGGTTCGCTGGAAGCGCCGTACTGCTTCTCTCCCTTGCAATATCCAATAACGACGTCTGATCTCCGCGAAGACTCTCTCTGCTCCTGCGTGGTGTACATCCTCGTCGTATTTCTTTATGATCAGCTCTGTGACCTTGTGTCGGCTGTTCAAGACGATCGGGTGCTTAATGTCATCTGGTAGATCGGGGGCTCTCCGCAGGCGACCACCCACTCTGATGAGATTATGTGCGTCACTCTCTGGTGCCAGGTGAATCAGTCTGCTGTCTGATGGGACGGGGTTTCCTCCCTGTAGACAGTCTAGCTCATCGGGGAACGAGTCTCTCTGGGCTCGTTGTAGCAGAAGAAGTTCTGCTTCTTCGTAGTCAGCTGCTGACATGTCAGTGGTGGACTGAATCTCTGGGTGGTGCCGCAGGAATGTTCTTTGTTGCGCACTCTCTAGGGTAATGCAGTCATCTATGTTGGGGTCTGTGGAGGCGACAGTGCTCAGTCCACAGAACATAGGCTTCTTGTTCTCAGCCTCCTCGTTACTTGCTTCCCTCGGGGTGGGCGTGGGACAATCTCCTTCCGGGAGCTTGAGGAATGCTGGTCCGTCACTGTAGATGTTGCGACGGGTTAGGTCATCCAGGGACATTCCCCGGGTGATGACGTCAGCTGGGTTGTGTTTGGTATCCACATACCTCCAGCTTGCTTCTTCTGTTAATTCTTGAATCTCGGTGACTCTGACTCCCACGAAGACTTTGTATCTGCATGAATCAGACTTAATCCATGTGAGTACTGTCGTGGAATCTGACCACAAGATTGTTCTATGCACCGGAATGGTGAGTTCACGTTGGATTAACGTGGCTAGATGCGCTCCTACGAGGGCTGCGCAGAGCTCTAGACGTGGGATAGATTGTTGCTTACGTGGGGCTATTCTTGAGCGGGCCAGTATGAAAGCAGTGTGTATCTCTCCTCCCATCTCTTGGGCACGCAAATAGGCAACCGATCCGTAGGCTACTTCGGAGGCGTCGCTGAAGACGTGTAGCTCAATCTCGCATGTCTCTGGCCTCACTGTGGATGGGAAGTAGCTGCGGCGTATATTGACACCTGGGAGTGAGCGGAGTTCCGTCTCCCACTCTCTCCATGTTGAGGCAAGGTGTGCGGGTATTGGGTCGTCCCAGCCCTGGTCCTTGTCCCATAGTGCTCGTACAATCATCTTTGCCCTGGTGGTGTAAGGTAGAATACATCCCAACGGGTCATATTGTCTGGCGAGTGTTCTGTACACACTCCGTCGGGTGGTCGGTATCGCCGCCGACCTTCGTTGCTCTGGAGCCAAGGGTTTGTGTCTATAGTGGAGCGAGTCTGTTTTGAAGCGCCAGACTAATCCTAGTGTCATTTCTTGGGCTTCTCCTGGGATTGTCGCCATCCAGGTCTCGCTGCTGGCAGCCTTGTCTGCGGAGGAGAGGCTGCGCAATACGTGCGGGTCACTGCTGGCCCACTGCCTGAGATCAAAGCCTCCTTTGATTAGGGAGGCGCGTAACTTGATTAGGAGAGCCTCGGCTTCTTCTTGAGTCGAGACGCTTTGTAGACAGTTGTCCACGTAGAAACTGCTCTTCACACTGTGTTGGACCTCTTCATCTGCTGCTGGGTCCTCTGCGTCTCTCTGTGGGCTGGTACCGGCAGGGTACCATAGCCAGCTGGTCCAGGTGCTATTCCTCGGGGCTGGTCGTGCGTCGTGCTCACCCGTGAATAGAGTCGGGGGTCTGTAGCGCAGCGCCGCGGGGGTATAGCCTGGGCTGCACTGGACCTCCTGGTCCGGTGGAGTACTGTGCTGTCGTCGGGCTTGGTTCTCCTCCTCTCCCTCTTCTTCCTCTATCAGATCTTCCAGATCCTGTAGTGGTTTATCTTGCTTCTCCGCAGTGTATGCCGCTCCTTCCTTGTAGCTGGGTCTCGCTTGGACCGGTCTGGGAAGGGGGTCTGCGGGGGGTATAGGCTTTGTCTGTTGGTCAAGTTCAGGGTCGCTTGCTCGTTTAGGAGGCGCTGCTCTTGACTGTTGTCTCGACGAGTTCCTTGAACCCCTGGTGGAGGGAGAGGGTGTTGCCCTGGGGATCATCAGCCGCTTCCTTAGCTGCGCCATTAACTTGTCGCGCTCGGCTTGTAGTGTGTCGCGCTCTTCTTCGCTCTGTCGCTGCGCTTGGAGGCGTTCTCTTTCAATAGTAAAATGTTCGTGCTCGCTAAGCGCCTGTGCTTGGAGACGGTCGCGTTCGCCCCGAAGTCGGTCGCGTTCGGCAGAGGCCGTCATGCGGACGAGGAACGCCTGTTGTAGCATCCTCGCCGCTTCTCTGGGGGAAGGCGGTTGTGGAGGTGAGCTGCTCCTGCGTGAGCCGCTCCTGGGGGTACTCGTTGGGGAGTCCTGGAGCTCTAGTTCCTCGGCGCTCTCCTCTTCTTCCTCCGTGCAGAGTTCTCTCTCTGTAGGGTTGTCTTCCTCCCGGGGCTTGTCGGGGACTACTTCTTTAGTAGTGGCGGGGGGTAAAGGCATGTCAATTCCCTCCTGGTCCCCACCGTGGGCTTGGTCAGTTACATTAGGACCTACTAGGGCCTCTGTGGTCGGGGAAACCTGGTCGTTAAGGTCAGACATAATTTTACTTTCTACTTTTACCACGTTTACCGTTTGTCGAAGGCTAGGTAGTTGACTGACAGTGTAAGCCTCTAAGTACTGAGGTGTCTGTCGTCTGCGCCGCGGGCGTTCTAGGTTAGGAGGATCGTTTCGTGGAGTGTTCATCATAGGCCATTTCGATATTAATAACACTTTATTAATATTACACTAGTTACCCTCCGGCTCGAAGGACCAATTGTAACTGAGGGGTACAATTCCCTGACTGTATTGTTAGATATGATATTTAATACCACTACCTCATGTACTTTAACTTCTGGCCACCCAGTACAAGATATAAGTATGATGAACACTTTCCCACCTGATGAAACGAACCAACACAAATGTACCAAATCGAATATTTAATACAGCAAAAGGTGTATACAACATTCACTTAATTACATTTATGATTTGAAATATGGAATATGCACTTTTATGGCAAATGAGTATTCGTAGGTAAATCAACATTGAATGTCCAATCTCTGGTTGCGCAGGGAGTAAGTATACAACCTGGAATATTTAGGAAACGATAGCGATGGTACTTAAATGATTATAGCTGGATACACTAAGGGGGGGGGGGGGGTTAGAGAAGCCGCTGGCGGTATCCCATCTGGCCGACGGTGTCTTGGGAGAATCCAAAGTCTTGGACACGGTGCCCACAGAACCTCGGGCCGCAGACGAATACAGCTGGACCCTCTGTGGAACGGTATCTGCCGGTCCACAACGGAGAGACGTGGTGCGACCTCACGTGTAGAGCGCCGCCTCACCTGGAGTCCTCTCCGGGGGGTAATTCCAACACTCGGCAGTGTTGGCCTTTATCCATGGAATAATCAAAGCACACAAAGCATAATCCAAGAGCCGTGGAAGGCTCGCCGTCGTCTGGGTAGAGTAATCCAATATACAGGTCCAGTCGCTCTTGACCCGGAGCTCCTCGGATGCAATCACCACTAGGGGTCTGACCAGCCTGGTTAAGCGTCCAGATAACGTCAGGAACGATGGGGGTATTGATAACTGTAGAACTCGAACCGAACGATGCACCATACATAAATAGACTATTATTAGCTTAATAGAATACGTCCAACTCGACGGTATGGTGCCAAACTATGACCATTCAACTATTAATCTACACGATATCTCAATGCCTATTCTGGGCCAAGTAGGCCTTACTACACCGCACGTGCGTCGTGGGGAGGCTTTTGCGTCTGTCACTCTGTTGGAGGGTAAAGAACTGGACTAAAAGAAAGTTCTACTTTACGAGCGCCATATATATATGCGCTATGAACAAATAGTACCATTCGTATTTCGCCCGGCATATTACTGCGCGGAACCGGGGGTTGCCTCGACATGTTAGGCGGCACGATTGAACTTGGACCTAGGGGTATGGCAACCTGGCGCCAGGTTCTCGTCCAATGGTAGAATGAAACTATTATGGGCTGTTTAGTAGAAACGGGGATATTCAATGCCTATTGTACAAGGAATATACAGGGGATATCAAACGATATACAAATACAATTAAATATATATATATAAATAAATATACATATTCGGTTTAATCTGATCCTTCACAACACAGCTCCTTTTCTCCAATAACGTAACTCCTTTCCAATAACTATTTCGGCATCAAACTAAAGTGGTGTATACAGTCACTTTTCGGTGGTGAAAATAGGGAAGGAGCTGTTAGTGTGGCCATGACCCCGCTTATGTAGAGGAGCGGATGTGGGTGTGGCCAGGCGGATGGGTGTGTACATGTGGAGAAAAATTATTCAGTGCTAGATTGGATAAAGGGATAGTTTCACTAGAGAGAATTATCTTTGCTAATTTGTTAGCATGACCAGGAAATAGTTTTGGGCAGGTTTCTTCTATATAATTATATGGTTTAAGACAGGTACAGTGTACAGTCAATGCAATGAAATGCATTTTTCCCTGGCTCCCTCTCAGCTCTTAAAACAATAAATAGATAAAAGCTAACCTGAGAATAAAACAATAACAGCATATAATAAAAAACAACAGGAGCATATAATAAATAAAAGCAATAGCAATAAAAGCATTGATAGATAATCCACAGATTCTACATTCATTTAAATGCTACTGCTCAGTAGTCTGACCTCCTGGGGGTACAAACTATCTCTGAGGCGGGAGGCCTGAGCTTGGATGCTCTGTAGACGCCTCCCTGAGGGGAGATGAGGGACTAGGCTGTGTTCTGGGTGACTGGTGTCCTTCATAATGCAGTATGCTGGGTGACTGGTGTCCTTCATAATGCTGACAAACACACCAAACACAAACTCCAACGCATCACTAAGACAGACTCCAAAATAATTGGCTGCCCCCTCCCCTCTCTGGACTCCATCTACACCTCACGCACAGTCACCCGCTCTGGTAAAATAGTCAATGATCCCTCCCACCCAGCACACCACTTATTCCAGCGCATGCCCTCAGGTCGCTACAGGTCCATTTGAACCAGACACACGCTTCACAAACAGTTTTTCCCCCACAGCAGTCCGATCACTAAACACCCTGGCCCGCCCCCCCTTTGCACAGACGGGCAAGCATCCGTCACTGACTGACACTGTTACATGTGACTGTCCTGTATTTATGTATATGTATTTATTGTGGGGATTGGGAGGTGGGCGTTTGATGTCTGATGTTTCATGTTGATGTCCCAGTGCTTAACACATCCACCGCCGGAAACGCTTTACAGCGTTATTGCCCGCCATGCGTTGTCTGCCACACCACGCTGTACAGCGATATTGAGATCAATATTTCATTTTTTCGCCATGGCATTCATAATTCATATATACACCTCCGGCGCTGCAGCTGGACCCTACGGCTCAATACAACGACGGCTCAATACCGCCGCCTGGTGGATGGTCGGGCGAGTTACACTGGTAAACAGGATATGGCTGCTGTGCGTCGATTAAATTCATCCGGCCGTCAGATATTGTCGCAAGGCTCCCGACAGACACTATGTACATAATGGATCGCTTTATAAACTTAATAATCTATATAATTTCGGCGTTTATTGCGACATACAAACCGGAAATGGACCTAGGCGATCGACGTCCTATACCTGGGATCTTTCACCACCGAACGGTAAGAGGACGCTGCCGCTATTTTCAGCCCAATTGTTTATTCATTTCACTGCAAACCGATCTGATCAATATATCACCCATACTACATAAAGCATTTACTGACGACCACGGAATTATAAACAACCCCCCCTTTCATCCGTGCATGTGATGACGCATAACGTATAGGATCATATACAGTTGAATTTTTTAATATAGCGTGTCTAACGAATAAACGGCAATCGATAATATATATATGCGTTTATGCCTATAACTCACGTTCTATGAATTACTGCAGAAAATTATAAAAACATACTTATATTCTAGAAGGTATTTTTGTATGAATGTTTGAATGAAAAAGTATAACGTTCCTACATCCTGAACGATAGATAATCGATGTTGAATGGGCCATAGTAATGTCAATTTAGCAATACAATTTAAAAAGTTATAGTCCTGCAAAGAAGGTGAACATCTCCATAGGCTTAGAGTGGTGGCAGACTGGCTATATTGATGGATATAACCAATGGCAGGGAATGTGTTAACAAACTGTACCGCAAACAATTACCACCAACAATCTTTGTGTGGCATTCAAGTATCTTGTATCTTGTTGTATCTTGTATAGGACTCATTGCCTTTTGTATTTTATCTTAGTATTTTTATCATGTTTATTTTATTTCTATTACATTTTATTCTATTATTATTATTTGTATTTTTTGCACAATCGAAGTGGGCATGGCCACCTTCATTTCACTATATATCTTGTGTATGTATGTGATGAATAAACCTCTTGAATCTTGAATCTAGCTTACCACATCAGTACACAAGATCACAACCTGTGGTGAGACCTGGCTGTGGTTGATCTGATAGTTAGTTCAGGTTTTTGAAGGTTTTTAGTTGGTTGGTCCAGTGACAATACTGGTGTTCTAACAAAGAAAGAGTACATGGGCTGTCTGACGTGTGGAGTCCTGTGAGATGGAGAATGGCAGAGAGTCCATCTAACTCCCTTGTTCCATTTCCGCATTTCACACTCTTTACCATTTCTACTTTACTTCCTCTCATCCCTAGCATGTGCTGATTAATAATAACCTAAAACTCAGATTTAGACCGGTATGGTTACAGTTACTTCTGGGGCGACTATCCGTTGTCATTAACCTGGATAAGTCAGTTCTGTTTCGTTAAGGGGCTCTGCTTGGCATCACAACTGCACTCCCTCGCGTACGTGCACGCGTACTGAATAACATTCCACAAATATACCTTTAATACCAGTATTAGTCTGACCACACCCCTCATCAGCTTACCTTCATAAGCAGGTGTGTGGTCACCTGCTCTCCTCCTTCTCGCTTTCACCACAAGGAAGTGCCTCGGTAGTACCCCACTTGACGTGTTGTTAGTTGACGTGGAGAAAAATTTTGTTTACAAGGAGGAGATACGTTGACATCATATCTTTATTTTCTCTCTCACTATTTTTCGAGAAAATACGGCGATATTGTCTTTGTACTGGAGTGTCTAGAAGATGATGATCATTCTAAAAACCCTCCACCGGTTTTCGTATTGGGAGCACGCCGCTGCATGCTTCTCAACTGCAGTTCCTTGCTGTGTTTGTTGGGGTGAAACCTGTCAGGCCACAGCTGAACTGTCGGACATGCCGCTGTTGTGAGAAGCGGTGCGTTCCAGGTTGGGTGAGTAGTGTTTTTGCTGGCAGGCTCCACTTGTCTGTTAGTGCTATGGGGGCTACTTGACAATGTTTATGGAAACCGGCCCCAGGCTAGGGTCCTTTGTTCAGCCACCTAGGCGACAGAAGGCCTTGGTCTGAAGACCATTATAGTTTTTAACTAGTGGGCCGCGACCATTAACACTGGTGATCCCTGTGTGTTTTGGACGAGTGGATTCTCTCTGTCACCGTGTTAAGGCCCCATCTTTCATATCCAAATGAGAGTATTCCTTCACGAGGGGATATGTGCATGGATGTGCGATAGCGGCAGATCCGTGTTCAAAGTCAGCTACACAGGCCAGTTGGTATTGTGCTGATTCCGTCGGGTGTTGGTAAAATCACCGTTGTGAAGCGGTGTTGACATCTTGTTTTCTCTTTTCTCTTAAAAAGTGAGGAGAGGTTCAGAATGGCGGCCTGTCTGGGTGAGTGTTATGTCATTGTTTACAGGTTCAGTTGATAGCTGCTTAGCTTACTGTTAGCCAGTCAGCTGTTAGCTGCGGTGCTAGCATGTCGTGATCGCTAGGTAACGTTAGCTTGCTGCTATAGGCCATGGCCTGGCGCGGGGTAGCTTAGCTTCTCGCGCGCCGCCGTGAGCTCGCTTCTGGTCGCGTGCGTCGTTAGCTCGGCGTCTCGCGAGCAGGAGCGGTAGCACCCGAACGGTTGGAGCGGCCGTTAGCTTGATGCTATTCTGTTGAACGTGCTTTGATTTTAACATGTTTTACGCTCTTGACTACGACGTCATCCTTGACACGGGATGTTTCGTCGACCCTGCCCTGAGCCAGGACGGCAAGGTTGCATCAACAAAGGACTGTAGTGCGGGTTGGAGCGGCGACGCTGCCCAGTTCGAACAACACAGGAGCGGCTGTGTTCCTACGGTGTCTGTGACTGCACTTCGCTGATCTACGTTCCGGGTAGGAACAGGTTTGACCAGACCTTATAACACGTTTTCTGGTTTTACTTTTCTAAATGTATTGTGAATAACGATGTTTTTCCCAAAACGTGTGTTGCTGCAATGCATTTGGGATACGGCGCGCGGGCGCGGGTTATGTGTGAGCTGTTTTTGTCACTGGCAGTTAGCTTCTCCATGCAAATCGGGATGTAATGATCTGGTTGTTGTGTGAGAAACATCATGGTGTTTATATGTACCGTGTACTCACAACTAAGGTAACAAACCTATGAAGCTATGCTTGGTGACAAGTGAGTAAAAGAATGTTCTTTTCTCAGCCTGTGATGACAATGAACAGTGTGTTCACATATTAACAGGTTTTCCTGTTTTAACTGGCCGTATTGAGGGTAAAATAAGAGGATTGTGTTTCCCCCCGGTTCCCTGGGGACTTTTTCATCCTCCTATCAGACATGTTTGTGCACTAATTGTGTCTTTTGTGTGGTAGGGATGCGATGTAACTCTTAGCTTGATTGCTGAGGTTGTGCTAAAACTGCTGGAGAAACTTTATTTTCCTAAAAGAAAAAATGGTTTGGTCGCTGTCGTGTGTGCTTAGCAAGGCCTGTGGCCGATACTAATCGAGAATGATGTATTCTCTCATTGTGAAAAACGGCGTTCCTCTGTTGAGTGTTTTTGCCATTTTTTGTAGGTGATGATGGGTTGTGTGTGTCATGTGACCTACAACTGGGTTGGACTGGCCACAGAAGCACATGTGTATGTTGGACCGGGGCTCTTAGAGCCCTCTCTATTCTGTGTTTTTCCTTAGTAAAAATCAGATAGCAGGTTAGCTCATGCGCTGTGTGGAGCTGTCAAACACTTCATAGAGCTGACTATGACTGTGTCATATTCTCTTTTTGTCATTACATCGTATCATGGGTGTGGGGTCGTAAAGGTGTGAACTGGTAACCTTTCCTCTCCCCCTTGTTTCTGTCGGTCAGGGGTACACCCCCTGTCCTTCAAGGTTCCCGTCACGTGGCGGTTCGGCACGTTACGGGGGGGGGGGAGGGAGTTTCCTGGTCCCACGGCCTGGTATATTGGGCGTGTGCACCGCTGGAATTCCCCCGCCATAGAGTACGTCACCGTGCGCGTCTCTGTTGGTAGGACTTCCGTGTGCTGTTCAGGTCCATGTGATGGATCTGTTTCAGGGGGGTGGTCAGGGCTCCTCCTCACCAAGCGCCTATTCGGGCCTTCTGTGAGTTCGGACTCCTTCTTCCGTGTGAGGGAGCCTCCATCAGAGTACAGAGCCTTCCTCCTCAGATTGTCAAAGTGAGTGGACCCTCTAGAAGGGTCCTATTCTATTGTATATGTATTCGATTCAATTCGATTATTGAGTGTGTATGGGTTCAGTGCCTCTTCCCCGGAGAGCCCTAAAACCAATTTTTTACATGGCTCAAGGTGCAATATATTCTTTTCAATCTGTACAGCTCGCGTGGGAAGTCTCTCTGGGGATCCCCGTCTCCTTCCTATGGGAGGGTGGTGGGATGTAAAAATGTGAACATTTTTTACCCCGGCTGTGTAGACTGGGATACATACTGTTGATGCTTCCTTCTTTTCTATTCCAGAAGTGTTGGAGTTAGGGAGTGTCACACCCCTCTTGTCGTTCCCCTGGGCGCCTTGGGGATTCAATGACAGGTCTAAATAGCCTGTTCATTGATGGGGGTGTGTCCCGACGCACGTATAGTGCTAGCTCGCTGTAAACAGGCGACTGACTGGCACGCCTTGGTTGCTTGTGGTTGAAACAGCGTTTTTATAAAGCAACTGAGATGGGGGTTTTTCCTCTTCCGACGACCAAATCCCACGACCTGGGTTGGTTTTTCGACGGATTCTCGTTCATGTCTGGGGGATGATGACGGAATGGATCTGAACATATGTAGAGGGGTCTCACGCCCTTGGGGTGGGCCACCAGGCGCGGTTCGGCCGAACGTCTGGGTGGCGCCTTCTTTTTCATGTTGAGATCGACACGCATATCTGCCCTTTCTCCTGGAGTTGGCATGTCGGCGTGGTTAGGGCACGGGACTGGTTCTGGTCACGCTGGACCGGATCAGTTGAACCCGTTGTCCGCCGGGGATGCAGATCTGCTGTTCTGGTACCCTGAGGGACTTGGGCTTTTTTCAGGGGGAAAAATGCCAGGTCGGTCCGGGTGTCACAGGGTTAAGCGCTATGGAGACCCTGGTTGGGTACGTTTTTACTCAGCACTGTCGTAATGGCTTACGGCCATGCCAACCTGTACACGCTCGATCTCGTCGGATCTCGGCCGCTACACAGGTTGGTCCTGGTTAGTACTTGGTTGGGAGACCGCCTGGGAATACCAAGTACGGTGTGCTTAGGGGCTGGTTCTCCATTATTTTTCGCTCCTCTCTCACGCATGGCGAAGAGGGGCCTGTTGGGGGTGGTCTTTGACCTCCTCTGGTGACCCTGTGCTTCCCGTATCGCCAGGCCCGGTCCGAGGTAATGTTCGTCGACCCGTAGGCCTGGGTTAACCCTTTTTTGAAAACTGAGACACTTGTACTGCGGTATAGCCGGTGTATACCCGCAGGTATGTTTTGGAGTTTTTTCTTGAGGGGTTATAGGAACAACCACCGCGTTGGGTAACACCAAGGTGGTTGATTCCCTGGTGTGTTGGAGCAGTGTCAACTCCCGGGTTACCCGGTTGAGGGTGCCCCTGCACGTTCATGACGTCTGCCAATCGTGTCAGCCTTCTCTGCCTCAACCCCTCTGGGTGGGGGTTTTTAAATGGAGGCTTGGTCATGCAACAACGCCAGCATACGCCCCTTCCGCCGGGGCAGCTGTGTTCAGCTGTCCCCTCTGGCGCCTGTCTCGTCCGCAGTCTCCAGGCTAGGGTTAACAGCCTGTTGCCTGGTTTTTCCCCGGTGCGCTGCCTGCTTCCGTTGGTTAACCTTTTTTGTGTGCTTACGGCCGTGCTGACTGCCTGTTCTGCAGGGTCAGTGTGCCAGGCGGTGTACTATTGGGGGGACAGGGCCCGCTCGGCTTACGGCCATACCGACCTGAACACGCCCGATCTCGTCCGATCTCGGAAGCTAAGCAGGTTCTGGCCTGGTTAGTACTTGGTTGGGATACCGCCTGGGAATGCCAGGTGCAGTAACTGAGGGGCCTTTGTCCGAATACGCTGGCGATTTGGTGGGTCTGGGTCTTCCTTCGTGCTCCGCTGCTACGGCCTTGCCACGGGGTTGGGTTTGCCCTTGACCCCGTGATTCTGGGGGCAGTAACGAGGTTGTTCCTCCGTTCGTTCCCGGGTGGCATGCGGGTTGTGCGTGTGTGTAGTCGTGGGGTCAAGCCACGGTCTGCTCACCCTGTGCGTTGAGTTGCTTGAGTGCCTCTTCGCACGGTCGGGTCCGTCGCCTTCCCGTGAAGCCCCTAATAGGGGGGATACCCTCCATTAGGGGGGGTCGGGGGGGCTCGGCCCTCCCTGTTCTGATGGTTTTGGGGGGCTGTCAGCGGGGTGTATTTGTCAGCCAGCGGCTCCGCTTGGCCTCCCCTTGTGCAGTTGTGATGCCAAGCAGAGCCCCTTAACGAAACAGAACGTTAGGTTATGGCTATAACCAAGTTCTGTTAGTTAGGGGTGACGCTTGGCATCAGACGGCCGCTGCAGCCCTTGACCTCACCTTGTGGTGAAAGCTTGGGAAGGAGGAGAGCAGGTGACCACACACCTGCTTATGAAGGTAAGCTGATGAGGGGTGTGGTCAGACTAATACTGGTATTAAAGGTATATTTGTGGAATGTTATTCAGTACGCGTGCACGTACGCGAGGGAGTGCAGTTGTGATGCCAAGCGTCACCCCTAACTAACAGAACTTGGTTATAGCCATAACCTAACGTTAGCCATGGCTGTTTTTAAATTTTTCAATTATAAGTCAATGCTGAGCAAAACCCGGGAAACGCAGCCTGGCCGTTCTCTATCTCCATTCTCTATCTCTCTCTATTCATCAGGTAAATTCATAGGAACAGTGATGCCTGTCCTCACATTCTCAGAGACTCACATTACTCTCAGAGACAACCGGCCTGACTTATTACTTATTGGAAAGGTTGATATATGACTGGACTGTTTCTGATACCACAATATTATTGGTTATGAGATGTGATTTGTCAGCGAATGAAAGCTTTCAAAGTGCTTCTATGACTGAGCGAATAAAGAGTGGCAAAATTCGAGATCACAGCTACTTGTCAAGACGCATACGTTATTTCGCCGTCGACTAAAGACGCACTTCTTCAACCATTATCTGAATTTCAAAAAAGAAATCGAACCCTAACTAACCTTACTGTCATGCACTTGTCCTAATAAACTAACCTACACTGTAGCACTCAACACTATGATGCACATTGTTACTCAGCTGATAGAGTTGTGCCCTTCCTGATGACTTGTTGTACAGAACTTGTAAGTCGCTTTGGATAAAAGCATCAGCTAAATGACTAAATGTAAATGTAAAATGTAAATGTTTCTCAAGGACACCATGCCACTGAACCAAACTAATCATGCTGGCTACAGAGAGGAATGGTGAGAGACACTGACTGACTGGCTTCACGTACAGTAGCTACTATATAGAACGTTTATGAAACATAAGTTGTTGGTGGATGACAGCGTTCGCCACATTCTTTCTGTCTATATTGGGACAAACAGATTTATGAGGAGTGCAAGCCGTAACAGTAGATTCATATTTTTCCCACTGATTATATCTGGGCAAAAACATGCCTGTCTGACCTAGCCTACCTGCATAAATGCGCGTGCCATGCCTTCCACAAACAGATCAGCACACTAAGTTCCCCATCAAACCAACAGATAAAATATTGGAATGCTTAGATTGTGTAATTTTTGTGAGAAGATTATGTATGCAGCATACTATATAGTTTCATAGTTACATTTGGTGGATGGATCTCACTGCAGTTGATGCAGATATCTAAAGGTAATAGTGGGCAGTCCTGACACCTTGATGCAGATATCTAAAGGTAATAGTGGGCAGTCCTGACGCCTTGATGCAGATATCTAAAGGTAATAGTGGGCACTCCTGACGCCTTGATGCAGATATCTAAAGGTAATAGTAGGCAGTCCTGATGCGGCGCCGTGGCTTCAAGACTGGTGTGACTGTGTGAAAAGCCTGGGCTTCTACTGCTAGAGCTCTCTCATTGAGCCCTCACTTTACTTTTATTTCATACACATTCTCCATATAAAATAAATACAAAATAATATAAAAATGAACCGTTGTGAATATCTGGTTAATTTGAAATAAGTGGTTAGCTGGCAAACCGGGTATCTGTGCACAACCTGGCTATTAACACTTCCGTGGCCAACCACGTATATATACGTTATTGACTAGTTTTTGCTTTTATTCCATTTTAATATCCTACTCAATGTCACAGAGCTGTATGTTGGCTGGAAAATGCCTTTGGGATTCGGAAAAGTGCATTACCGGCCAGATCCTGGTAGTGGCGCTGTCTCGAGAATGGAGTAATGCTTGTTTCAGACCTGGTGTAACTTTTTTTTCTGTTAGCATGAAGCTAACCGCTTCAACCGATTGCCTGGAATACTTATTGCGACACCGAATTCAGTATGCAGTAAAGGAATATAGCATCACCCAATGGACATATCGATCTACCAGATAGCGATCAATAACTGGGAAATTATTTTTGGAATCCAACCGGCCAAAGGTAAGATCGATTTGACGTAGATTTCAGCCTGATCGGGCCTTGTTATCATAGCCAACCCCCCGATCAGTGCATGTTGTTGTAATAACGAATGCCGTTATTGGTAATCAATAATCAGAAACGACTTCCCCCGCCCCCCCCCCCCCCCTTTCATGCATTCATGGTGGACCATGATACCGATCATATACATTTTGATTTTTAACTGTAGCTTGTGTATGTATATAACCTAGTTATATGAGTACTGGCTAAGCGTCCCGCTCTTAAAGCCTATCGAGATACCTCATCTCATGTACCTATTGTACTCCATCAACGAAAAAAACACGTACACCTACACCTGCCGGGTCCCGCCCCTATGGAGGCGTAGCCTATAAGACAGTGGGCCTGGTCACCAAACACTCTAACTCGCCAAATCCTGTTTCCAGTAAAAGATCCCTCAAAAGGGAACTCAGGGCCGCTTAAGAGCGGGACGCTTAGCCAGTACTCATATAACTAGGTTATATACATAACCTTACGTTATATTATCGTACTTGGCCATTGCGTCCCGCTCTTAAAGCCTATCGAGATATGGGTTAGAGCGGACGCGAGGCCCGACAGATGCACCACCTGAGGACCCGTAAGCCCACATCAAGGGGTTCGGGGAGCCCCGTCACCCCATCCTTCCTAATGAAGGGGGGGCGCAGTCAACTCCACCTGAGTGCGAGCAAGAGGGAACTAGAACCCATTGAACACACAGCACAGGCGGAACCACGTGTGACCTACACACTGTGGCCCATACCCACACACTCCTGCTACCCTACCAAAGGACGGGAAGCAGGAAAGGCCACAGACCCCAGAACCGCCTGGGAGACAGAACCCCCGGTCATGTCCATGAGGTAAAACCTTACAAAGGGGCCCGGGGAGGACCATGAAGCTGCAGCACAGATGTCCTCCACCGAGGCCCCACCCAGGAAAGCGGCAGAGGCAGCCACCCCACGAGTGGAGTGCGCCCTGACGCCCCCAGGGGGATCCTGCCCAGCCAACGTGTAGCAGAGGGCAATGCCCTCGCACAACCAATGGGACAGGCGCTGTTTCGACAGTGCCTTACCGTCACGAGAACCACCGTGACAGACAAAAAGCTGATCGGTAACCCTGAGGTCCCGAGTACGGCTGAGGTAAATTCCCAAAGCACGGACCGGACATGACAGGTGAAGGCCCACATCTAACTCACTAGTGTGAGAAGGAGGACGAAACGCCTGAACCACAATATCCCGGGAGCGGAAGGAACTCCGGATATTCTTAGGCATGAAAGCAGGATTAGGTCGCAGAGTGGCACCGCAATCGTCCCGAAAAGACAGGCACTCTGGACGTACCGAAAGAGCACAGAGCTCACTCACGCGTTTAGCGGAGGTGACAGCCAGCAGGAACGCGGTCTTGAAAGACAGCTGTCCCAACGGCGCCTGCTCGAGTGGCTCAAACGGGGCCAAGGACAACCGACCGAGGACCAATTGAAGATCCCAAGTCGGAGCCAAAGAGTGTTGCACCGGCTTAACGCGTCGAGCGCCAAGCAGGAAATGCTTCACAAGAGGGTGGCTGAACAAGACATTCCCCTCAAACCCCTCATGATAGGAGGATATAGCCGCCGCATATACCCTCACTGTCGAAGCCGACAGTCTACCAAGGAGAGACTAGAGATAACGCAGGACAGCATCCAGGGGGCAGGAGACTGGGTCCCGGCCCCCCGCCTTACACCACTCTTGGAACATACGCCATCTGCCCGCGTAAAGCGCGACAGTGGAGGGAGCATGTGCATTCCGGATGGTATCAACCACAGAAGGGTCCATCCTCTCCAGACTCACCCTCCCACCAGCCACACCAACAGTCGTTGGCCCAACATCGGGTACTGGAACAGTGACCCGTTGTGCTGTGAGAGGGCCGTCGCCGACCAAGGAATGACCCAAGGAGGAGCGACCAGAAGCTGGATCAAGACCGGGAACCACACTGCCGTGCCCCGGTCTGGCGCGACCAGGATCACCGTCCTGCGCTCCCTCCGTATCCGCTCCAACAGCTGACCCAACAGCTGTACAGGAGGAAAGGCGTACAGAAGACCGGGCGGCCATGGAAAGGTCGAGAAGGCATCCACCCCCAAGGGGGGATGATCTGCTCGATTGACCGAGAACCACAAAGGGCACTTGTGAGAGCGTTGGCACGCAAACAGATCTACCGAGGCCTCCCCGAACCGATCCCAGATCTGTCTGACTATGTCGGGGTGGAGTTCCCACTCGTCGTAACGAGGACCGCCCCGAGACATCATATCCGCGCCCATATTCTCTGTACCAGGAATGTGGAGCGCCCTCAGACTGCGCAGCCTGCGGGATGCCCATAGCCAAAGTTCGACCGCCGCCCGGAGTAGGCGGATGGAACGAGTCCCACCCTGCCTGTTGATATACGCCGCTGCCGTCATACTGTCTGTCCTGACCAAAACGTGCTCGCCTACCACCAGGTGGTCGAACCGTTTGAGGACCAGGAGGACCGCCTTCATTTCCAACACATTGATGTGCGGGGTAGATGGGCCAGCATGAACCTCCGTCCAGCTGCCCCCCACTGCGTGGGTCCGACACGTCCCTCCCCAACCCGTGAGAGAGGCGTCGGTGAAGACTGTGACGTGTGAGCGCCTGCTGCGCATGGGGACCCCAATGGTGAGGATACCCAGCCTCCTCCAATGGGCGAGATCTCCCCATATCGACAAAGGAACCGTCAACCGTTTCCATTTGTCCCTCACCGGATCTATTCTCATAGAGAAAAACCACCTCTGTATCCTCCTCATGAAGAGGAGGCCAAGAGGAACCACTGTGTGAGCAGATGCCATCATGCCGAGCAGACGCATCACTTGCAGCGCCGTGACCGTCCCTCCCAGACGGAAACCCCCGAGCGTGCGAAGGATAGACACCCGGTGCTGCTCCGAGAGGGTTACAATCATGGGCCTCGACCTCAACGTCAAGCCCAAGTACTCCACCTGTTGACTGGGAAGAGGCGTACTATTCTTCCAATTCACAGCAAAACCCAGCCTGGTGAGGAATTCCACCACCAGCCTGATATGAGACCTGGCAACCTCCTCTGAACGACTGAGGAGTAGAATGTCGTCGAGATAGAATAGAACTCGTATCCCCCGACGACGTAAAGGCTCCAGCGCAGTCGCCACGCACTTGGTGAATGTGCGGGGAGCCAGAGAATAGCCGAACGGCAACCTCTGGTACTCGTACGCTACGCCCTGAAACAGGAACCGTAGGAACTTCCTGTGAGGAGGGAAAATCGGGATGTGAAAATACGCATCCTTCAGGTCTATGGAGGTGAACCAGTCTCCCCTTCTGACAGCAAGCAGAAGGAGTTTGACGGTCAACATTCTGAACGGTCTCGCTACAATCAACCGATTGAACGCGGACAGATCCAGTATAGGTCTGACCCCCCCTGTTTTCTTGGGTACCAGAAAATAACGGGAGTAGACGCCTGACATCGCGTCCTCTCTCGGAACCAGGACGACGGCCTGCTTCGCCAACAGAGATTGGATCTCGTCGGCCAGGGCTGTCACTGCTTCTGACCCTGACAATAGGGTCGGCACCAAACCTGAGAACGGAGGGTGGGGTTGTGCGAACTGCAAAACAAGCCCCTCCCTCAACGTTCTCTCTATCCACCCCTCCAAACGGCATTCTTGTCGCCATATGTGAAAATAATCCCACAGCGCACCCGCCGTCAACTGACGCTGGGCCGCAAGGAACAGTAGATAGTTGGCCCGGTCCCTCCCGCTGTGCGACGCACCCAAGGGGGGACCCCGACAGAAAGGGCCGGTTTGATACGGGAGAAGCTGTCATCAAACTGGTTGACACACACCCCCCCCTGAACACCCCTCTAGCGCATGCTGAGGAGTTGTTCCGCAGCTAGACACGCAAAGCATGAGGACCCCATGGGCTCCTACACGCCGAAGCCCTGCAGTGATATTGCTACCACCCAAATCATGCTCGCCTCTTCTTTGCAGACCACTGCCGCTCTCACGGGAGTGGGAGGCATCAGCGCGATACCCCGCCTGGCGAAGGCGAGGCCGGGGTAACCCTTGCTGTACATTCAACAGAAGAGGTCTCGAGTCCCCCTGCTGACCACCGTAGCTAGTGGCAGCTGTAACACCAGGCTCATCCATCACACAACGTGTGGTGCAGGAGCCACGCGACAGCACAACATTCTCACGGACAGACCCAGGCTCAGCCATCAACTGGGTGTCAGCCCCTGTCCCCATGAGAAGTGAAAAATGGGGCCGCATGCGCTTCAAATAAGGGTCTGCGGCCCGCAGCCAAAGGAGAACGATCAGAGCCCCGCTTCCGTGGGTAACAGAGAGAGGATCGAACGGGGAGCGGGCTGCTCGCGGCAAAGTGACGACGGCTTGTTTTATCCAAGCCGAATTCACCCAAAATGGCCGATCCCTCGGCCGCCAAGGCTGTCGGCCTTGTGGAACCCTGTTGACTCTCCACCCAGGGCACCACTGGCGGGGGAAACATGGCCGCCTGTCGAGGATCTCGCCACAGTCGTTGACGAGACCATGCTCCCACCTCTGGCTGCACAGCGTGAGGCGGTGTAGGACCCAGATCAACAACCGCCTGCGCCTCCACAGAATGACCAAAAAGACTTTCCGTGGAAAAAGGAGTCATGAGGAGAGAAAACCTATCCTCTTCTCCAAGAGGAGATTGCTCCAACCAAACATGCCTAACAACAAACGTTGATAGCATCCTAATCCTCCCCGCAGTTATAGCTTGCGACTGAGTCAAGATCTCTATAACACCACAAACATGCAACATGTTTACAATGTCGGCTGGACCCATAGCCCTACTACCCGACGCCAATGTGGATAGGAAACTAGCCAGCTGAGCCATAACACTGGCCGCCGCTACAAACCATCCTGCAGCAGTATACCACTCATCCGTCCATACTGCCACCCTCCGAGCCGATTCGCTCTCAAGCATCGGCCGGGTGGGACATCGTTCATCCCCGCCGAGGCACAGGAACAAAGCTACCTGGCTACGTAGCCACGGTACACCCGGCCTGCACCCTGTTGTTAGCCCGTTTACCCGTAAAAAAGGTAAATAGGACTCAGCGAAACCCCCCACATTAGCAACCGACTGACCTTCATCAATGAAGCGGGCAAGAGGAGGGAAAAGCGGCAATGTCCCGCGGCGGGGATTATTAGAACAACGACCCATTTCAGCATCAACATTAGAATTAGCAGTAGTAGCATTAGTAGCATTAGCGTTAGCAGCGTGCTCCAGGATCGCCAGGAAAACGTCCACTGCAGTGGAACGATCACCAAGCCACCCCGGCCCTGGCGCCGA
Organism: Notolepis coatsorum; assembly: GCF_963971535.1. Taxonomy (NCBI): domain Eukaryota; kingdom Metazoa; phylum Chordata; class Actinopteri; order Aulopiformes; family Paralepididae; genus Notolepis; species Notolepis coatsorum. Next base: position 48,210,705 of record NC_140181.1, on the reverse strand, counting down.
AACATACTCCACAGCATTACCAATACCAACATTGATGCCTGATGACACAGGGCCTACCTTTGTACAAGCCGGCTCGATAGCCAAACCTTGTACGCTGCCCCTTGGTCTGCCGCCGTCAGACAAGGAAACATCAACACAGGCCCGACGTGTCGTTGAAACATGCCTCGAAGATGCCAGGGGTAAGCAAACCTCCGGTAAGCTTTCAACATTACGCAATTTCTCTAATCTTTTCATAACAACTAGTTAACATAAGGTGCACTGCATCCGTTATGATGGAAACGAAAATAGAGGAAGAGTGTTTGGTGACCAGGCCCACTGTCTTATAGGCTACGCCTCCATAGGGGCGGGACCCGGCAGGTGTAGGTGTACGTGTTTTTTTACGTTGATGGAGTACAATAAGTACATGAGATGAGGTATCTCGATAGGCTTTAAGAGCGGGACGCGATGGCCAAGTACGATAATATAACTAGCTTTGCAGGAATTACCCTAGACCAATGCAGTATAACGTTCATATTCACGACGCTATAAAATGGGAACGTATTGATGAAAAAAAAAATTCTTTATGGCATATTGAAGGGAAGGTTTATACTGTCAATTGACAATGACAATGGACACATAGCAATCATATAAAATATAGATTTAGCTCTACAAACAACCTCATGCACAGTGAAACGTTGTTATGAGAAGCTGAGATTAGACGGATCCCAATGACCGGGAATGTGTTAACAAATGAAACATGTGACCACTTTTAATCAGTTCATTGTGTATTTTATTATTGATTTTACTATTATCATGTTGAATTGTGTTGTAAATATTGTGTTTTACTGCTTCTGTTTTAGGTGTATGGTTTTCTAACATCTTGCCAAAAGGACTACAGTTGTGAATTAGCCAGCTGGCTAAAACTGGCACATTTACAGTAATGTTGATTAATGTGTACTGTCCTTTTTAAATAAACTGAAACTGAACCATAGTATTTTAAGATACCCCCTTTTTCTTGGGAAGCACCTCTTTGACCTGCAATGTCACTTAACTCACTCACTCATTAATTATATCATTCACTCACACTTACCTGCTCTGCCCCTGAGTGGCGGCTCACAGAAACTTTGCATCTATAACACCATTATATGATGCATCTTTGCCTATGACACCATCTATGATGCATTGTTGCATCTATGACAACATGTGTCCTTGTTTTCTCTACTGTGATGCTGGCTGCTGTCAACAGTGTAGCCTGATGAGGACGTCTCTTTTTCCCCAGTCATGGTACATGTCCAAGCTCTTGTTCCATTGTTGTGCATAATTGCTGTGAGCCCACTGTACAAGCTGCTTTGAGGTTGGGTGTTTAGTCTCACCAGACCTTTCTCTACACTGCATTAGCATTGTGTCGGCGCAGCAGAGATGTCTGACAGAACCCTTGTGCACTAGTGGGGAGGGGGGGGGGGGTTGTATTTATCAAACCAATAACAATAATCTGGGGCGCTGCTGAGCACAAAGTGCAAACGTTTCCTGTCGTTGTTGATCCTAGTGATGGGGATTTTGGAAACGGTAAACAAATATTATTTGGTACCAATGAGGTCAACATCCTGTGGGTCAGAGTATGATTTGGATACAGTGCAGGTTCTCTGCTGGCACCTCCTCCCAGCTGTACTTTGTTTAGTTTAGTTTAGATAGCAGTAGCTATTCTTCCCAGGCTCCACAAAAAGCGTACATTGTGACCGTGCATTCAACATAATACTTACATTACTTACATCCAGGGCCGCCTGGGAGAAATGCGAGGCCCTGTGCGAGATTTAACGCGAGCCCCCCCCCCCCCCCCCCCCCCCCCCCCCCAAAGGTAAAAAAAGAAAAAAGAAAAAAAAATTATATATATATATATATATATATATATATATATATATTTTTTTATATACAGTCAACATATTCTTAAATAATAGCGCTGCCCGAGGCGGGGCATGATACAGTCAACATATAGCAAAAGAGAGAGCGAGAGAGAGCTCCCGTTCTACAGTCAATATACAGTGTACAGAGAGAGAGAGAGAGAGAGAGACACATTGGAAAGAAATTGAAATGCTATTTGGCCCTAAACAGAGAGTACACAGTGGCAGAATACCTGAGCACTGTGACTGAAGATCCTTGAGCACAGCCTAGCCATCGAGAAAGGCCGCCATAGGCAGACTGTGTGTGTTAGAAAGAGAGAGAGAGAGAGAGAGAGAACATGTGTGTTTGTCATGTGTGTGTGTGTTAGAGAGAGACTATAGCATGTATGAGAGATTCAAAAGGACAAAGATCAACACTTAAATCCAACAAGAAGAGGGTCAACAGAGAAACCAAAGCAGCAAGGAGCCAATGGCCGACATCAGCTAAATAGGCTAGCCAGGTACTGTGACACCAGGCCACGTGACACACAGCTTTGGCCAACGGCCCAACGCTACCCAAGCTACACAAACGACCATTCACACACAGCACATGTCGTATCTCCAAATGTTGTGAAGTAGCATATGTTTTGCCTGGAAAAAAACATCGTTATTAACAAAACATTCGGGAGGGGAAGGAAGGAAGAGTGGGGTAATGTCATGACATTTTCATTAATCTTACGTTACCTGCACGAGGAACGCAGGGCGAAAGGCCGCACCACAGGTCTCCACGTTGACGAAAGGCCTCTCGCTGTCGGGACAAAGCTATGGCCAGAGCCTTGTCATGGTGCAGGCCCGACTACATCTTCTGTCAAAGATGATGTCGTAGTCAGAGTGCCAGGGCCTGCTATTCTCAAGGCTAACTGATAGCATCAAACGAACGTTCCCAGCTGACGCTAAACAGCTAACTGGCTAACAGTTAGCTCAATCAGGCACCTGGCTGTATGTAGTAGCCGCATAGCATGCTTCTGCGTTAGCTAACAGCTAACAAGCTATGCGGCTACTGTCTACATACAGCCAGGTGCTCTCACCAGGCACACACAGTTAGCTACTAGTAGTACTATATATTAGCTAGTCGACCAGTTTGGCTCCAGAGAGAGAGAAAGATAGATAGGTCAGGTCCACGGCGGGTATATAATCATAGGTTGACTCACCATAACGCAGTATCAATGAATGCGGCGCGGCCGGCGCCAATGGTAAAGTTGGAAGGAGACTTGGCCCACGGTGTAATTTCTTCTTCTTCTTCTTCTTCTTCTTCTTCTTCGAGTACTTTCCGGCAGACTGGACACCTTTCGGCGTATTGCTGCCTAACAGATTTATCTGCTCACAAGTTCTCTTCTCCTTCTTTTGAAAAGACATCCACTCGCCTCGCCTCGCTCCTCTGGATAGGTTAGCTAACGCTAGTTAGCCGTTAGCTAAGCTAGCTACTAGCCGACATCATCATGGCTATCCCGACTGAACCACACGTTAGCACTCAATATTATAACGTAGCTAAAGCTAACTAGCTGTCCCTGTCTTTAGCCGGGATGGCTAGCCTGACTGAACTGTCTAACATGCAACAACTTTCATCTTCAGTCCATCTGCCGAACGATGTCCTCTTCACCTTGGCTGGCATAAACTCCAATGCTGCACGCGCGGAATAGTCAGACGCTACCTTACCTGTAACCCCTCCCCTCATTGAAACCAATGCCTGCTGCAGAGCACCAGAGCTCCAATAGTGACCCAGGTGCAGACCCAGGAACAAGTCATTCTACAAACGTGTCTAATGTGAAATATATAAGCATATAAGCAAAACTAGATTTTAGGTCTGTGATGAAAAAGGGCCTCGCGGGAAGGGGGGCCTCGCAAAAAAATAAAAAAAAAATAAAAAAAAAATAAAAAAAAATAATAAAAAAACAAATATAATTTTTTTTTTTTTTTTTTTTTTTTTGCGAGGCCCCCCTTCCCGCGAGGCCCTGTGCGACCGCACTGCTCGCACACCCCCTGAGGCGGCCCTGCTTACATCATAACATATAAATTGTAAATGGTGCATTTATATAGCGCTTTTATTCAAAGCACTTTACAATTTGTTCCTCACATTTTACCCATTCACTCACACACACACACTTGGTGGATGCAACCAACCAGGCAAGGTGCCAGCCTGCTCGTCGGGAGCAGTTAGGGGTTAAGTTAAGTTAAGTTAAAATTCTCTGGAAGTGTCATATGAAGCCAAAGCTCCTCTCAAGTGTATTAACACATTCACGGCCAGGGGTCGCTGTTTACCTTCTGGGTAGAACGCCAGCTCTTTGTTCAATGGGGCGCTTTGTTCACTTGCGAGTGCTTAAAATATATGAAATATTATAGCTATGGATCTAATACCCCTGTCGATTGTCAGTGAGTTGCTTCCAGTCAACATGCACAGAACAGATTTTTCATCCGTACATTTCCGTTTTATACCGTTTTGAATATGAGTATAGTTTGGGTGCTTCTGAGTATTCCCAGGAAGAGACGCGATAATAGCGTTTTAGTGAAATCCACTTATCACGTTGTCATTTTCCGCGTGATTATCTAATCATCCTGAAATCAACGCTAGATTATCGTTATTATCCTTCCTCATGCAAGAATGAAATGTGGTTTACACCGGCGCGTTTGAAAACCACAATGGTAGGACATGGTTATTCCAGACATGCTTTTTCCATTCCTAGTTTGTTGTTATATGGCTTTCGGGGCAAGAATTTACAAATGCTGATTTGACTATCTTAGACCAGACTGAAAAAACTTTAATTCTGAGAAGCGTCGGCATAAACCAACTAATAAAGTGTCATTCTGTTAATTGAATTAAATTTGAAAAGCAGTTCAGTAAAATTGCTCCACATTAATCCTAGAGATAATGCGGATTTCATTAGTCTGTATTAGAATGGCACAAGGCCAGCGAATAGCCACCAGCATTCTCCATTTGACAAAGTGTTGGTGTTAGGTATACTAAAAAGTTCCCCCTTTCTAATGTGGCATTAATCAAATGTTCTCATGAATCACCATGGTCTTTCAGTGTTGAGGGAGATCAATACGGGGGGATCCATTCCGGAATAAACCAACAGCACGTCAAATCCCACAGTCAACCCACGTGGGTGAGGATAATGTAATGCAGGGTGTTCACTTTTAAATAAAAGTTCTTGCAATTTCCATTTAAAAAGGAACATGGCAACATTATGGGAAATGGACTTACTGTGTTCTCCAGAGTCAGACAAGAAGATCGATACCAATGTCCTCTGTTTCAAAGCTGTTTCAAAATGCTGGAGGACCATCGTTTTGTTTTGGAGGTGGGTTTTCTGACCAAGTCTAAAGCTTCCCAGTTCGCTTGGAACCGGCCCAGAACTCCGACCACGGAACTCTGTAAGTACTGTAAGCCAATAGCTTTGCTTCAACTACACTACTATTTCATAACTTACTATAATGTCCAAAAAAGTTTAAAAATAAATAAATAAATGAAAAAAAAATTAAAATACAGGTAAAGAAAAGTCTCTTTCTTCAAAGAGGTTGAAAAATAGCCAGGGCCTCTGTGTGGCATCTTCGTCATCAAGTCTTCATGACATGGCTTCTAGAGGGTGTATTATTTGACACCCATAGCATTGTACTCTTGGGAACTTGCAAGTCCAATCTTCGTTGTACCCTATACCTGTGCTTAATGACAGGAAAATTCAATTGTAGTTAATTGAAATCAATGGAATTGAACACAGGCCCCATGGGTCTGTACAGGATGTGTGCTGTTTGTGTGTTTTTCTAACGGTGTGCAGAATGCAAGACGGTACCTTGCCATGAACCAACTGCTGTGCTCGAATTTCTAGATGAAAATAAAGAACTTTGATGTCCCTATGTGATGGATAGCTGTCAACTTTCATGAGGCAAGCAATGCAAAACTCACTGCAGGCTCTCTGTGCACGTGTATGCAGTTCTGCATGCTAAAGAGAGCTAACTTGTAGGTGAACCCCCTCTGACTATTCAATAAGATCATAGTGACACCTCAGTGTATTGAGGGAGCCTGCAGACGGTACACCACAGTACACCACTGCCTGCTTTCCTTCAGTCAAAACAACTTCACTGACGTACTGTTATGTTTTTATTTCTTACAGCCTCACCATTGGGCCTCCCGCAGTCTCTCAGCAGGCGCATCCGTGGATGTGTCACCCTCCCATCAGCATCATACCCGGGGCTAAAAGGCGGAATTGCTCCCCAACTGAGCGCACATTACGTGGCTAAAGCATAAAATACTTTCACTATCCCCAAACCTGCCCCACAGTGATGCCTGCCGAAGAGTAATGCCTTCAATAACAAGCCGGCTCCCTGCTCCATCAACGGCGCTGGCATGCCTGGCCGTCGGAACGCTGTCCCCTAGCTGCCGTTTGGGTCTCATCCACCTGTCTGGTAATCGCTGAGAGGAGAGTGGGGGAGACTCTGGCTTAATTGACTTCATCATCACCTTCTGGATGGCTGGACATTCCCTAAAGTCCTGGCGTTGGCTGCCAATACCGGTTTCCTCTGTATGTCCAACATCTCAATACGTGCTCTGGAGCTCAGACACAGGCAGAAAACGAGTGAAACACACGCCTTGTTCTCGCTGCTCCGGCTGCTGGGAGACTCGCCGGATCCATCTGATGGCAGCGATGGAAGCCAGTAGTCAAGTGTTCACACCTGGGATTTATGAAAACTTTTGTCTGTTGCAGCCAGTTGTTATTAAACTTTTCCCCCTCTTTCAGACTCAATATATCTCTCTGGGTGGAAGACTGCTGGCTCCCCGATGGCCCCTTGGGCAGTTTGTGTTCACCTGTTTCATAAAGTCAATACCCAAACTGGCTCAGCTAATCAGAGGCGTGGCAATTAAGTAACCAAATGTCGTTGTTGTGCTGGAATGGTGATTAAATAACTTTTACAAAAAAAGGAGATAAACAATGATGGAGAGCCCAGGCAGGTAGCTCACAGCTTTCTGTGTCACCCACTGTAGGCTGATGGAGTAGCTTATCTGACTGCAATCCATTATCTGGCTGCTCTGCGTTTCCATGCATTGGATTCCCCACTGTGAGTGACATTTACTGCAGGGGCTCATATAGCAGACAGTACCACAACAGAAGGCTCTTGCAGGTAGTAAAGAAAGAAGGAGAAAGATTAATGATCTCGGTCTTAACCCCTCCCTCCCCTTCCCCGCCTCCCTTTCTAATATTCATGATGAAATTGACCATTTCCAGATGGAACCTGCCAATCACCGGTGTCACACCTGCTATGAGAGCTTTTTTACATTTTTGTGTTTTTTATTTTTATTTGATATTCATACAGTAGCTCTACATAATGAGTGTCAATTCAGACGTCAACGTTTCACATTGGCGGCGAGATAATACCACCTGTGATGAGCATGGAAATGGAGAAACACAAACAAACATGAAAAGGCTATGTTTGTTATGTATGAGTTTCAATGGATGGCTTAAGCAACCGGCACTATGGGGAACAAGATGTTGTGTGGTAAGAGCCGGCTCAATAACACTGCAGGCTACAGGGAGTTGAGGCTTTAACGGTTAAAATCAACAATGGCATCGTAAAAAAGTCACTCCTCACTGTTTTCCAGCTCTTGTTTGAGACATCAGCTTCTTTAATCTGCAGATAGGAGAATATTTCTCTGGCTTTCAATCATATGACATATGGGGTTTTACACAAACAAGACGATGGCAGACAAAAGCTTTATCTCCCCTTCGTTCCTTTTTTTGGACAGTAGAAGACTAAAGAGAGAGCTTTCTGGAAGCGCTCCGCCACAGCTGGGAGCCTGCGAGAACAAGCCACGGGAGAGGACCTGGCCCGTAGGCAGCCCTGGGTACCGTAGGCAACCCCAGCTACTGTCGTCGAAGCGGATTTAGTCTCCCTCTGATAATGCCATAGCAGAACCATCAGACTCCAGCCAACAACAACAGCCTCCCACTAGGCCTCGCCACCTCGGAGGAAAACATCAGCGGTGCAAAAAAGTTTGGCCCCTAAAGTTGAAATGATTCGTTTTTCTGTGTTTATTTTAGTTTATTTATAGTTCTAGTTCTAGTTTTAGTAGGGTATAATGGTTCTGTGCAGCTCAATAGACCCCTATAGGTATACACAGGGCTTGACGTTAACTTTTTGGCTCACTAGCCACTGTGGCTAGTGGTTTTCCAAAGTCACTAGCCACTCAGCATTTTCACTAGCCAAAAATCCCTGCACTCGCGCCCCCACCCAAAAAGTTATAAATATAGGTCATTTCTTCTTCACTAACCCCTGCTGGGGACAGTATCATTGTAATCATACTGCTACACGCCAACTGTACAACTGTGCTTCTGACTGTTGACTCCATTGTTTACTACTGCCTGCGACCAGTGACTCAGCCGCAAAAGGAGCTCCAGTTGGGGCAACGGCTGACTGGGACAAGATGGAGGGTGTAGATGTGGAAGAGTTGTGTTGAACCTAGTGTCGTAAATTAATTGAATCAAAAATGTACAATAGTGCTAAGTAATGAATTTTAAGAGACAGCATCTCAAAGGGAATAGGAATCAGCGTATAATCAGTAGAATACCCTGGCTGGGTTAATAATAGTCTTGGGGCGAGGGGCAGATATTCTTGCTAAAGGTCATAAAATAGGTCCCTCCACTATATGCTAATGATAAAACGGAAGGTTGTGGGTGATTAGTTTAAAGATAGACCAAACCATGGTGCAACCCCCTCTGTTACAGTTTGAAACCTTTTGGTCACATAGTTTAACAAGAATCAACAGAACAGGAAGGTCAGAGGGCGTCAGTAGGGCCGTAAGAGAAATAGCAGAACGCAGCTGTGTAAGAGATTAAGTATTTAGATTAGGGGACAAAAGGTAAACTCCAAAAACTATAAAGGATTATTAATTAAAAGATACAGTAGAGGAGACATCAAGAAAATAGGAGCAAAATGACACTAAAAAGTAGACTAATTGACCACTGATAAATGGAATAACCAGACTCGCTGCTAAAAGAAAAAGCAACACATAGGTTTCTCTCCATTTTGAGACTAAGAGGGTGAAATTGGATCAAATGTTGAAATACCCACTAAAGAACATTAATAAAATAGGAGAAACATATCAGTGTCAAAGAAATAAGATTCTAGTTAATTCAGGACTAATAGTTAAAGACCATTACCAGCGGGAGACCAAATTAAATAAAACAGGGTTTAGAACTTAAACTAAAATAAGATTAAAATAACAGTATTACCTTTTCTCCTAATACATTGCTTATGAAATAAAAGAACTATGGAGTTTTGCATCAAACATTACACAGGTTTTTATAAGAAAACTGTGACCTCAATTGTCTAAATCTGAATTATACTATAGGATTAGATAGTCTAGCACAATCTGGAAGGTAACAGTAAAAAAGCATTTAGTAAAACTAGAATAATACTGTATTTCTCATCTGTTGGAAAGTAGTGTGTGTTAAGAAAAGGTTAAAAACTATGAATTGAAAAGTAGCGACCCTGATATAAACTATCCAAAAGGGTTTTTGCTAATCTATATCCCTTTGGCAGAGTTGTGTGTATTGTGCTGTGCTGTACCCATTCTGCAATCTGTTAGCAAAGTATTCATTCATTTATTCAATCAAACAATAAATGTTTAGTCCGTTTCATTAGAAGGAAGAAACGTCTGAAATAGTCCTGTCATTTCCTTATTTGGTCAGAGAACTCAGTTCTTTCGTGTTAAGCCAATGAGAACAGGTATCGGAGTCTCCGTTCTGTGACATCACGGAGCGGAGACTCGACCACTGGGCGTGGGTTGGGGTGATTCCTATATATTTACCACAGGTTGAGAAGACAAGAACAGCGCTCACGGAGACAAGGAGACCACGACGAGGCACGGAGAACAGCAGCTTGAGACGATCCCCAACCCGCGCTGAAAACTATCCAATCGAGACGTGCTGCTGACGCTGTTTTAGAAATAGAAATAATTGATTGCTGTAAACCTGATTGATTAAGCTGTTGGATATTCCAATAAAGCAACGGTCAGACCGTTTTCAACCGCAGCGCTGGCCTCCGATTCCAAATCTTTTATAAGACATTTGAACAAACGTGTGAGTACAATTTAGCAGAGATACAGTAGCGATCCACTATACGATCCTGAGACTTTAGTAAATAGAATCATTGAAAAGACATGTTACTAGCAATTACATTGTTGCTCCAAACGCCGTGAACATTATCATTGACACACCTATGCCTTGGCTGTGTTGAACCTAGCAATTATATTATTGCTCCAAACGCCGTGAACATTATCATTGACACACCTATGCAGGGCTTGACGTTAACTTTTTGGCTCACTAGCCACTGTGGCTAGTGGTTTTCCAAAGTCACTAGCCACTCAGCATTTTCACTAGCCCTGGGCAGGTGGGCAGGTGTCAACGTCAAGCCCTGGGTATACAGCACGTGTGTGTTTTGGCAATAGAAAGACAGCTTTCTGTCCAGCTACTGCCAGTAAAATGGTAGTCCACAGTTGTTTTTTTGTTTACTTTTTGTTGCCAACATCTACAGTATCAGTGATAAGCAGTCATTGCTGTTGTGTTTTAGTTTTAGCATTGTACTAACTTGCTTTCCATCTTGAAAAGTCATGCTAACTACTGAGTTTCCATTTCCAATGCTTCCATTTCCTGAGCATCTACCAGACACTGATGAATATCCTATCAGACACTGTGAATATCCTACCAGACACTGTGAATATCCTACCAGACACTTTGAATATCCTACCAGACACTGTGCATATCCTACCAGACACTGTGAATATCCTACCAGACACTGGTGAATATCCTACCAGACACTGTGAATATCCTACCAGACACTGTGAATATCCTACCAGACACTGGTGAATATCCTACCAGACACTGTGAATATCCTACCAGACACTGTGAATATCCTACCAGACACTGGTGAATATCCTACCAGACACTGGTGAATATACTACCAGACACTGTGAATATACTACCAGACACTGGTGAATATACTACCAGACACTGGTGAATATACTACCAGACACTGGTGAATATACTACCAGACACTGGTGAATATACTACCAGACACTGGTGAATATACTACCAGACACTGTGAATATACTACCAGACACTGTGAATATACTACCAGACAGCAAATGTAAAAGCAATCAAGAACTGGGTATTGGTGGAATCACTACTGTTTGTATCAATCAGAGATAGAACGTAGCAAAACTGACATTGAGTTATACTAAAATGTTCTGCATTATTACTTTAATTAAAGGTGCTATATATAGCTCAGCTAATAGATGTTGCACCAGAGCACCAGCATGTCATTTATCCAATCGGGTGCATTCAATGTGGGGAAATGGGAAGTAGGGAGGGGATACATGTAAACAACAACATACATTTTTCAATAAAAAAATTCTGCAATACTTTTATTCTGCACCTTTTTAAAAGCTCTGTGGGTGTATTATTATTACTGCAGTCTGTGTGACTGTTATGACACTGACAAAAATGTACCCTTGTAAAAATCACATACTTTATTTGTGCTAATGTTACTGTATTACTCTACAACTATTCAAATGAGTGCAGCAACCAGGAACACCTGGGAGTTAATAACAAGCGAACCCAACTCAATATGGACATTTGCAAGAGAGAAAAAAGGGTGAATTACCTGCCTAGCAACTTTCAAGTCTCATGGAGTATTTTCCACCCATTTTCAACATCAATGGCAGCATGAATGACGTAAGGTAAGCCGATACTAGCTAAAACACACACACGGTATACAACTATGAACACAACATTTGAAGACATGGGGCAATCTCTGGTAATGAAGAGGAGTAACAATTAGATTGGTATGGTCCTTTAACCCTTTCACTGCCACACTACAGAAGGTTAACCCTTTACTATCACACTGATAGTAAAGGGTTAACCTTCTGTAGTGTGGCAGTGAAAGGGTTAACCTGTTGTTGTGTGGCAGTGAAAGGGTTAACCTTCTGTGTATTGTTGCAGTGAAAGGGTTAACTGTTTGGTAGTGCCGCAGTGAAAGGGTTAAGGGCTTGTATCCCACTGGCACTGTATGTAGTCACGCTGCTTTAAACCACTTTGGATAAAAGCATACAAATTCCATGCATAAGCATGGCCACCCAGAAGTGACATCAAGGAAAGGCACAGCAGTAACCTCCTTTCTTGTATAGTATTTAATGTTTCTGTATAGTATTTTATGGTTCTCTTTTATTACTTGTGTGATTTTATTACTGCACCTTAAAAGGAACACTCCAACATTTTGGGAAATTAGCTTATTTGCCATCTACCCTGGAGTTAGACAAGAAGATACATACCTTTTTCTTCTCTGTGCATGCAGTAGAAGTAGGAAGACGTTGGGAACTAAACTAATGGAGGAACCTACTTCCAGTGACTGACGCTAAGCTAGGCTAACAGTGCGCGTCTTCCTACTCCTACTGCATGCACAGAGAAGAAAAAGGTATGTATCTTAACACTCCAACATTTTGGGAACCCTGGAGTTAGGCAAGAAGATGCATACCTTTTTCTTCTCTGTGCATGCAGTAGGAGTAGGAAGACGTTGGGAACTAGGCTAATGGAGGAACCTACTTCCAGTGACTGATGCTAAGCTAGGCTAATGGTGCTCGTCTTCCTACTCCTACTGCATGCACAGAGAAGAAAAAAGGTATGTATCTTCTTGTCTAACTCCACGGTAGATGGCAAATAAGCTAATTTCCCAAAATGTTGGAGTTTTCCTTTAAGTTTGAGTCCCAAATCTTGTTGTATGCAAATATAATGACAATAAAGTACAATCTAATCTAATCTTGTGTGTACAGTAAATGAGCAAGCTCTCATTTACAATGGCATCGAGAGGTACATTAGGCCTACATAATTCAAAAACAATATAGAGACAGAAAAAGTAAATCAATTAAACAATTTAAATTAATTAAAACAATGACAGACTGAGGTGAAATGGTTGGCTATTATAGATTTAAACTGACCAATAGATATTGAGTTTTAAAGTGCTTTGCAAAACGTTCGATGTGCCAGGGGCACAGAAGCTAAAAGCAGATTTTCCTAATTTAGTGCAAACTCCGGGGACCTTACGCTTAAGCCAATCACCAAAGCGAGTGTGATGAGGTCCAGCAAAGGTACTTTCTTGTTGCTTTTCTTTCACAATAATTCAAGTATTCAACCATTTCAGTTCATAGGACCAATAAAATGCATTGCATAAAAGCAGTACCAGTTTGCTTTTAACCAATTGCGGATTTAACTCTTTGCAGTTGCCTTCATACTGTAATAAGCATGGATTTAAGTCTGTAGTCCACTATTAATTGTCTAGTAGTTTTTCGGTGTCAATTAGAAGCCGGGTCTACATGAATTGTTTATCTGGTTGCCACAGTTTATTACAATTTCGTTTTTTATACTTGCATTCAAACATTGTGTGTGGCTGGGCGCTGTCCAGTGCTGAACTGGACAGGAGAGGCAACCTGTATGTGCCATCATCACTTTATTGTGGCTAGGCGTTGTCCAGTGCTAAACTGGACAGAGGCAACTGAAGATAAAGTCTAATTTCTCTCTACATTCACTGGCGCCATCTCTCAGAGTGAGATCAAATAACATTTATTTTAAAATTATATGTTACTCGAGTATTTCCCATCTTTCCTGAGCAATAGTTTTGTGCAAAATAAATTAAAGGCCTGTCCCATATAAACACCTGTCCCAAACACAGGCTGGTTGAGTTCAGTGATTGAAGAAAATAAAAGCCGGGGCTATTCATTTAAGTTTTACGGTCTACTCTACACATAAATTTTTTTATTATTCAGATCTATTTAGTGATGATCAAGGATCAAACATCTTCTTTAAAAATAACTATTAAGCTTGCTGATGGTTGGGTCAGCTTAGACAGTCATAACAACTCTATATTTTAGAGTTACACATACCACCTACAATGTAAGGTGGTATTTCATATTTATTCATTTGACTTCATTATGTTAATAGTACATTATATTATTACATTTCAAGGCTGATCACTTACCTTGGCTTTTTATTATTAGAATTTGTATTGACACAGGAGAGAAAGGTTCTATATGGTTCCAGAGGCATGAGTGTTAAGTAGGCTACTACACTACATATAGCGCAAATGTCACATATTTTAAAAAGGCGAGGTAGGGGCCAGATTAGCGTGTCTGCGAGAGCTCTCATCTCAAGAGCCATTCACTTCTCAACATGTCAAAGCCAAGGCTGTCGGAGAAGTCATGACTTCTTGGAGACTCATCTTACTTTCATCGCTTTCCAAATAGCTGTCCACCCTGCTCTCTGGAATTCAAGTAGCCATCTATGGATTGAGCATTACTCAGTGTCCCGTGTCCCAGTGCATTCTGTGCGGGGTAAACTAAAAATCATTTGGTCTTATCTTTTTGGTCTCAATTGTTCTCTCTCTCTCTCTGTTATCCCACACACTGAACATGGATGAAGAGAATACACATTTCTCAGCTCGTATATTCATGGCAAAGAAAAACACTTCAAACATTGCACACGAGTAACAAAGATAACTGGATCTGGGAGGGACGCCTCATGAATTATGGCCTGGGCGGTGCATCCGACCATGTGACTCACTGTGGCACACTTCATCATAATCAACAGAGGGGAAGAAATCACTTGGGTGTTATTTTTGCACTCTGGAATTGTGATAATCTGAAAAATGACTATCCGTCTTTATCACCAACATGACAATAGTGTGTTTGGCTTTGCGGTAGGATACACATGATCCCATCTAGGACAAAGGCGGCGTTATTTGCAGGCTCAGATTAGAGCCACACGATTGAACTAATCCTGTTGCACACTGGTGTGGTCATTTCCACCCCTGCTGCTGCCGTCATTTGCAGTGGTTCCGCCATTACCGGAATAATTGCATCTTCAACCCACCCTGAGATGCACCCTTGATGTAAAACCCATTAGGGCTGTGCAGCACTCCACCCTTGGGGACGGGGTGAGGACAGGGTTTCCAACTAGGCTTCATATCACTCCATGAGAGTGTATCAAACATGAACACTTCCCTGCTCTTAGTGTAGCCTTCATTGATTGGCTTTCGGAGAGAGACAACTTGGTGTTAGTGACATGAAATATGGAAGCTTTTTCTCTGCGCTGAAAAGTCCGAAGGACGCATATGACACAAAAGAGACGGTGGAACATTTTCTGTTTGCTTGTGCTATGAGTTACACAGGTTAAATAAAGGTTACCAATAATCCATATTAAAGCATTGGATTATTCGATGCTGAAACGACTGCAGGAACCATTCAAACCATCTTCAAAACAACACAAAGAGTGTTTCTCTGGAGAAAGGCACAGCTCGCTCTCTCTCTCTGTCTCTCGCTCTATAGTCTCCCCAGGTCCAGCCCACACTGCCCTATATTGTCTGTTACATAATGGTTACACACCACCTCAGGGCAACAACAGTTCTTCCAGCGACAAGGGGAATCTTATAAACAACCACTCTTGGTATTTTTATTTCATAGGGGGGGGGGGGTCTATTAAATTACTCTTTTATACACAGTTTGGAAAGTTGCGAGATGGGAACTGCAACTTCATGAAATTAGATAGGAGCACAGCAATAGTACAGAAGGCTGTGCACAACATATAAAAGTTGTCTCTAATAATGTAATAATGCAATTTACAGTGCCTTCCGGGGGGGGGGGGGGGGGCTGGTGTTGACACATCAAAAGATGTTGTTGCCCAATATCCGGGGAAGTTCCCTCGGTCCTCCAATTGCTGTGGCTCCTGGAGGGCATCTCACCAGTGCCAGGAATTCGAGTGGCCTTCGACACGACACCAAGGCAGTAAACCAACATCACTCTTCCGTGCTGTTTCTATGATTACGATCATTAGACTTTAGATTGGATGTGTTGATTTGTTAATGATGTTGTTTGAATGGAGCCAGGAGGAGGAGGAGGAGGAGGAGGAGGAGGAGGAGGAGGAGGAGGAGGAGGAGGAGGAGGAGGGGTGGGGGGTTGCTGGGACATTTAGTGTTTAGAAAAGGACACACAGGCAAGAAGAGAAAAGTGTGTGTGTGTGTGTGTGTGTGTGTGTGTGTGTGTGTGTGTGTGTGTGTGTGTGTGTGTGTGTGTGTGTGTGTGTGTGTGTGTGTGTGTGTGTGTGTGTGTGTGTGTGTGTGTGTGTGTGTGTGTGTGTGTGTGTGTGTGTGTGTGTGTGTGTGTGTGTGTGTGTGTGTGTGTGTGAGATATATAGAGAGAGAGGGGGGGCTTTGGTAGACTATTGCATTGGTCCATTCATTGAAGATGAACGCAATGCGACATCCTTTACTAGGCTCACCCACCAACAGTGCAGGTGCTGAACTGCTGATCCGAATGTATAGGTGAAAACCATATTATGCGTTTTCATCAATACAAAAATGGCAAAAAAAAAATCCGCTCGCACGCTTAATCGCGCTCGCATTCACTGGGGGCCTACAAATACATTCTTTCATGGGGCCCAGAATCTGGAGCTACACCCCTGGCTGTAGCTAATCCACAAAAAAATTGGTGGGTGAAATCTGTATTTTCAGAGAGAATGGCAGCTTGGTATTACCTCATTGTAAAGTCCTATGACTAGACAATAGTAAAGATAAATTAAAGTGGACAGCTTGCCCAGGTGTCCGCCAGGGACTGGTCCTTGGACCCCTCCCCTTTTCTCTCTATACCAAATATCTGGGTCACCATCAAATCCCACGCCTTCTCATACCACTGCTACACTGATGATACTGCTCAGTATGTTATGTGTTAAATATATTAAGTGATGTTTAACAGAACGATTATATGTTTTGCTAACTAGATAGATGTTAGATTAACATAGCTAACACTAAAGGATGTTGCAATTTCATTACACCCTCACTATGATAATGCACTGAGGCTGGTGACATGAGGGGACATGTGCTGCCTGCAATGCTAAAGCTAGTTTGGGCTGTGGGTGTGATTTTCCTTTTTTTTTATAGCAACTTCAAAGTCCAAAATCCCCTGCCTTATCAGAGACAGACATCGATATTAGAAGAGCTCATTCAAGGTAATGAGCCTGTGTTTAACCACAGACAAAGAGCCTGTGTTTAACCACAGACAAAGAGCTTGTATTGAACCACAGACAAAGTTAGTTTAATATCTAACTGATTCCCCATGCTGTGGTATGACACAATTACGACAAACACGATTCAAATCAGATTAGGATATAAACTATCATCAGGAAATGTGCAACATCAGTTTTTCCCCACATTTACCATAATATACAGTATATATGGAGACACACCCCTGCACTCTGCATCTTCTGGCCACCTGAGACCCACTCCTATTCGGGTTCATGGGGGGGTCATCAAAGTGAAGCAGGCTATTCTCTGTCCTCGCTCCACAATGGTGGAATGAACTTCCCACCAGTTAGGACAGCCGATACCTGCCCAATTTTCAGCCATCGAAAAACACACCTCTTCAATCAATATCTGAAATAATACTACTATGTCTATACTACTATCTACTATGCTACTATGCCTATACTACTACCTACTATGCTTATGTCTACTACTATGCACTTAAAGTGTAACACTGTTTGACGAACAATACCCCTTACCCTTAGCTGCCAGAGGTGTACCCCTCCTGCTGACCTGCTGACTTGTACACAAAATGTATGACAAAACCCTGTAGTATTTATATATAGTATTAAAGAGGAGGATGTGATATATACTACTGTATCCATCCCTTCTACCTACAGTGGTGTAGTGCCAGCTGAAGAGGAGGGTATGTTGTGATCATAGGTATTGGGTATTGGCCTGATACCAGGGCAACACATCAAATAAGTATATTTGATATGTTACATAATAATATAATAAAACAATATAATAATAATGCAACATGAATATGGTTATAAATCATAAACAATAATAGAATAATACTCATAATTTCCCAAAGGGGATCAATAATGATAAGGAATGAGAAAGGCAGGAACCCACTCCCATTACCAAAAGAAAGTCTAACATGCCTAAAAATACTTGGAATTACACACTACAACTGCATTATGTGGCCCATAACGGCCCCCAAACAGCATTGCCAACTTCAACAGACCCATGTCCCTTTGATGTGAGCTTCAGACAATGGCGATGCTACTGTACATGCCCTACCACATGGCCCCTAATGCCACCACAACCCAACGTGTAGATAGATAGGAAGTGAGAGCCAGCATATCTCCAGGGTTATCAAGTGGGTTAAAACAAGAGTTAGGCATTTGATGTACAAAATATTTTTTCCGTTACAGTTTTTGACACAATAAAATCATGATCAATGTCGTTTCGGTGCTCTGTATTGGGGATCATTGACGGATAAGACTTTTGAATAGGCCAATAAAAAAATATTAAAGATAAGGATATATTTGGCCATTGTTCAAACATTTGGAATGTAGTGTACACATGCATTTATGCAAAAAACCCAAATTAAGAGATTTTATTGTTTTTAAAGTTGAATTCTTTTGAATTTTTTTCTTGGGGCTGGATGACGAAAAGGCTTTTGACCGGGTTTCATGGGAATTTTTATTTCAAACTTTTGGCCCAATATTTATTAATTATATTAGAGTATTATATTCAGATTTGAAGTCCTCTGTGCGTGTGAATGGCAACATTTCTACTCCCTTCAGCCTACAACGGGGAGTTAGGCAGGGTTGCAGTCTTTCTCCTCTACTGTACGATATTTCAATAGAAGTGCTGGCCCAGTTGATAAGGGAAGAGGTGAATATCAGGGGAGTGAACGTGGAGGGGAAGAACATAAGATTTCATTGTATGCGGACGATGTCCTCCTCTACCTATCCGACCCAGTGAGGTCGATTCCATGCCTTATGAGTAAAATTAAAACATTTGGTTATTACTTTATAAAATTAACATAGACAAAACAGAGGCACTGGCTATTGGGGGGAACATTTCTCAACAGGCCAGATCCCTCTTCCCTTTTAAATGGCCAAGCACTGGTATTAAATATTTAGGCATTACCATAACACCCACATTTGACCAATTGTATAAAGCCAACTACACAAGGCTTATCAATAAGATCAGAGAGGACGTGGATAGATGGACTGTTCTGCCTCTTTCCTTGATAGGGAGGGTGGAAATAATCAGAATTAACATACTCCCTAGACTACTGTATCCGTTTCAAATGCTGCCCATCCCAATTGATAACCCCACTTTTAATTTACTAAATCGATTACTCTCACGTTTAATATGGCAGGGGAAATTACCTCGAGTGCGTTTCAAAACATTACAGCTGGCCAAAACTGCTGGCGGTTTGGCCCTCCCTAACCTCAAATATTATTTTTGGGCTGCTCAACTTAGACCCTTGCACACCTGGATTACAGATGATTTGTCATCAAGATGGTTAAAAATGGAAAAAGACTTATCTACACAGAAACAACTTACTACCTTATTATTCTCTGGACATAAGATAAGGGAGGACTCAATAGGTGTGTGGTCCAGATTTACATCGGGCCTGACCTCAATTGGTTTCATTGGGGACTTTACACCATCAACTTTGGATGCAGGATTCAGTGGATGGAGGACAAAGGGTCTGAAATTTGTTCACCAACTTATTCACTCCGGCCAGCTTAAATCTTTCGAACAACTCAGAGTGGAGTTTAGCCTTCCTAGTACTGATTTTTTCAGATGTCTCCAATTAAGATTTTTTTTTAGAAAACCAGGAAGATTGGGACAAAATTCGACACCCTTCTGCTATAGAACGCTTTATAGCTAATATCCAAATTGATGCTTCAATACAAAAAAATCGTTCTAAATTATATCAAAACCTAATATCAATGAACCCCAACGACTCGCTATACATTAAGTTGAAGTGGGAGGCTGAGCTCCAACAGGAGATCTCACAAGAGGAGTGGTTTGATGTTTGTACTGAAGCACATAAGGTGACTAATTATAATTCCTGGAGAGAATATAAATGGAAGGTCATTAGTAGGTTTTTCAAGACCCCCTTATTGACTGCTAAAGCGGTACGACTCCCACAAGCGAATGCTGGAGGGGATGTGGTGAACAAATAGGTAACCATACACACATTTTCTGGACATGCCCAAAACTATGTCACTTCTGGGATGATGTATTCAGGGATGTCAAAAAAGTATTCGACATGGACATCCCACAAGATTTCAAAACTTCCATCCTCAGAGTCATACCAGAGGGCATTGAGGGAAGGAAAAGTGTGTATCTTCTTCAAATACTGTTAACTGCTGCCAAGAAAATGATCACAATTAATTGGTTAAAACCCAGTGCCCCAACACATAACCAATGGCTAAACAAAGTTAAAGAAATTCAGGACATGGAGAGGATGACTCATCTAATCAGGTTGCAAGGTGAACAGTTCGATAGAAAGTGGGCTTGTATAGAGCGAATAGGGCTATAAAGGCAACGCATTACTTATTTTCATCTTGTTATTTTCTATCTTATTCCCCATTTTATTGTCATTTTCTTTTTAAAATGGTTTGATCCACACATGTAGTATATTCTGGTTTACCTGTTTTTTTGTTTATATATATTATATATATATATATCTATTTCGCGGAGCATAATGTATAATGTTATTTCGCGTTTGTAACGTCTGATGCTGACTGATTAATAATAAGCTCTCTTTATATCTCCAGTGATAAAACCCAGTGCTCTATGATACACAGCGTGGATGGGCTTTCAGAGCATAATGTATAATGTTATTTCGCGTTTGTAACGTCTGATGCTGACTGATTAATAATAATAAGCTCTCTTTATATCTCCAGTGATAAAACCCAGTGCTCTATGATACACAGCGTGGATGGGCTTTCAGGTGGAGGGAGGCACATGCATGTACATAATTTCACCATAATCAAATACAGACATAATTGTGGATTATTGTACAATGGTCTTCTTACTGGCAGCAGAAAAGCATGATTTGTTTCTGGAGGCTGCTGACTGATTAATACGCAGCTCTCTTTATTTCGCGGAGCATAATGTATAATTAACCAACAACATTAACCAACAACAAGGCACAACGAGGCATTGAGGCATGAACCAACAAGCACCTCTCAGTCAGAGCACCTGGGGGAGCCTCATGCGCATGCGCGGCCGCGGTCACTCTCTGCCGCGTCTCGCTGCCTCTCTGCCGCAGGGCGTGTGCTAGGGCGGTCACGTGGCCGTGCGGCCAATCAGGGAAACGCTGAACGAAAAGCTGAACACAAGTTGGTTGCCTTTAATAGTCACGCGACCGGGCCGCGGCCCGTGGGCCTCTAGTGATGAGGGCCCCCAAAAAAAAAAAGATTATTACAAATTTATTTTTTTAATTTATTTCTTTTGGAGGCCCCTCGTCACTAGAGGCCCCAACATTTTTTTTAATTTTTTTTTAACTTTAACTTTTTATTGTTTGAGGCCACTCGTCACTATAGAGGCCTTTTGGAGGCCCCTCGTCACAAGAGACCCCACATTTTTTTAAATTCTTTTTTAACTTTAATTTTTTCTTTTTTTGGAGGCCGCTCGTCACTCGAGGCCTTTTGGAGGCCCCTCGTCACTAGAGGCCCCAAATTATTATTATTTTTTTTTTTACTTTTATTTTCTTTTCTTTTGGAGGCCCCTTGTCACTAGAGGCCCCAAATATTTGTTTATTTTTTTTTTACTTTTATTTTAAACATTTTGAGGCCCCTCGTCACTAGAGGCCCCACATTTTTTATTTTTTTTTCTTATTTTGGAGATCGATGTCATACTGTGACACTGTATGAAAACATATTTCATCAACTAAAATATTTAGTCAACAAAAATATTTCATCAACTAAAATATACAGTACATCACACCCTGCCGTCTGCAAGTGGCTAATCTTGAGTATTTTTTCTCCTCTTCATAAGAGTTTGAGGTTTTCCGTTTGAGGTAAAAACAGCAATAAAAAGTCAAAACTTGCATCTCCACATCCCAGCCCCAACGCCTCTTTCTTTCACCGGTTAAGCTTAGGCACTCTTTCGAAGTTGGTTAAGGTTAGAGTTTGTCTTAGAGCAGGGCGATAGAACACCAGCCCTGATTCCATACTCTAACCTTAACCAATCAGATCGCAGAACGCGAACGCGGAAATGGAAATCCGTTGGTAAAAGAATAGACACAGCCCCAACACGAATAAGGCAGATTGGGATCATTATTCATGACAGACAGCAGAGACCCGTCGGTGCTGATAGCGGATATCATCGAGCTCCCCCTAGTGACTAGGGCCCTAGGGGGCGTTATTTCTAAACCTAGCCGCATTTCTGGCAGACGCTCTCTGATTGGCACTGACTGACGCTCTCTGATTGGCCACTGACATGTTTGCCCAATCGCGTGACGAGCTGTGTCTTTGCCCATTTTCCTCGTCAAACAGCCTGCAAACTACCTGGCGTTCTATCGCCATGCTCTAAGACAAACTCTAACCTTAACCAACTTCGAAAAGAGTGCCTAAGCTTAACCGTCGAAAGAACTTGCCGTCAGCCCGTCACGCTCTAAGACAGACCTGGGCATTGTACGGCCCGCGGGCCGTAGCCGGCCCACGGGATGATTCTGACCGGCCCGCGAAAGATTACATGATAATTAAAAAAAATAAAAAAAAAAAAATCCGTTTAATATATATATATATATATATATATATATATATATATATATATATATATATATATATATATATATATATATATATATATATATATATATATATTTTTTTTTTTACTTTTTTCTTTTCATGTCAACGTTCACACGCACAATATATGCTTAGGAGACATGCTCAGAAGATGTTGGTTCTCTTTGGATCCACCTACATATGTGAACAGACATTCTCAGTCATGATGTTTACCAAGTCCAGGTACAGATCCTCTCTCACTGATGAACATCTGGCAGCTGTGCTTCGCATCTCCACCTCAGACATGCAACCTGACTTTGATGGACTTGTTAAAGCTCAACAGAGACTGGATTTCTCACACTGAATGAAAAAAAAAAACTGAAGAACACTAAAATGTGGAAATATAACAAGTGAAATGGGACACTTTTTTTTGCACAGTTCTGAAAACATTAAATGTTTAATATAGGCATGTAAAGTAAAAAAGGCTACAAAACTGGTACACTTTTCTTTACACAGTTCAGTGACATGTCTTGTTTATTTTTGCTATAAGATGATGTGATGTCTTTAGAAAGAAAATCCTTGTTTCAATAGTATATGAAACTCAAAATGCCCTTTGTTATTAATGTTTCACATTTTGTTTATCATTTTGGAAATAAATTATATTTGAATAAATTATATTTTTGAAAGCTAACCTCACCTTTTAATTGCCAAATAATAACATACACTCTTACCAGGGGTCAAAACAATGTATAGAAATAAAATGTATATTATGCATAATTGAGTTTGGAATTTTGGCCCGGCCCCCCAACATATTTTCAGTTGCTCATTCGGCCCCCTGGGGGAAATAATTGCCCACCCCTGCTCTAAGACAAACTCTAACCTTAACCAACTTCGAAAGAGTGCCAAGCTTAACCAGTGTAGAAACAGGCGTCGGCCAATCAGAGAGCGTCTTGCCAGAAATGCGGCTAGGTTTAGAAATAACGCGACTAGGGGCTTCCACACTACACACTAGTAAAAAAAATAAAAGAGATACGAAAAAAATATATATATAATCAGATCCTCATCCAGCGTTTACTTTCACAGCATCTATAGTGACTACTAGTATCATCTCATCTCTTCTCTATCTATTTTTATTAAATATTTTGTATTGCAAATTGTTTGATAATGAGGGGTGAGAGACGGTGAGTCTACGTGACACTGATGTCCAGGTCCAGGGGTCACTGTCAGGTCAGGTCAGGTGACCACTGATCGCGAGAATTGCACTTGCAAGTAGGCTAAGACTCGTCTCGAGTAGTACTGTATGATCAATTGATCATATGACTGTGACACTCAAAAAACATGGATAAAAAAGTAAAACGGTGGGAAAGCGGAGCTGCTAAGTTAAAGTCTAAACAGGAAAGGGACAGAAAGAGCGCATTACTTCGGCAAAGCATACCAACTATCGCTACTTTTTTCACCCCGTCAGGTAAGGCTAGCCTGGCTAGCACTAGTAGCAGCAACGTTAAAGAGGCTGAGCCAGGCGCCGCGGGCAGAGAGGACGAGAATGCTAACGTTGTTATTATTATTGATGCTAGCGACAGAGAAGAGAAAGCGACAGCCTCTAGTTCAACTTCAGCCGGCCCACCACCACCAGTGGCTGACGCCAGTGCCACCTGTTCGTATACGCCCGCCGCATCTCCACAGCCCAGCCCCAACACCAACACGAATGAGCTGGTTCCTCATCCTAATACAAGCCTGGTATCCACTACAGTTGAAACAAATACAAGCCAGGGTTACTATTAGAGGAATTACGGTATTCTATATATTTTTTAAAGTGACATATAAAAAAGCCACTGTGCGTGCGTGCACGTGTGTGTGGGGGGCCTCCACAAGAATCTGGCCCAGGGGCCTCTGAAGTCTTAATCTGGCCTTGCTGTAATCACACTCAGGGCCGGACTGGGGAAATAATTCATACCGGGAGATATAGCGCGAAATATAGCCCCAGTCAGGCCACTTTTTAAATGGTTATGATCAGGGCTGAAGTTGAATAAAAGATTTATGGAAAAGAAAGTGGGAAATTATTTCAACATATACAATTTTTATGGCGTTTTTCAATTTAGTCCCCTAATATGGTAAGAGTATAACACTTTAGTTTTCAGACACAAGGGTTAAATTATTGATTTGTTTCTTGTCAGATTTAACATTGGGCTTTTGACAGGGGAGATGATGATGCATTGCATGCAGGGGTGCAGTCGTAATATGGGTGAAGGCCAAACGCCCGCGCACGCGCGCACACGCGCATACATGTTCCCTCGGTTGCGCACAGAACAGATGATATCCTTCCAGTCGGGAGATCAAGCAACCCCCCACCACACCTACAGGGCTTGTATTTGGTTGTCGGTATCCTATTAAATAGTCCGGGACTAAGAGGGCAACCCTGTCTGGACGAGCGCGACACAGGAAAGAGTATGGAGATGAATTTACCTGTTATTATCATGGCCGATGGGTCTTTGTATAACACTTTTATCATATTAATGAATCCGTTTCCTAACCCCATCCTTCCGAGTACTGCCCATAAATAAGACCATTCCAATCTATCAAAGGCTTTCATCGCATCCAAGGATAATACAGCTGTAGGTGCAATGGCATCCTTGCTGGCGTCTAACATATGTAGTAACCGTCTTATATTATCCGTGATCAGGCGGCCTTTTATAAATCCAGTTTGATCAGGATGAACTAAATATGTCATATGCTTTTGAAGTCTGATGGCTAGTACCTTAGCATACAGCTTAATATCGGTTCCGAGGAGGCTTAAGGGTCTATAACTACCACAATCTGTAGGGTCTTTGTCTTTTTTAAGGAGGACAGATATGAGTGCAATATTGTCGTTCTTATGGAAATTCCCCTCTTTGATCGAGTATAAAATCATATCAAGTAATAGGGGTCCAATTACATCCCAACATGATAGGTACAGTTCTGGAGGTATACCATCCCATCCAGGAGCCTTACCAATTTGCATTTCAGATATAGCCTCCCTAAGTTCCTCTAGTGCATAGGTGTCAGACTCATGGCCCGCGGGCCAAATGCGGCCCGCCACGTCATTTGATGTGGCCCCCCAAGAGCTCTGGTAAAAAAAAAAAAAAAAAAAAATTTAACATTAATCTTGGGTTAAAAAATAGCGGCGTTAAAATAATTGTGGGTTAATGCGTTAATAAAGCTTTGACAGCCTTAGTTATTACACATTCTTACACATACATGTGTGTTGAACATCTGAGGTATTGATGAAGTAACAAAGGAAAAAAGCCAAAAGCACTTACTCCTCAAACATTCTTTGACAATTTTACAGCCCAAAATACAAAAAAGATCCAGGCGGAATAGGTAACAAAGGTTGAAGAAATATTGTCTGAACTGTCAGATGCAAGCTGGCTGTGTGACATAACCGAGCATCTCGCTCAATTGAATAAGAAGCTGTAGGGAGTAGGGACGCAAACAAGTCCCACCCAAAACTTGACCAATATAGTTGTGAACTGAGACAATCCTTATTTTGTTATTTTTGAGTACAGTTACAGTTGTGTGTTCATGCAGACACATAATAGCAATTTCATTACGAATCGAAAATGGGGGACCCTGATGTAAACAAGTCGAAAGTCTTTCTCTGGTCTGCATCCCCTTAACAATTGTGTGTATTGAGCTGTACTGTACTGTACCCATTCTGCAATCTGTTAATTAAAGTTAATTAAACTATCTTCCATTAGTTGGATGTATGGCCTCTGCAAGGTTGTGTGCAGCCATTTGTTTTTGTAACATCTGCTACATCTGTCCCACGCGTTCTTTGCAGCTCACAGTTGTTAGTTCTGCCCCTCTTGACTGTGACAAAAAGGTTTTGAACAAACTTAATGTCATAGCTTGTATTTGATGATATTCTTCTTTGTTATTTACTTGAATGGTTTGATCATTGATTGATGGAGTAATATGGGGTTCTGATAAACTAAAATTATTTGTTAAAATAACATAAGCTAACATATATTTTTACATCTATGCAAATGCATATGCAATATGTATAACTTGAATAAGTAATAAATACAGAAACAACATGTTTAACAATATGTAAATTAGTAGCTACATTTATTTTACATTACATTAACATTTATACGGTCTTTGGCCCTTTGAGGGCAACCATAATGCTGATGTGGCCCTCTGTGAAAATGAGTTTGACACCCCTGCTCTAGTGTAATAGGTGTATCTAGCTGTTTAGTGTCTTCCTCTGAGAGTTTAGGTAGGTTAATTTGATTAAGAAATGTATCCAGTTTATTTTGATCGAAAACCATTTCTGATTTGTACAAGTTGGAGTAAAACTCTCTGAAGGTGTCGTTAATTTTTTTGGGGTCTGTAACAAGTCCTTGTTGGTTCTTAATAGTAGGGATATCTGCAAATTTTGCGTTGGAACGTATCTTCATAGCTAGTAGGTGACTTGGTTTAGAACCATGAAATTCAGATTGTTGTCTTAAATCTTAAAAAGGAGTTAATCTCCTTTTTTAACACATTAATTTGAGTCTCCAATCGAACCGAGTAATTGTGTTGTAAAGAGGAGAATAACGAGGAGTAAAGCGTTTCTAGCTCTACCAATTTGGAACAACGATGCTTGCGTAGGTTTTTTTTTTATATAATTATATATATATATTTTTTTATCTGTGCAGGCCAGGCCACTGGGAAAACTCCCGGTGCTCCCGATGGCCAGTCTGGGCGGGGTCTATTCGAGAGAGAGAGAGAGAGAGAGAGAGAGAGAGAGAGAGAGAGAGAGAGAGAGAGAGAGAGAGAGAGAGAGAGAGAGAGAGAGAGAGAGAGAGAGAGAGAGAGAGGGGAGAGAGATGTTACTCCTCGTTGGCACAATCTTATAAACCGTATACCTTGTATAAAGCTTATAAAAAATGCCCATATCCATTCTTTCTGCTTCCTCTCACCCCCTGTCTATCTCTGCTGTCATAACAGACCATATTATGTGGTGTGCTGGGTTGTCCTGGGGTGTCCTGGGTTGTTGACTATCTGACGGGCAGACCACAGTACGTGCGCCTAT
The DNA here is from genome assembly GCF_963971535.1 of Notolepis coatsorum. NCBI lineage: Eukaryota > Metazoa > Chordata > Actinopteri > Aulopiformes > Paralepididae > Notolepis > Notolepis coatsorum. The sequence goes on along the minus strand of NC_140181.1, from coordinate 48,183,136 downwards.
GGAGCTGTGTGTCAGACAGACTGGTCAGCAACACCGGGGCCCCGCTGGGGACAGTCCTCTCTCCCTTCCTCTTCACCGTCTACACACCAACGACTTCCACTATCGGTCAGAGTCCTGCCACCTTCAGAAGTTTTCTGATGACTCTGCGATAGTGGGATGTATAAAGGACGGTGACGAGAAGGAATACCGGGAACTGGTAGTGGACTTCGTCACATGGTGCGATAAAAACCACCTGCAGCTAAATGTGGCAAAGACCAGGGAACTGGTGGTGGAGCTGGGGAGGAGGAGGAGTGCACCTGTGACCCCCGTTTCCATCAGGGGAGTTGATGTGGACATGGTTGAGGAGTACAAATACCTCGGTGTGCACATCGACAACAAACTGAACGGGTCAAAACATGCAGAGGCACTGTACAAGAATGGCCAGAGCCGACTCTACTTCCTCAGAAGGCTGAGATCCTTCAATGTCTGTACAAGGATGTTGAGGATGTTCTATGAGTCGGTGGTGGCGGGCGCCTTCTTGTACGCTGTGACCTGCTGGGGCAGCGGACTGAGAGCAGGGGACACAAACAGGCTGGATAAGCTGGTCAGAAAGGCCAGTAGCGTGGTTGGGGTGGAGCTGGACTGAGGCGGAGAGGAGGAGCCTTGCTAAGCTCCAGGCCATCAGGGAAAACCCCTCTCACCCACTATACACAGACTTGGCTGACAGAAGGAGCATGTTCAGTGCTAGGCTCACACTACCTAAATGCAGCACTGAACGGCACAGGAAGTCCTTCATTCCAACAGCCATCAGACTATACAATGCATCACTGTGCCTCACTGCATCACTGAGCACAGAGTGACAGTTACCATCTTCCTGGACTCTTACTTTTGAAACAGCACTGTGCAATATTACACCTACTGTAGATCTCAGTATATTTTTACTGTATTTATTTACTGTATATTGTATTCCATTTTTATTCTATTTTATTCTACTCTTATGATCTTAGGCAAATTGATTTGTTTTGTTATTCTTATTCGTGACCTGTTCTGTCTAAATGTTTAATGTTGAGCGATTTGCAGTGTCAAATTTCCCTCTGGATAATAAAAGTATTTCTATTCTATTCTATTCTATTCGTAAAGCAGCCATTTTGCTCTTATGTAATACTCAGAGTGGGATTCCTTTCCACCCTGTTCCCACTTCCGAATTACACTCTGACCATGAAATAAGAGCAACATGGCCACTGTGGGACAATGGTCACAATGCTGAAGTTAGAACTCTGCATGGAGAGAGATGAGCTATTCCCTCTTTCAAAATAAGCAAATGGGGATTCCGTAGAATAATGAAGGTAAAGTAATGAGTAACAAATTACCAGTCCACAGGGAGTAATAAAGTAAAGTATGTTTTTAAGTAACGAGTAATGTGTAATACATTACTGTTTTGAGTAACGACCCAACAACATGGATTCTCCGCTGGCTTAAACAAACACATTGTGGTCAGAGTACACCTGTGTTGTTGTTCATGTTGTTACCTGCGGGGGCAGCGTCTGGGGTATTCCTGCTTTGATTGACCTCTGTCACGAGTCAAGTGTCTGCAGCTCCTCCTCAGCTCCTCCACACTGTCATCCTCGCCACTGGACTGGAGAATTAAATCATCCCCGACTTCTCCTCTCTGCTGCTGCAAACTCAGACTGCATTAGCCAAATCTCTCTCTCTCTCTCTCTCTCTCTCTCTCTCTCTCTCTCTCTCTCTCTCTCTCTCTCTCTCTCTCTCTCTCTCTCTCTCTCTCTCTCATCTCCTGCAAGTTCCCTATTTACATCATGCCTGCATCTTATTTACAACCATGGATATGGACAATGAATTCTGAATGTCAAGGAGGGACATGCATCAGGATACTGAGGCACATTTACAATTGTTGGCTCCTTGCAGTCCAGTGCACTCATTCCGTACGGAATTCAATATACAAGCAATTTACACTTGGCGCCGTTACAATCTCTTGTCACATTTGGGGGTCAGCTGAATGAAGAAAAACCGAGTGAGAGAGGGAGAGACCGAAAGAGAGAGCAAGAGGCTGAGGGAGAGAGAGAAAGAGAGAGGCTGAGGGAGGGAGGGATAGAGAGAGGCTGAGGGAAAGCGAGAGACAGAGAGAGGCTGAGGGAGAGAGATAGAGAGAGAGAGGTAAGAGGAGCAGAGAGAGAGTGAGGCAGGGAGGAGCAGAGAGATATAGGCAGGAAGAGGAGAGAGAGAGGGGCAGGGAGGAGCAGAGAGAGGGAGAGACAGATAGATAGAGAGAGTGAGAGGCTGAGGTTTTCCATTCATTGAGCAATCCCATTGTTTCAGGTGATTATTTTCTCATCTGAAAAAAAAAGAATGGATTTATTCATTTGGATGCACCAAGTTCTGCAGGAGGCTAATTAGAATGTGGCGCTGAGACGGTGTGACGGTTATAGCACTGGAGAGACAATGCAGTGTTGGTCACATTCACATTGTTTCCCCAGTGTTTGCTAATAGTGGCAAGAATGCATCTCCATAAGAAATGGCATCCACTTGGCATCCTGATTGTTTATTTTTTTAAGATACATTTTTTTGCATTTATTGCTTTTTCATGGTCAGACATGACCGACAGAAGAGGAGAGGATGAACGGGAGAAGAGGTGCGGAAGACATGCGACAAATGTCACCGGGAGCGGGAGGCGAACCCAGGACGGCCGCGTAGGTGTGTGAGGCACTATGCGGTGCGCCACGAGGGCGCCCCGGCATCCTGATTGTTAAAGCTACAATGTGTAAGATGTTTTGATTCATTATTTTGTTTGCTCCATTTATAATTTTTTGGCCAACAGGTAGTCTAGCTGGTCCGTATCCACTTCCATACATTTTTGCTAAGCTAGGCTAGCTTGCAGCCGGATACTGTAGCTTTATACTGAACACACAGAGAGGAAATTGGTATCTATTTTATTGTCTGACTCTGGAGAAGACGGTAAGCACATTTCCCATAATGTTGGCATGTTCCTTTAATCAGTGTTAATTTTGTCAACTAAAATGATGACTAAATATGGTCGTCAACTAAGCTTTTCCCTGATGACAATGAGACGTGACATCACGTTAATGGCGACCATGTGACACTAACGTGACTAAATAATTCATGCAATATCGTAGACAACAACTGACGACACAAAATGTAGTTTGCAAAATGCTATTTTGCTTATCGTCAAGACCAGGGGTGGCCAACCAGTCAGAGACTAAGAGCCACAAAAAAATGACTGTGGTACCACAAAGAGCCACACCATATACCAGCGTTTCTCAACCTTTTTTTTCAGTCACGGCACCCTTCATGTGTTTATAGGTCTCACCCTCTGGCCTCTGAAGTTGCTAATGTCTTTTTTATTTGGGCCTCACAGGGTTAAAAGTACCCTGTGAGACCCACGGTTGCAAAATTACAAAATCACTTTTAGCCATTTAAAAAAATAATGTTTATTTAAAAAATGTTAAAGGGGAACTATTTTACTATTTCTTTCACTATTTGGGCACTTTTACACAATTCCTGTGAGTCTATGGAACACCTAGGTTTTTTTCAAAAAAAATTCATTGTTTTGTATTTCTAATCAAGTACTAAAAACCGCATTTTTCTACCTTAAGATCTTAAGCCGTTTTGAGGCTGGGCTCCAACCACTGTGTGGCCTGGTGCCAACTGCCACATCAACTGCCACATTATTATGCAGCTGAGAAATCTCTGACATCACAGATATGCACATTTTCAGATGACTCAGTTCAGTGAGGGTGAATATTGTGAGAGGAGAATTGGAAGAATTCGCCAATATGAGAATTAGAGACATATATCCTATTAATATAAGTCCACATAGCTAAGAAACAATGGTAAACACTGAAAAAAGCCATTTATAAGATAGTTCCCCTTTAAGCACATGTATAGTCAATTGGTCCTGTTGTTCAGCCTCACAATGCTATTTGATAGTAAATGTGTTTATATGTCCCACCCTCTGGCCTCTGAAGTTGCTAATTTCTTTTTAATTTGGGCCTCACAGGGTTAACCTCTTAAGCCCGAGATATACAGTAAAAGTGTATATTTTCAGCATTATGTTTGTTTACCAATTATTTGAACTGTTATTAGTGAAATATAAGATTATAGAAATCTCAGGGCATTGAGTCGGAAACCGGCGCATATTGACAGGAGGAAGTGGCACAGCCAAAAGTGAGTGTAGTCTTTTGAAGGAAGAGACTCAGGGCTTTCAAATTTCGAAAAACTACCCTACCCAGCTCACACCAGCCCGTCAATCATCTGACTTCTGGATTTACTTTTTAATTTCTCTTATTTTTTGGGATTATCTCCCACAAACCTGAACGTTATTGCCATAAAACAGAACGCAGTTAGTTTCTCTACCTTTCTGTGAACGTCTTGCAAAAAACGGTGTTGCAATATGATGAAAAATGGTGGAGAAATTTACATTATAAAAAAGATGGCAGAATTCAGTACTGTATCTACAAAACCTTCTGTTTAATCATCTTCCCTTTATTCATTTGCTTAGATTTTTCAGGTCTGGTCAATTTTAGCATGGTGTTATTTACAGTCAAAGATACATTTTTTTTTAAATAGAATTGATATTTTCCTTTGGTTCATTACAATTTACTCAAGCCTAGTAACAGACACACTATTTCTGACACTGATCCATATATGTCCCTAGATTCAGATACCAAGAACATGCAAATGGACCATTTAAAAAAAAAAAATGTAAATGTTTATTCTACGTCCTTATGGAATGAGTGACATAAAAAAAAAAAGTAAAAAAAAAAAAAAAAAGTAAAAAAAAAAAAAAAAAAAAAAAAATGTATGGATGGAAGAGCCGCACATTGACGGGCAAAGAGCCGCATGCGGCTCGCGAGCCGCGGGTTGGCCACCCCTGGTCAAGACTGTTTACTTGCTAGCTAACAGTAGCTCGTTTGCAGACAGGAAAGTATCAAACATAATTGTCCGTGCGGAACCCTATCCCCAACACAGCGTTCTGTGTGTAGAGGGCACCACTGTTATGCTGTGGGTGTTAGTTTCCCCCCCGGGAGATATGGGAGGACCGACTGCAACGGAGAGCTACATTATGTTTTGACCCATGCACCACAATAGAACATTAAATAGCTTACATAATGATAGGAAAATATACCTGCCCTCCGTCCTCATGGGAAATGTAAGATCACTGGTCAACAAGACAGATGAACTTTCGGCCCTGGTAAAAATCCAAGTGGAATACAGAGTCCAGCTTGCATGGAAATATCCCAGACTGCGGTCAGTGCGGTGGAACTGGATGGCTATCGCCATGATGCGATCATGCGAGCCGACAGAAACAAATCCAGCGTTAAGTGGAAAGGTGGCGGGTGGTTATTTTAGTTAACTCCAGAAGTGGTGTTGTTGTGATGTTTCAGTTGGTTACTTTATTGAATGTCGGTATCACATACAGCTGCTGTAGCGTTCTAGCTTGTGCCGAGCTTGTTTACATTCCAACACCGTAGAAGAAGAGTGACATCCGCTAGTCCTCCGAGGTAACAGCAACACATCCCAACGCATTCATTCTCATCAGCGGGGATTTTAATCATGTCAAAATAACCAGGACCCTGACAAACTTCACACACTTTGTTTTTAACAAAGTACTAAATAATTGTATGTTACAGATACAGCCCTGAAAAATCAAACCTCTACTGCTCCTCTACCACTACTCCACCACTCCACTCCAAACTGATTTTGTGACTCGTATTGTTCTGGACCGGGCCAGATTTCACACCTCCACTGCCTCCCACAGGCTGGGGAGATTTTCATCTTAAATTTTTATTCGTCCCAAATGTCCCAGCCCCATCCGATTTCTTAGCTTTTTTCACTGTTTACTTATCATGCATTGCAACACTAATATATGGTCAGTACCCCAAGTCAGACTGCCCATATAAAAATTATCTTGGGGGTATGAGGGCAGTAGCCCCCGACCCCCTCCCTGGGGAAGCACTTAAGTTAAGTACCCTTGTAACTGAGGGGTACAATTCCCTGACTGTATTGTTAGATATGATACTTACTACCACTACCTCTTGTACTTTAGACTCTGGCCACCCAGTACTAGGTATAAATAATTATGATAAACACTCCCACCTGATGAAACGGATCCAACACAAATGTACCAAGTCGAAAGTCTGCGTTTAATAATAATACATAGCAAAAGGTATGTACAACGATCACTTAATTACATTTATGATTTGAAATAGTATGCACTTTTATGGCAAATGAGTATTCGTAGGTAGATCAATATCGAATGTCCAATCTCTGATTGCGCAGGAAGCAAATATACAACCTGGAATATTTAGGGAACAATAGCAATGATACTTGAATGATTATATAGCTGGATACACTAGGGGAAGGTTCCGACTGCTTGTAGGACAGCTGGAGGGGGGGGGTAGAGTCTGGCTGTATCCCGTCTGGCCGAGGGTATCCTGGGAGAGCCCACAGTCGTGCGACCCGGTGCCCAGCGATCCTCGATCCACAGATGAAAGCAGTTGGACTCTCTGTGGCCGGCGTCCTCCGGTCCACGATGGAGAGACGTGAGGCGACCTCGTCGTGTAGAGCGTCTTCTCACCTGTCGTCCTCTCCGGGGGGGGGGTATTTCCAACACACCGCAGTATTGGCCTTTATCCATAGAATAATCAAAGTACTCAAAGCATAATCCAAGCCGGGGAAGGCTAGCCGTCGTCGGTAGAATAATCCAATATACAGGTCCACTCGCTCTTTGGCCTGGAGCTCCTCGGGTGCAGCTTCACGTGGGGTCAACCACCCTGGATAAGCGTCCAGCTGATGCCCGAAACGATGGGGGTGCTGATTACTATAGAACTCTTACCGCACGAGGCACTACATATGAATAGACTATTATTAGCTTAATAGAATACGTCCAACTCGACGATATAGTGTCAAATATGACTATTCAAATATTAATATACACGATGTCTCAATGCCGATACTGGGCCGAATTGGCCTTACTGCCCACACGTGGTTCGCGGGGAGGCTTTTGCGTCTGTCACTCTGTTGGAGGGTAAGGAACTGGACTAAAAGAAAGCTCTACTTTAATAGCGCAGTATATATACGCACTATGAACAAATAGTACCATTAGTGGTGCGGTAGACATATTCCTACGCGGAACTAGGACTTGTCCATACATGTTGAGCGGTACGATTGAACCTGGTCTGAGGGGTATGGCGACCTGGCACCAAGGTCTCGTCCAATGGTAGAATGGAGACTATTATGGGATGTTCAGTAGACTAGAAGGGATATTCAATGCATATTGTACAAGGAATATACAAGGGATATCAGGGGATATACAAATACAATTAAATATATATATATAAATAAATATATATATTCGGTTTAATCTGATCCTTCAGAACAGCCGCCCCCTAATTGGTCCCAACCCAATTAGTTAAGCAGAGACAGATTAACCGCACTGTCTACCACTCAAGGGTTCGCTGTAAGGGTCAGTCAACTCACAAAGTCATAGGGTCATGGTCATCATCGATTGTGTCTGGGAGTCGGGGCAGTTCTATGAGCCTCGCCACAGGACGGGTGTAAATGCGCCCCTGGACGAGTACTTCAGCTGCTCGGACCTTGCCATCGGCACCGGTGATCACTTTGCTTACGCGGCCAGCCGGCCACATAGCTCTGGGTAGTGACTGGTCAATAATCATGACGACTGTTCCTTCCGTCAAATTGTCTCTCTCTTTTACCCACTTCTGGCGGGTCTGTAGAGACGGTAGGTAGTGCAGTAGGAAACTGCTCCAAAACTTGTCGGCTAATACTTGGCTGTACCTCCACATTCGTCGGCCGTTCGCTTCTTCAGGCCGGTACATTGTCTGGGGTAACGCGGGATCTAGCCGCCCCATCAGGAGGGTGTTGGGGGTGACTGGGTCGACATCTGCTACATCACTGGAGACGTAACCGAGGGGCTTTGAGTTCAATACTCCCTCAATCTCCGTGAGGACTGTCATTAGGACTTCTTCCGCCACAGTCTGGGCCCCAAGTACTGCGTACAGGGCTGTCTTTATAGAACGTACTTCTCGTTCCCAAGTTCCACCGAAGTGGGGTGCGTTTGGGGGGTTGAATTGGAAGTCAATCTGGGCTGGAGCGAGGTGGGTCTTAAGTTCTGGGCCCATAGCTTGGAAGCTCTCCCTCAGCTCTCTTTCTCCGCCTTTGAAGTTTGTCCCGTGATCGGACAATAATGTAGACGGTTTTCCTTTCCGTGATGTGAATCTTTGGAAGGCCATAAGGAATGAGTCTGCGCTCATGGTCGGAAGGAGCTCGATATGTATCGCTCTGGTGGTCATGCATTTGAATACAATACCCCACCGCTTCTCGGTGCCTCTTCCTTTCTTTATGTGCAGCGGGCCAAAACAGTCCATGCCTGTTGAGTGGAATGGCTTGTCGCCGAGTCGGAGGCGACATGGAGGTAGGTCAGCCATCCGTGGTATGCTGGGCTGCGCGCGCCACTTTCGGCAGTCTAGACAGGTTCGCTGGAAGCGTCGCACCGCCTCTCTTCCTTGAAGTATCCAGTAACGACGTCTGATTTCCGCGAAGACTCTCTCTGCTCCTGCGTGGTGTACATCCTCGTCGTATTTCTTTATAATCAGCTCTGTGACCTTGTGTCGGCTGTTCAATACGATCGGGTACTTAATGTCATCCGGTAAATTGGGGGCTCTCCGCAGGCGACCACCCACTCTGATGAGGGTATGTGTGTCACTCTCGGGGGCCAGATGAATCAATCTGCTGTCTGATGGGACGGGCTTTCCTCCCTGTAGACAGTCTAGTTCATCGGGGAACGAGTCTCTCTGGGCTCGTTGCAGTAGAAGCAGTTCTGCTTCCTCGTAGTCAGCTGCTGACATATCAGCGGGGGACTGAATCTCTGGGTGGTGCCGCAGGAATGTCCGTTGCTGCGCACTCTCTATGGTAATGCAATCGTCTATGTTGGGGTCTGCGGAGACAATAGTGCTCAATCCACAGAACATGGGTTTCTTATTCTCAGCCTCCTGGTCACTTGCTTCCCTCGGGGTGGGCGTGGGCCAATCTCCTTCCGGGAGCTTGAGGAATGCTGGTCCGTCACTGTAGATGTTATGACGGGTTAAGTCATCTAGGGACATTCCCCGGGTGATGACGTCAGCTGGGTTGTGTTTTGTATCAACATAGCGCCAGTTTGCTTCTCCGGTTAACTCTCCGGTTAACTCTTGAATCTCAGTGACTCTGACTCCCACGAAGACTTTGTATTTGCATGAATCCGATTTGATCCAGGCGAGTACTGTCGTGGAATCTGACCACAGGATTGTTCTATGCACCGGAATGGTGAGCTCACGTTGGATGAGCGTGGCTAGATGCGCTCCTGCGAGGGCTGCGCAGAGCTCTAGACGTGGGATAGACTGTTGCTTGCGTGGGGCTATTCTCGAGCGGGCGAGGATGAATGCTGTGTAGATCTCTCCCCCTTCTTCTTGGGCCCGCAAGTAGGCTACTGATCCGTAGGCGACCTCGGAGGCGTCACTGAAGACGTGTAGATCCATTTTACATGTCTCTGGCCTCACCGTGGGTGGGAAGTAGCTTCGGCGTATATTAACGCCTGGGAGTGAGTGGAGTTCCATCTCCCACTCTCTCCAGGTGGATGCAAGGTGTGCGGGAATGGGGTCGTCCCAGCCCTGGTCCTTGTCCCACAATGCTCGTACAATCATCTTTGCCCTGGTGGTGTACGGTAGTATACATCCTAACGGGTCATATTGTCGGGCGAGTGTTCTGTACACACTCCGTCTGGTGGTCGGTATTGCCGTCGACCTTCCCTGCTCCGTGGTCAGGGGTTTGTGTCTATAGTGGAGCGAATCTGTTTTGAAGCGCCACACTAGTCCTAGTGTCATCTCTTGGGCTTCTCCTGGGATTGTGGCCATCCAGGTCTCGCTGCTCGCTGCCTTGTCCTCGGAGGAGAGGCTGCGCAGTACGTGCGGATCGCTGCTGGCCCACTGCCTGAGATCAAAGCCGCCTTTGATCAGAGAGGCGCGGAGTTTAAGTAGGAGAGCCTCGGCTTCTTTCTGGGTCGAAACGCTTTGTAGACAGTTATCTACGTAGAAGCTGTTCTTCACACTGTGTCGGACCTCTTCGTCCGCTGCTGGGTCCTCTGCGACATGTCTCTGTAGTGCAAATGTAGCACAGCATGGGCTGCATGTAGTTCCGAAAGGGAGGACTTCCCATTGGTAGATGGCTGGGTGCTCATCTCCTGGCCTCTCTCTCCATAGGAACCGCAACAGGGGCTTGTCCTCCTCTACTAATCTCACCTGCAGGAACATCCCTTTGATATCCCCGCTGATAGCCACCTTGTCCTGGCGGAAGCGGAGTAGTACGCCTAGTAGGAAGGGGCCGAGTGTAGGACCGGGCAATAGCTCTTTATTCAGATTTTGGGATCCGATCTGGTAGCTGCAGTTAAACACGATGCGGTCTTTGCCGTTGTGATGAACCTTGTGGTGGGGCACGTACCACGATTCAGTCGTCTGGTCGGCCTCTTTAATGTCAATCTTTGTGACGTGTCCCGCTGTGATGAGCTTCTCAATCTCAGCGCGGTATACACTTTCTTGGGCGGGGTCCTTGGCTAAGCGCCGCTCTGTGTTTAGTAGGTACCGCTCTGTGGCGTCTTTCTTTGCGTGAAAGGTAGGCATCCCTTCCCGCCGCAGGAGTGGCGTGGCGTATCTCAACACGCCGCTGACTGGGACTCTCTTTGTTCCCGTCTCGAGGAGGTTAATGGCGTAGATGTCGTCTTTAGAGCGAATGTCTTTCTTTTCGTTCTTAAAGGGCATTTGTTCTAAGGTCCATAGCCTCTCTACATGCTGCAGGAGTGCGGTGTCTCCCTCTGTGACTCGGGAGTGGAGACAGCTAGTGGCTGTGGTTCGGTTGAGAGATTTGGCGAGTGGGCCTTGGAGAGTCCATCCTAGGCGGGTCTCGACTGCTGCAGGACAGCCTCTGGGTCCGGTATGAACCCGGTCTATCGGGACAATGAGGTCTGCATGGTCGGAGCCTATCAACAGTGTCGGGGTAGCACCGTCTATGAGTGGGATCGGTAGCTTGCGTAGATGTACATATTTCTCCATCAGCTTGGCTACGGGGTATGTGTACCGCGACAGTCCTATTTCTTGGCTGGTGAAAGCGTCTGTAATCCTGTACCGTCGCTCGGGCTGGCCGCTTGCTGCGATAGAGAATGAGACATTCTCGCCCTTTATCGTTTTCAAATCTCTTCTTATGGTCCAAATTGTCATTTGGTTTTCGCTCCCCCGCAGCCCTAGCTGGGCCGCAGCGGACGCGAGCAGAAGGGTCTTCTCTGACCCGTCATCAAGGACGGCGTAAGTGTCCATGACTTTATTCTGGTAGCTCAATGTCACACGGACTACCTTTAAGAGCACTCTGGCTCCGCTGCTGCTGGCGGGGTCGATGTACATGACGCTTGCTTTGCTGCTTGATGGTGTGGGTGGAGGCCGCCGTCTGTTACTGTCGTGGAGTATGTCCAGATGGGCTCCATCGCACCGACTGCACTTTTTCTTTAAGCGGCATTCGGCTGCCATGTGTGATCGCGCACAGCGAAAACAGCGTCTGTTGGACTTTATCCATTGACTCGCTTCCTCCGCATTCATCTTGGGGAATGAGTCACATTGTGACAGCCAGTGTTCTTTCTCACAGTAGGGGCACACTATCTTCCACTTCTCCTTTCTTGAGGGGGTACTGTGGCTCCTACTGCTTGGCACTGACTCCGATTGGTGCATGACAGTCACCGATCTTCTTCCATCATTTAGTCTCCTGGTTCCTTCTCTGGAGCCAGGGGTGCTCCGTCCGAATGTATCTAGCCGTAAGCTGCTGACTTCTCTCGCCAGGAAGTCGGCTAGATCGAGGAGGTTCGGTTCGGGGCCATTAGGGTCTCGGTGGTCTCTCTGCCGCCTAAAGCGCTCCTGTCGGGCGGGCGGTAGCTTCTCCAAGATCCTCTCTACATTTGAGTTGGCGTATAGTTCATGCCTACCCTTTTCCCTCTGCGCTCCCAGCATCCCTACCAGGGACTGCACTCTGATGGACAGGTCGTCCAGTGCTCGATTGTCTGTTGCTGGGGGTAGGCGGTCGATGTGCCTGATCTCCTGGATCACGTAATCCCATATACGTCCATATCTCTGGTCCAACGCTACCAGCGCTGCGGTGTATGGGGTCGTGGAAGTGCCGTAGGCGAGCGCTATGTTGTGCGCGCGGGGTACCTTTAAATGCTTCAGTAGTATCGCGTATTTATGGCGTTCATCAATGACATCCACCAACATTGTCTCCAGACACATGCGGAGCTCCGTATACTGGGCCCGGTTCTCCTGGGTGAAGTCTGGTACCATAGGTGTGCCAATGTATGACGCGGATTGTTGATACATCGGCGAGCGTTGGGGGAGAGGCCTCCTAGGCGAGTCTCCTCCTGCTCCTTGGCGTGGGCTGGTACCGGCTGTGTACCATGGCCCGCTGGTCCAGGTGCTGTTCCTCGGTGCGGGTCGTGCGTCGTGCTCACCCGTGAATAGCGTCGGGGGTCTGTAGCGCAGCTCCGCGGGGGTATAGCCTGGGCTGTACTGGACCTCCTGGTCCGGTAGAGCAGGGGTTCCCAAACTTTTCAGGCCGGGGCCCAGAAAATAAGGCGTCAGAGAGCCGCGGCCCAATGCACATCGTCTGGCTTTTTTTTTTTTTTTTTTTTGCCAGGCGACCGATTTTTTAAGCCAAATATCACTTCAATCCTATTAAGTTAGTTCAAGTTAGTTATTCATTTATATGTGCTATTTATGAGAGGGCTAACTTGTTGCAAAATAATAATGATAATAATAATAGCCTCATTAAAATACTATTGTTGCTTCGGTTGTTTTCAGCGTTTTATGTGCATAATCTGTTATTTAGTTTGAAATGTTCGTTGAAATAAGTAGATTTTTCGTTTTTGTTTATTTATTAAGTTAATATAAAACCATATAGTCACATTTTAGAATACAATAGAATAGAATTTTAGAATACAACTAGAAACACTGTCCTGGCCTGCTTCTAAGTTCAGTGGCCTGACAAAAAAAATTAAAATAAAAAAAATAAAAAATAAAAAAAATAAAAAATAAAAAAAACATTTATTTTTATTTTTTTTTATTATTTTTTTTATTATTTTTAAATCATCTCGCGGCCCACCCGTGGCTGCTCGCGGCCCACCTTTGGGTCGCGACCCCGACTTTGGGAACCACTGCGGTAGAGTACTGTGCTGTCGTCGGGCGTGGTTCTCCTCCTCTTCCTCTTCGTCTTCCGTTAGGTCATCCAGGGCTTGTAGTCTCTGATTTAGCCTCTCCGCAGTGTATGCTGCTCCTTCCCGGTGGCTGGGTCTCGCTTGGACCGGTTGGGGAAGGGGGTCTGCGGGGGGTATAAACTTCGTCTGTTGGTCAAGTTCAGGGTCGCTTACTCGGCTAGGGGATGCCGCCCTGGAGTGATGTCTAGACGAGTTCCTGGAGCCTCTGGTGGAGGGAGGGGGTGTTGTCCTTCTGATCAGCTGTTCTATTAGTTGCGCTTGTGCTCTGTCGCGCTCGGCTTCGCGCTTGGTGAGATCCGATTCTCTCTGGGCACCGGTGGCGGCGCGCTGGGCGTCGGCCCGGTCTCTTGCCATATTCTCTTCCATCTGAATGCGTCTTATTTCCAGGCGTATGTGCTCTTCTTCGCTCCGTTGCTGTATCTGCAATCGATCGCGTTCACCCTGGAGTCTATCGCGTTCAGTAGAGGCTTTCAGGCTGACGAGGAATGCCTGCTGTAGTGTCCTCTCTGCCTCGCTGGGAGAAGACGGTTGTATAGGGGAGCCGTCCCTTGGGGTACTCCGTGCGGAGTCTTGGAGCTCTATCTCCACGGTGCTCTCCTCATCTTCTTCCGTGCCGAGTTCTCTCTCGGTAGTGTTGTCTTCCTCCCGGGACTCGTCGGGGACTACTTCTTCGGTATTGGCGGGGTGTAAAGTCATGTCTGGTTTCCCCTGGTCCCCACCGTGAGCTGGGTCAGTTACGTTAGAACCCATAGGGGCCTCTATGGTCGGGGTAGCCTGGTCGTTAGGGTTAGACATAATTTTACTTTCTAGTTTTACCGCGTTTACTGTTGGTAGAAGACTAGGTTGTTGACTGACAGCGTAAGCCTCTAGGTACTGAGGGAGCTGTCGTTTGCGCCGCGGGCGTTGTTGGTTAGGAGGATCGTTTCGTGGAGTGTTCATCATAGGCCATTTTAATATTAATAACACTATATTAATATTACACTGATTACCCTCCGGCTCGAAGGACCAATTGTAACTGAGGGGTACAATTCCCTGACTGTATTGTTAGATATGATACTTACTACCACTACCTCTTGTACTTTAGACTCTGGCCACCCAGTACTAGGTATAAATAATTATGATAAACACTCCCACCTGATGAAACGGATCCAACACAAATGTACCAAGTCGAAAGTCTGCGTTTAATAATAATACATAGCAAAAGGTATGTACAACGATCACTTAATTACATTTATGATTTGAAATAGTATGCACTTTTATGGCAAATGAGTATTCGTAGGTAGATCAATATCGAATGTCCAATCTCTGATTGCGCAGGAAGCAAATATACAACCTGGAATATTTAGGGAACAATAGCAATGATACTTGAATGATTATATAGCTGGATACACTAGGGGAAGGTTCCGACTGCTTGTAGGACAGCTGGAGGGGGGGGGGTAGAGTCTGGCTGTATCCCGTCTGGCCGAGGGTATCCTGGGAGAGCCCACAGTCGTGCGACCCGGTGCCCAGCGATCCTCGATCCACAGATGAAAGCAGTTGGACTCTCTGTGGCCGGCGTCCTCCGGTCCACGATGGAGAGACGTGAGGCGACCTCGTCGTGTAGAGCGTCTTCTCACCTGTCGTCCTCTCCGGGGGGGGTATTTCCAACACACCGCAGTATTGGCCTTTATCCATAGAATAATCAAAGTACTCAAAGCATAATCCAAGCCGGGGAAGGCTAGCCGTCGTCGGTAGAATAATCCAATATACAGGTCCACTCGCTCTTTGGCCTGGAGCTCCTCGGGTGCAGCTTCACGTGGGGTCAACCACCCTGGATAAGCGTCCAGCTGATGCCCGAAACGATGGGGGTGCTGATTACTATAGAACTCTTACCGCACGAGGCACTACATATGAATAGACTATTATTAGCTTAATAGAATACGTCCAACTCGACGATATAGTGCCAAATATGACTATTCAAATATTAATATACACAATGTCTCAATGCCGATACTGGGCCGAATTGGCCTTACTGCCCACACGTGGTTCGCGGGGAGGCTTTTGCGTCTGTCACTCTGTTGGAGGGTAAGGAACTGGACTAAAAGAAAGCTCTACTTTAATAGCGCAGTATATATACGCACTATGAACAAATAGTACCATTAGTGGTGCGGTAGACATATTCCTACGCGGAACTAGGACTTGTCCATACATGTTGAGCGGTACGATTGAACCTGGTCTGAGGGGTATGGCGACCTGGCACCAAGGTCTCGTCCAATGGTAGAATGGAGACTATTATGGGATGTTCAGTAGACTAGAAGGGATATTCAATGCATATTGTACAAGGAATATACAAGGGATATCAGGGGATATACAAATACAATTAAATATATATATATAAATAAATATATATATTCGGTTTAATCTGATCCTTCAGAACAACCCTCCCTTTGTTCACGTTTAGACCCAGCCACCAGCCCCCGAAAATTTACACCTGAGTGCTAGTTCTAAAGTGGTAGAAGAGTGGCAGAAGCGCAGCAGTAGGGTACTGAATCTGAAGTGCTTCATCTGTATGTATATTAACTGTTTTTAGATGGCTGTGTTGATGCTGTGATGGACACCTGAATCTCCCCTTGGGGATAAATAAAGGTTTTCAATCAATCAATCTAACCAGCTAGCACTAACGTTAGCTTTTTTTGTTTAGAAAAAACTCACGCCAACTTATGAGGCTGTAACTGAGTGGCGAGACTAAAAAAGAAAAATGTATTAAATGTATTAAATAATTAAAAAAAAATTAAGACTAAATCGAGACTAAACGAAGACTAAAATGCTCAGACCTGTCGTTGACTAAAACTGACTAAACAAAAAATAAATGAAGATGACTAAATATGATGAAAACGAAAAAGGAGCATTTGACACATGACTAAGACTAAAATGAAAATAGCTGCCAAAATTAACACTGCCTTTAATGTGGCCATACTGTGTCTACTGTGAGTGAATTTCATTGACCAGTGTAGCAGCAGAGCAGAGATATTCTCACAGCGAGGCTCCTCCTTTTGGGCCAATCAGAGAAGCTCATAATGGAAATGAGTTGGAATAAGCACTTTTAGTGGTTAAATCTACGCAGTTCTCATTCAATGCAGTCTGGCATGTGGATCATGTAGATTTACCAATAAATAATCTGATGACCTTCTCTGATTAGAGAAGGAAGGGTGAGCCTCGCTGTCAAACTTTAGAATGGAATACCTCTGCACTGCAGCTGCTTAACATGAGAAAGCACTCACTCATGCTGCACACGCCCACACTTATGGACACAAAGAAAGGTCACTTTAAAAATAGTATAGTAACAGAGTATTGCACTACCTAGGGACCTAGCATGTCCTTCATGCTCTGTAAATAACTATGTACAAATACCGTGATGTCCCACTATGTTACCTGTTTATTGCACAATGTTGTCTATTGGATTCTATTATATGTTGTACTACTGTATTGCACATCGTTGCGGGCAAGACCACCCGCATTTCATTGTATACTTGTATGCCGTGACAAATAAAAACTCTTGACTTGATACCCTGGTCAATTTTGGCAAAATTGAAATGGCAAATTTGTTATGGTTTGTAACCGACCCCAATCGCACAACACAAGACAGGTATGAGAGTAAGCCAAGAACTGGGCATTTATTGAAAACAACAGAAAACGGCACTGTCCCTTTAAGGGAGAACACAAATTACAGGAAAACATGAACTTGGAAAAATAGGCACAGTGCCTTTAAGAGGCGAGCTGGCTAAGGGGAAGGCTAAGGGAAGGCTAACGGACTGGCCAGGGCAAGGGACAAGGCAGGAACAGGGAGGACTAGGAGGACTGGACAGGGAGGACTAGGAGGACTGGACAAGGAGGACTAGGAGGACTAGAAGGACTGGACAGGGAGGACTAGGAGGACTAGAGAGGGGAAACAGGGACAGAGGCCCGCGGAGGCGGGCTGGGGACAGGGAGGACAAGGAGGACTAGAAGGACTGGACAGGGAGGACTAGGAGGACTAGAAGGACTGGACAGGGAGGACTAGGAGGACTAGAAGGACTGAACAGGGAGGACTAGGAGGACTAGAGTGGGGAAACAGGGACAGAGGCCCGCGGAGGCGGGCTGGGGACAGGGAGGACTAGGAGGACAGGACAGGGATGACTAGGAGGACTAGGAGGAACTGGACAGGGACAGAGAGAAACAGAGTCAAGGCCTTGGACAGGGCGAGGGCTGGAGCTGCTTACAGGGAGGAGTAGGAGGGCGCAGGCTCGGAGAGCGCATCTGGCGCGGAGGTCTGAGTGGTGCGCGTCTGCTTGGAGTACGCGCCGGTACGGAGGGCGCATCTGGCGCGGAGTCTGGATGCGCGTCTGGAGTGCGTCTGGATGCGCGTCTGGAGTGCGTCTGGATGCGCGTCTGGGGTGAAGAGCGCGTCTGGCTCGGAGGTCTGGATGCGCGTCTGGAGTGCGTCTGGATGCGCGTCTGGAGTGAAGAGCGCGTCAGGCTCGGAGGTCTGGATGCGCGTCTGGATGCGCGTCTGGAGTGAAGAGCGCGTCTGGCTCGGAGGTCTGGATGCGCGTCTGGATGCGCGTCTGGAGTGAAGAGCGCGTCTGGCTCGGAGGTCTGGATGCGCGTCTGGATGCGCGTCTGGAGTGAAGAGCGCGTCTGGCTCGGAGGTCTGGATGCACGTCTGGATGCGCGTCTGGAGGGAAGAGCGCGTCTGCTGCGCGGAGGTCTGCTTGGTGCGCGTCTGCTGCGCGGAGGTCTGAAGTGGAACACTGGAATACCTCCCGTAGAGGATTAGAGAGCGCAGTACAATGTCTCCCTCCAGGCAAACGGCGACAGGTGGCCAAAGCTTGCACCTCGTCTCACGCCGGAGATAAAACAGCATACAGACAGAAACAGAAACTCCCGTAGGAGCCTACAGACAGAGAACCTCCCGAAGGAGTCTGGTGATAGAGATATGATACGGAACGACCCGACAAGGACAGAGGGGAAGAGCGAGGTACTTAAAGCCCAAAGGGGTGCTAATTAGAATACACATCAGGTGCGTGAAGGTAATTGATACTTTTACTAGAAGTGTGTGTTCGGCACCAGACCAATCAAACACATAATGACAGGTAGTCCAAGGGTGTGGCTGCTGAAGAGCAAACGAGAGTAAACGAACGCGAGGGTGGGGGCTAGTGAGGTGAGGAGACAGGGAATTAAAGGTCAAGGGAAAGGCGAACCTCACAAAATGTCTAACAAAAAAATCTTACTTGCATGGAATGTTTGTGTAGTTATTTCTCTTCCAGCAGAGCTACCTGTAACCATTGGTAACCACTTTCAAAATAAAATGTCTAATTTCTGTGTAGTGATAGAGTAGGTACAACACTGGAAACGCATAATATTACTGTTCCACCATGACTTGTTTATAAGATCCAGTGATATATTTCTCATATATCAACACATACAGTAGCAACCGTTGTCTCTTCCCTGTACAAAACAAAGGTTGCTATGTTACAGGCAGCCATATTGTAAGAAAGAGAACACACAAACATTATGTGCGTGGCCTCTATTGTAGCTTTAAGTCACTCGACACCCACACACAGACAACCTGAAACGGGCACCTCTGCCTGTCTGCTTGGGAGAAGCCACCTCTTCAGGAACAGCTGTTCCCTAGGCCTCCCCGGGGCCCCTGCCTACCAGCCGACTAACACACAAACCCACCCAGCCCGGTAAGGCGTGCTCTGCACAAATGAGTAAATAAATGAAATGAGGAAGTGTATTCAACACTTAATCCGCCTCCCTAGAGCATAGCAGCTAGCTGACTTTCAAAACACTTAATGAAGGAATTGTTGAGGGAAAGACAGAGATTCAGGGGACCCTACAGTCGGGGGGGGGGGGGGGGGGTGTACCTCTGGCGTAACTGTAAATGTGGCTGAAAAACAAAGGATTATGAGGAAATGAGCTGCCCGCATGACAGCATAAATCAGTGGGGGGAGAAGGGGGCATTCTCCTGTAATGGAAAGCGGGGGCCCATACCGATGGCCTTATCCATCATAGAGATAGAGCTGCCACCATATTGACTACGCACCAAGCAAACAGTATCTACAATGAGGTCTAAGTGCTATTCCCAATGCAGGCCTGCATTGTAGATCATTCCATAGCAGGCGTCTCCCGGGACCACATAGAATTATTAAGGATGCATCTACTGTCTGGTGTGCAGCGTGACTGTTCTGAGAGGTGGTATTGGTGGCGGCAGGATTAACACTAAACATTGATAAAGGTCACATTCATTTTGAGGCACCACTGGGAGCGGAACAATCTCTCTTGATAAATATGTCACATGTTGACAGGGCAGTACTCCCCAACTTAACTGTTTTCTCCATGATTAAAAACTGCCTTTTTACTTATGGGTAAATTTTTCTATATTATCGTGTAATATATATAAACTGTGGATTCATCTGTCGGTTATAAACTGTGGATTAACATTTGTAACTATATACCCCTACATTGTGCCTAGAACATTGGACATTATTGATTAAATGGTATGTAATTAGACGCAGCTGTAGGCACTTAACCTCATTGGGAGAGGACCTGGAGTGGGGATTGGCTGACAGACATGATGAGGAAATGGAGATATACCAGGGCCCTCATTTATCAACAAAGCTTATGTAGCAGGGTGGATTATCCCTGCTTCGTGGGAACGGTTGCTGGTAGTCACGAGGTAGCTGGACACAGTAGAGCTCAGTCGGACTGCACCCTCGTCTTTGGGCCTGGGGCGTAGACTGGAGGCTGGTAGTGTGAATGGATGGGGCCCGGGGTTTACCAACCTGGTCTGGTACTCTGGTCTTCCTCCCCTACAGCAGGGCGGTCAGCAGTACTCCCCAACACGTTCCCCACTTCCGCCAGTTGCTCCTTAAACCCTCCCACACCTAGTGACTGAATTGTAAATAAATACCCTGAGTTCCCCCCGCAAGCAGTACCCTCCCTCAATGACCCTAGAAACCTTACAATAAAAAGGGAAAGGTGGAATAGGAAGGGGTTAATTAGGTTAACGTTACCCACACCAAAAGGATGGTCAAACGGCTCATGGATAGACACACACACCAATCTCCCATCTACTTCTTTAATGTTACTTATTCTGGTTCACTACAATGATTTAATATAAGTGACCAATTGGACTGAAGTCCCACTGTAGTGCTGCTTGTAACTCCATATCTCATGAACACGTATATTATACACCCACACCTGGGTTACTGTCAGGGCTAATATACTTCAATGCGTTTGACTCATCGCCCACGTCTGGGTCTTCACTCTGTATAATACCTTCCAAGGCTTTAATTATACGGCAAGAGTAATACCTCTCTAGGCTTTATTTATAATACTCCAGGGCCCTCATTCATCAACGTGGACTTTGACCTTGACCTACTTCCACACGTAAGCACGGAATTTAGAACTAGCGCACGCACAGGGAAGTCGGCATTCATCACACGTGCGTAAGCAGGCTCTACGCACACCTGTCATGATGAATCCCACCTTGGCCCTGCGCCGCAGCTCGTGCACGCTTTCACGTATTTGCATACCAAAACCGCCCCGACCAACCAAATATGGTCAGGCCCTCCCCTTCAAATACCATGAGGGAATCCCTGTGCGTGGAATGTTGGAGGATGGCAAAGCGAACGAAAAAGAGAAACTACACAGACACCGAGGTGGAGGTCCTCGTAACGGAGGTGGATAAATAAAAGGCGGATTTGTAAACGGTGATGTCAGATATCAACGGCTCCCTAAGACCATTGCTGCAATTCTGCCTGGACAGCTCAAAATACTAATAAAGACCGTTCGTTGACCACTGTTTGGCGTTGGTTGTGTTGTGTGTCATTATAACCGTGCTGTACAATATGAATGCCTTTATTAGTTGTGTTCGATTGGCTATATGATTTTTAGAGGCATCTATTTTGTTGTCGGCTAATAAAGACCGCGCTGGAATATGACTGCCTTTTCCCGTGTTGTTTGATTAATACCCACGGATTAAAGTTCTCCTCAATTCTATTCCAAATCGCGATGGATCTCCCGTCAATTTTCTACCTGCTGCATGATTTCTAGAGGCATACTACTACAATCTATTTTGATGTCAGTATTGGGTAGCCTATATAAACAATATAATACGAGAGCATATACAAGAACAATGAATCTCACTGCATGTATGATGTATCCTGCCTTTCAATACATGAACTTGAATTCCATCATATAGTCTGTCCACTATCTGCATGGTGTCATTGCAATGCGTTTTCTATTCTTTCTTGTACAGTAAAAAGGGGGAAGAACACTATATTCATATGACTTATTCTGCTTACAGCTTCGAAATTCCACTTGTTTCGTTTAACGTAAAGCCTTTTAAATATAATCAAAACGTTCCCGTGTTTCGGCGGTCTGTGCGCAAAATAATAACGAGTTGAGCTTTATGATTTATGATGAATTGAAAATGGGGGACCCTGATGTAAACAGGACGAAAGTTGGTCTGCATCCCCAATTAACAATTGTATGTACTGAATGAATGAATGAATGAAAACTTTATTTAACAGATTGCAGAATGGGTACAATACAGTACGGCTCAATACATACAATTGTTAAGGGGATGCAGACCTGAGAAAGACGTTTGTCTTGTTTCCATCAGGGTCCCCCATTTTCAATTCATATAGACATTTATGACATACATAACATACATGACATTTATGGCATAGGGACATATAGGTATTTAGTACTGATACATTTGTGACATAGGCGGTATTCAAATATACAGTACTGTTACCCCTAGATCCTGACAGAGTATATACATATGATGGGGAGGGGACTGTACATTAGGAGGGGGTGGGTGGGTGGGAGGGGAATATACATACGGCGGGGAGGGAATATATACATGCGGTGGGGAGGAGACTGTCTATTAGGAGGTGGTGGGGGTTTTGGGCATTTACGGTGGCCAGTTTCGAATTGCAGCCTCCCGTAGGTGCTCTTTAAGGGCGGTTTTGAATGTGGGCAGGGATTCACATTCCTTTACAGCTTTGGGTAGGGCGTTCCACATTGTTGTGGCATAATTGCGAAACGTGTTTAGTCCCTTGTTTGAGCCGAATCTGGGTTTAACATGATTTGTTGAGCTTCCTCTGGTGTAGTGGTTGTGGTATTCACTGACCTTTGGGAAGTATTTTGACATGTACATGGGCACCCCGGTCGTATAGTGTATCTTGTAGACCAGGCCCATTGCAAGTTGCTGTACTCTGTCGTCTACTCTAAGCCATCCTAGGTTGGCAAAGTGGGCAGGGGTGAGGTGGGTTCTGGGGTTCAGGTCAAGTAGTAGTCTGACCAGTTTGTTTTGTGATGTTTGTAATTTTGTTTTAAGCGCCTTTGAGGTGCTTTGGTACCATGAGGTGCACGCATAGTCATAGTACCCTTGAATGAGTGCTCCTGCCAGAGTCCTCAGGGTATTCTTGTTTACCAGAGAGGAGATCCGGTACAAGAATCGAGTTCGTTGGTTGACTTTTTTTATTACATTGGATGCCATTTTGTCACAGGAAAGATTTGCCTCTAGGATGGAACCCAGGTAGGTAATTTCGTCTTTCCTTGTGACAATATTGTCACCCACTGTAACTGAGAAGCCGTCGGTCTTGCTGAGTTTGTTATTTGAACCGAAGAGAATGGACTCTGTTTTGCCCATGTGTAATGATAGTTTGTTATCAGCGAGCCATATGCAGATTTTGCCTAGTTCCGTGCTGAGGGTTTTTTCAACCTGCAATTTGTTCTTGTCAGAGACCAGCAGGGCTGAGTCGTCCGCAAACAGGAACAAGTTGCAGTCACAGGCTGACGACATGTCATTTGCATAAATTAGGAAGAGTAGCGGTCCTAGTATGCTTCCTTGTGGAACACCACAGCTCACTGTGAGGGGGGGGGATAGAGTACCGTTTACCTCTACCATCTGTTCTCTCCCCTCCAGGTAGGATTGCATCCAGCTCACTGATAGGCTATCAAAACCAATTGCTTTTAGCTTGTCCATTAGAATGGAGTGATTGACAGTGTCGAAGGCCTTTTGTAGGTCCAGCATGACCATGCCGCAGTATTTGCCAGCGTCCACCTCTTGTTTGATGTGGTCGTTCAAATAGAGGAGGCATGTGTCAGTGGAGTGGGACGTTCTGAAGCCAGATTGGAATTCGTAGATTAGGTTTTTTTCCGCCAGGTACTTTTCGACCTGTTCGTAGACTATTTTCTCCATGACTTTCGAGATGGAGGTAAGAATAGAAACAGGGCGGTAGTTGCCTGGGTCTAATTTGCTGCCCTTTTTGTGTAGAGGGGTCACTCTCGCAATTTTGAAGTCCTTGGGGACGTGCCCCTGTTTTATAGAGAGGTTTATTATGTGTGTGATGACTGGGGTGATGGCGGCTGCTGCGTCTCTGAGGAATTTGGAGGGGATGTTGTCATGGCCAGTGGCCTTGTTAGGTTGGAGGGCGCTCAATTTTTTGAGTACCTCATCGGTTGTTACCATTTCAAGTTTGAAGTCGTCTTTGTGGACCCCTAGGTTTTTGTAGTATGCTACTATGTGTTCTACCCCATAATGCCCTGAGTGGGAGGGTAGTTTGTTTACCAGTGTTGTGGCTATGTTTGTGAAGAAGATGTTTAAGTAATTGGCTACATCCAGCTTGTCTGTGATGAGCGTGTTGTCCGTCTTTATGTTTATGTTTGAGAATCT
The DNA here is from genome assembly GCF_963971535.1 of Notolepis coatsorum. Lineage (NCBI taxonomy): Eukaryota > Metazoa > Chordata > Actinopteri > Aulopiformes > Paralepididae > Notolepis > Notolepis coatsorum. Next base: position 48,159,110 of record NC_140181.1, on the reverse strand, counting down.
GGTTTTAAGTTTTTTACTGCAGCCTAGTTGATTATTGAGTAATTTCCAAAGTTCGCGGGGTTTGTTTTTGTTTTCCTCAGTTTTGTCGTTGATGAAATTTCTTTTTGCGGTTCTGATCATGGTGTTTACGTCATTTCTTAGTCTGTTTCTTTGGATTTTTTGTTCAACCACGTGGGCTTGGAGTTCACTGTTTGAGCTTTTGGAAAGCTTTGTCTGACTTTTATGAAGTTCAGAGCATTTTTTGTCTCTGGTTTTCATAGCGGCCAGTATTTCAGTGTGCATCCATGCCTCAGCGCGATTTTTAACCCTGGTGGTTCTTATCGGTGCCATGTTGTTGAGTATTGCTGTGAATTTGGTTTTGAATCCAAGCCATGTTTCTTCAACCTGTGTACCACTGAGCTCATCTGACCAGTCCAAGCTCCCCAGTTCTAGGTTAAAGGCCTCTCTAGAGTAAGTTTTGAGGTCTCTAGATGTGACTGTTTTGTGACAGCCGGCCTTCTGTTTTAGCTTTTTGCGGGTACAGAAAGCTGTACTGTACACTGTACACTGGGTACACTGTACCCATTCTGCAATCTGTTAATAAACTTTTCAATCAATCAATCAATCAAGCTACGCGGAGCGCAGTCAGTCAGTAGCCTACACCCCGTATATTCCGATAACGCTATATAAACCATGAATGAATGAATGAATGAGAACTTTATTAACAGATTGCAGAATGGGTACAGTACAGTACAGCTCAATACATACAATTGTTAAGGGGATGCAGACCAGAGAAAGACTTTCGTCTTGTTTACATCAGGGTCCCCCATTTTCAATTCATCGTAACATATATGACATGCTGCATTCATTCTGAGAGAAAGATCTATTATTCCAAATGCTATTTATAGGGTTTTGACCATAATTACACTACTGTTGCTATTTTACAATGAACTATAATGAACTACGGTTCATAGAACATCCAGTGTTATTATGCACAGAAGCTCATTTCCTTGTTGTAATAATATATTCTACCACTGGGCGCGAGGTACGCCAGGTCCGAAATGTGCGTAGATGTAAGCACGAAGTCAAGTTCAAGTTGAAGTTGATGAATCCCACTCTTTGCTTAGAAATGATCGTACGCACGGGTTACGCACAGATCTGTGCGTAGAACACGTTGATGCATGAGGGCCCAGGTCTGTAACTTCACCAAAGTGAAAGGGTTAACTAGATGGGAAAAATATTATTAAACATCAACACGGTATCACACTCAAAGGAAATAAAAAGAAAGCAAAAGGGTGGGCCCACAAAATACCAATAAAAGTCCTATCTTAATGCCGGCATATATTGTTTGGGGTTCCCCTATTGAACGGTAGTAGCAACGTTAACTTCGCCCGCAGGCTGCACCACACTGTATACTGTATAATAGCTCGGGAGCATCAATACCCATTTGTACTCATCCGAAATGGCCGCCTCGCCGCGCCACTGTTGTCCGGAAAGCAAGATGGCGTCGAACGCTCTCGGTGAGGATACTAGCAGGCGGAGCTGGGGCAGAGAGGCAACAGTAAACTAACTTGATCGTTAATATAACTGTTGTTTGGCCATCGTTTTGCCTTAATAGCCTATATTCTCAAATGGCATTTAATGGCTATCCGCTGTGGGCTATCTCCTCGCTGACGGACAAGTATACCTTTATATCATATCATATTCCTATGTCTCCAAGGAATCGTGGGGCTCTGGGGAATAAAGGTTGGGAACCCCTGCTATAGCCTATCCTAGGCTATTTTATTTACAGTAGTCTATTTATGATTTGTTTCCATAGCCGGTCTCAGTTATGCTGTGGCTGAGATGGGTCGGGATTAATGAATCTGATAGGAGACTGCTTCTCGGCTATACAAATTAAAGCCACGATTGAAAATAATGTACTTCCTTCTTGACAATAGCATATACTATAACAATAATACGAGAGTACAATATCAATGAATCTCACTGCCATGTAGCCTACGCCATGTATAGCCTGCCTATGGGATCAATAAAAACGCGAACTTGAATTCCATCATATTTATATGTTGTGTCTGTACACTATGTTTGTTACTTTGTTATTTTTCCCCCGTATGTAAAGCGACCTTGGGTCTCTTGAAAGGTGCTATATAAAATGAAGCTATTATTATTATTATTATCACGTCTGTGCGGGAGCTCACAAATAGACTGTTTCAACAGAGGTCATCTATTCTAACCAACAAATTGAAGTAGAAAGCATTTCGTTGTGACCAATCTTATTTGGAAACATGACACACAAAATATTAGTATTTAGCTTTTTATTTTAAACAATATTTAATCGCGTTTGGAGGTGGGTGTTCTGCGTCTGCCCCCCCATGCCAAACAAGCAGGCCAACCTCTTGTTCGCGTGTGAGCCCGTTATAATTACACTACTGTCGCTATTTTACAATTAACTATAATGAATTACGGGTCATACAGAACACGCCAGCTTATTTCCGCGTTGTAGTATTCATATTCTACCGCTGGGCACCAGGGCCCTCATTCATCAACGTGTTCTACGCACAGATCTGTGCTTACCCTGTGCGTACGATCATTTCTAAGCAAAGAGTGGGATTCATCAATTTCGATTTGAACTTGACTCCGTGCTTACATCTACGCACAGGTCAGACCAGGCGTACCTGGCGCCCAGTGGTAGAATATATTATTACAACAAGGAAATGAGCTTCTGTGCATAATAACACTGGCATGTTCTGTACGAACCGTAGTTCATTATAGTTCATTGTAAAATAGCAACAGTAGTGTAATTATGGTCAAAACCCTATAAATAGCATTTGGAATAATAGATCTTTCTCTCAGAATGAATGCAGCATGGTTTATATAGCGTTATCGGAATATACGGGGTGTAGGCTACTGACTGACTGCGCTCCGCGTAGCTTGATTGATTGATTGATTGAAAAGTTTATTAACAGATTGCAGAATGGGTACAGTACAGTACAGCTCAGTACATACAATTGTTAATTGGGGATGCAGACCAACTTTCGTCGTGTTTACATCAGGGTCCCCCATTTTCAATTCATCATAAATCATAAAGCTCAACTCGTTATTATTTTGCGCAGACCACAGAAACACGGGAACGTTTTGATTATATTTAAAAGGCTTTACGTTAAACGAAACAAGTGGAATTTCGAAGCTGTAAGCAGAATACAAGTCATATGAATATAGTGTTCTTCCCCCTTTTTACTGTATAAGAAAGAATAGAAAACGCATTGCAATGACACCAGATAGTGGACAGACTATGTATATGATGGGATTCAAGTTCGCGTTTTTGTTGATCATAGGCATGCTGTCAGAGTATGATATCAGAACATTTGTCGTCACAGATCATGTCCTAATAGAACATAGGCTATGGCATGGATCGTGATATTGTGTGGACTGTTATTATTACTGTCTGTACCGGTACCACCCATTGTGACAACAGCCTTGTGAGTCCCGCACACAAACATGATGGAATTCAAGTTCATGTATTGAAAGGCAGGCTACATCATACATGCAGTGAGATTCATTGCTACCCAATACTGACATCAAAATAGATAGTAGTATGCCTCTAGAAATCATATGCAGCAGGTAGAAAATTGACGGGAGATCCATCGCGATTTGGAATCAAATTGAGGAGAACTTTAATACCTGGGTATTAATCAAACAACACGGGAAAAGGCAGTCATATTCCAGCGCGGTCTTTATTAGCCGACAACAAAATAGATGCCTCTAAAAATCATATAGCCAATCGAACACAACTAATAAAGGCATTCATATTACAGCACGGTTATAATGACACACAACCAACGCCAAACAGTGGTCAACGAACGGTCTTTATTAGTATTTTGAGCTGTCCAGGCAGAATTGCAGCAATGGTCTTAGGGAGCCGTTGATATCTGACATCACCGTTTACAAATCCGCCTTTTATTTATCCCATAATACGCGATAGTGTCTTCTTGGTTCGACAGCAGTGAATTCTCCGTGGAGTTTCTCAGAGTTCCGCTCGGGTCAGTCCATTATTTCACATCCCATGGGGGGTGTTTCCTCACTTTCATGACCATATATGGATAATCATGCACGAGCATTGACGGTAGAACAAAGTTCTACGGAGGAGCATAGAGCCTGCGTACGCACAGTGTGATGAATCCCGACTTCCCTGTGCGTACACTAGTTCTACATTCCGTGCTTACGTGTGGAAATAGGTCATGTTCTACGCACAAATTGATGAATGAGGGCCCAGGTACACATGCTCTGAGCTGTGTGTATATATACGCACAAAGTCAAGCACACGTTCAAATTGATATGTCCCACACTTTGCTTAGAAATGATCGTACGCACGGGTTACGCACATATCTGTGCGTACGCACCATTGATAAATGAGGGCCCTGGGCTTTATAAGGGCAGCCCACAACCAAGATGGCAGACTACTCCAGTGTGGAAATCTCCAACAGCCTATACTCCATCTACAACGTTGCATCCTCCAACTTCGTCCTCCATCTACCAATCTGCTCCTTCACGGTCTACTCATAGGGGATCCTCAACACACCATCACCCCCCAGTTAAGTGCCTCTTGTTAACTCACTTCTGTATGGTTGGATCTTAGGTCGCTTTCACACAGGGGCTGTTTGGTCCGGACTATCAGACCAGAAGTCGATAGTCCGGTTTTTCGGGTTTGTGTGAATGCGCAGTCGAACTCGGTCCGCGGACCAAACACGCGAACTCGGTCCTCCAAAAAACATAGGTCTCGGTTCGCCTTCATCGGACCAAACGCGGACCAAACGTAGTCACCTGATAAACTGTGCATCTTGGGTAGAAGGAACACCGCAGCTTATTATTATTATTATTAATACCGCGGCGCGCAGCACACTGCATCTATCTATCTATCTATATATCTAACTGTGCATCTTGGGTAGAAGGAAGAAGAAAAAAACACGGCTTATTATTATTACCGTGGCGCGCGGCATTACAAGCACACTGTGTAAACATGTCTCGTGGACAGACTTGGGTGATCCGCTGATCTGGAGTCAGACATGGCTTGCAGTCCACACACACAGACACACACACGCGCGCGCGCGCGCACACGGGCTCGCAGCCACACACACACATTTCCACTCTCTATCAATGCCACGCCTCTGCTACTATCACGCCTGCTCACGGCTACGCAGTTTGTGTATTTCCGCATTTCACTTCCTGAAGTGGAGGGATTTCCACTCTCCATTGTGTCCAATAGACGAGCGCCCTTTTCGACCGCGTGACATTGTTCATAAAGTTTGGTGCGCCTGACAAATTACTGTGTGAATGCAGACGAACCAAATGATTGTTGCAACTTCACTACCAGAACCGCACCGAGTCCACCAAAACTATATGTGAAAGCACCCTTAAACTGAGAACAACAAGCCACTGATAGAGTTTTCCTCCACTAGGTGAATGGACCCTGCGTGACTGACCAGACGTGGCTGGAACAAACATAGGATTCGACCGATTTCCACACGGAGAGTTTTCATTGATGCACCACTGTAAGAAAGCCCTTGTTAATAAGATTACTTGGATCTGTAATTGCCCTTTAATATGTTGTTGTTGACAGGAAAGGGTGATTGATTTATGCCAGTGTAATTGTTCAGTGTGATGTGCTCCAGCTAGTGTCGCATTCTGGTTTGCTGATAAGGTTACTGGCCCTTTAACTCTTTCTCTTTCACGCTGGGAACGGGATATGGCTATGTCTAGTCTTGGGGTTATCATAGATTCAGAACTGAACTTCAATTCTCATATTAACAAAGTGACAAAAACATCGTTCTTCCATCTCAGAAATATAGCAAAAGTACGACCATTTATTAATCGAAACGATGCTGAGAATCTAATTCATGAATTCATATGAAATAGTAGAATATTAGATAACAACAAATATAATATTAAAGGTGTTTGGAAGATATTAAATGGTATTATCAGGAATGGATCAAGACAAATAAACTATCCTCAGTATTTTATGGAAAAGGATCAAACTATTAGCAATATGGATGATGTGGTTAACAACTTTAATACATTTTTTGTAAATATTGGACCAGAATTAGCGGGAAAAATCCCATATCCAGTGACTCCTGAAGACATAAAAGACAATTACATTGAAAGAAATCCTAGTTCAATATTTCTGGAAGCGGTAGATGAAAATGAAATTATAGAAACTACTAATAAATGTAAAAACAAGACATCTACAGACAGTAATGAAATAGATATGAAAATAGTAAAAAATGTCATTAGTGGGATTTCAAAACCACTCACATTCATTCAAAACTGGTCGATTTCCGAATAAAATGAAAATAGCAAAAGTCATACCTCTGTTCAAGACTGGAGATAAACACCACTTCACAAATTATAGGCCTGTTTCTCTACTTCCTCAGTTTTCAAAAGTATTAGAAAAACTCTTCAACAACAGATTAGATAAATTCATTGATAAACATAATTTACTCACCGATAGCCAGTATGGATTCAGAACACACCGGTCAACATCACTAGCGTTAATAGAACTCATTGAAAAAATCACAAATTCCATAGATAAAAAAAAACATGTAGCTGGAGTATTCATTGACCTAAAAAAAGCATTTGATACTATTAATCATGATATATTAATCAGGAAATTGGAGAGATATGGGATCAGGGGGGTAGTATTGGACTGGGTGAGAAGCTATCTAAATAAAAGACAACAATTTGTGACAATGAGAGATTATAAATCTGAATGTTTGGACATTGCTTGTGGTGTCCCCCAGGGGTCAGTGTTGGGTCCAAAACTGTTCATCTTGTACATTAACGAGATATGTAAAGTATCCAATATATTTAAATGTATTTTATTTGCGGATGACACTAATCTTTTTTTTTCTGGTGAGAATGTCCAGCAGCTTTTAGAGGTCATCACATCTGAAATGAAGAAATTGAAGGAATGGTTTGATAGAAGCAAATTATCATTGAACTTGAGCAAAACTAAAATTATGTTGTTTGGAAACTGTAGATTGGATACTCAGGTACAAGTTAAAATAAATGATGTGATTATTGAAAGAGTTTATGAAAATAAATTCCTAGGTGTAATAATAGACCATAAAATCTGTTGGAAACCTCACATAAAACATGTCCAATCTAAACTCTCACGAAGCATTTCAGTCATGAGTAAAGTAAAGCACATCCTGGATAGAAAATCACTCTACATTCTCTACTGTTCACTAGTTTTACCATATTTAAATTACTGTGCTGAAGTCTGGGGAAACAATTATAAGTCTACACTACAACCACTTTTTATACTCCAAAAAAGGGCCATAAGGATAGTTCACATTGCAGGTTATCATTGAAGTTAAATGATCTTGTGGAATTTAAAACGGCACAATTAATGTATGAAGCAAAAAGTCATGCACTTCCAAGAAACATTCAAGAATTGTTCTTTGATAGGGAGGGGGGTTATAATTTGAGGGGAGAACACAATTTAAAGGTGCTAAACGTACGCACTACCATGAGAAAACACTGCATCTCAATATGTGGAGTGAAACTGTGGAACAGTCTAAATGTGGTGCTAAAGCAATGTCCAAACATGAGACAATTCAAACTGATGTATAAGGAAATTATGTTCACAAGGTACAGGGATGAGGAAGGGACTTGATAGTCACGGGTGTTTACATTTTTATTTTGTTTTCTATTTTATTTTATTTTATACATATATAGTTTTTGTTTTTTGTTTTGCATATATATATTTTTTTTTTCTTTTCTTTTTTTTTTTCTTTTTTTTATATTTTTTTTATTATTGCAAAACAAAAAATTATTAAAAGTCAGTACTCAACACACAATGCATAATGAAACTTTCAGTAAAGGTGGTTATAATATATGCAAGTACAGAAACAGGATAAAACAAAAATAGTCTATAATAACATTTTAGCCGTATACAGTGTATATCCAGCGAAATTACAATTATATAAATGTTAGTATATAATATACCCCTAATACCTATTTTCGAAAACCCTACACACATATGCTCCAGCTCAAACCCCCCCCTCCCAGACCCCCTCTTGGATAGTACCTCCATTATCCCTCACTCCTAACCAGACACCACCATTATAAGCTAGCTTTTATTCTCTCCACCACTTCTAACCACATTGACATTTTGGATTCATTGAGCCCCAGAATTCTTGCTGTAGATATTTCTTGATATATCACATCAAGATATGTAAGAAACCACACTTTTCGGCACATTTTTTCCGGTTGAAACCAACGTGATGCGATCAGTTTTTTAGCTACTGTGATACCCGATAAAACCAATCTTTTTAGTTGTGGATTCACTGCAAACTCAAAAACATCATTCAATAGTAATACCGCGGGGTGTACAGGTATATTCCAAAATACGAGTGTTGATAATTGTTGGGATACATCTTTCCAGAATGCCTTAACTGGTGGGCAGTCCCAATACATGTGCATAAATGTTCCTTCGTCCCCATTTGTACATTGGGAGCATTTGGAGTCTTGTATAAGCCCCATTTTGCACAGCCTTATAGGAGTCAAGTATGTCCTGTGAATATAGTTCAGATTGATTTGTTGATGATCCGGGTTCCTTGATGTAAGTCGGACATTTGCCCAGGCTCCTTGCCAATCAAAGTCATATTCCAGGTCTGGTATATCCCTCCTCCAGACAGTGTCTATTTGAAGGGTTTCATACGAGGACGTTAGTAATTGATAATAAAAACTTGATACAAAACCTCCCAATGTATCTCTTTCATAGAAAAATTTGTGGTATCTGTGGTGTTCAATTGGTACTAGTAATGGAACACCGTGAGATCTCATACAAAGTCGTAACTGTATGTAAAAAAGCCATGTGGACTCGGTGAGGTTAAACTTTATACATATTTCGACATAACTACAGAGGCCCTTGTTATTAAAAATATCCCCTAATGTGTGTATGCCTTTCTCTTCCCATATAGGGAATCTTATAGGTCGCTTTCCCATTAAGAGTGCATTGTTATTGAATATGGGAGTGTGATTATGCCATTCTTGAGGTTTAGGATATTTCTTTTGTGTTTCCCGCCATGTTCTGATTGCATGGGTAATTATTGGGCCAAATTCTCGCTCACAATGCTTGATTGAAAGTTTAGTGTGTGCTATGTCTTCCAGTCTCTGTGGGGCTACCATGTTTCCTTCTAATTCTCTCCAAGATACCAAAGCCTGGGGATCAGACCATATCTTCACTGGTCTTAAAGTGAAGGCCTTAAAATATTGTAAAAAATCTGGGACTGCCATGCCACCGTCTGCTTTATTTCTCTGTGCGGTGGATCTTTTTATGCGAGGTGGTTTGTTATTCCAAATAAATTTGTATGTGGAGGTTTGTAATCTTTTCCAGTAGCCCTCTGGAGGAGGTAACGGAAGCATTGAGCTGAAGAAATTGATTCTTGGTAATACATCCATCTTAACTATTGATACCCTTGCCTGTACTGAGTTTTTAAGTTTTGCCCACCTGTCCAGGTCGTCTTTGATTTTGTTCTGTATTTTTGTGTAATTGTGCTTCACCGTTTGTCTTATGGTGGGAAATATTTCCACACCCAAGCATCTGAAATGTTTGACCATAGGTATCGCATTTTCTTTTCTTTTTTATGTTTAAAATAGTACACTCATTTGAGTAGTGGAAAAGGGGTAGGATTAAATAAGTGTATACTTCTTCCTACTCCTTTTCGAACATGCAGATTGAGTTGTTTTTCTTTTTTTGTTATTGTTTGTTGTATTCATTGCATGTTCGAAATAAAGACTTAAAAAAAAAATATATATATATATCTAGCCGGTTAGACTACTGTAATGCACTTTTCACGGGTCTCCCTAAGAAAACCACAGGCTTCAGCTAATCCAAAACTCTGCAGCCCGACTGCTAACTAGAACCAAAAGGAGAGAGCACATTAGTCCAGTCTTAGCTGCTTTACACTGGCTTCCTGTAACATTTAGAATTTACTTTAAGGTCCTTCTCCTTACATACAAAGCTCTAAATGGACAGGGACCTAGCTACATCACCAACACTAAATTACAGGCCGGCAAGAACACTGCGGCCATCAACTGCTGGACTACTAGAGGCTCCCAGAAACAGTCAAAAAAGGATCGGTAATGCAGCCTTTATCAACTAAGCCCCAAAACTATGGAATAAACTACCCCAAAACATCAGGGAAGCCAACTCACTAGACATCTTCAAAAGACAGCTTAAAACCTATTTCTTTGCTCAGGCATTTAAATGACAATTCCTATCAAATTCATGTGTCGGTTCTATGCAAATCTTATCTCACTACCTCCTCCCTCCTCTCTGCCGAGACAAGTCACATCTCCACTCCCTAGACCGTCGTTCAGAAAGCTCTCTCTGCTGCCTGATGCACCCCCCCCCCCCACTCTCAAGTCTGCTGGAGCCTATGGAACTCACAAGGTCACGTCGGGGAGTCGAGAGATAAGAACAGAAGACATAGCGTTCCTTCTACGCAACACCACCTACAACAACCAGGCTTGGCTTGTTGCACTCACCCCCACCCCCCCACCCCCGGCTCCTCCAGTCGCAGTCCCATCCCCCACCCCCCCTTCCTCTGCGTTGGCGCTGCTGATAACAAATGCGCATGTTGATGAATTTATGACTGTGTGCCATTATTACTATCAAATGTAATAATTGTGAAAGCCCGCTTGAATATTGAATATATGTCTGTTCCATTTTATAATTCTTAGACTATTTTTAAACCGAATCATTTTAAACTATTTTTGTCATTTGTATTATTGAATGAAACTGTAAATAGAGAACCTATTGGGATGCTAGATCCTAATGTGAAACACTGTGATTTACCTTACCTTGTTCATGCTAGCTTATGCTAAGTTATGCCTGTATTTTTACTGTTGTGAAGCACTTTGAACTGCAACTTCTGTATGAAAAGTGCTATACAAAGAAAGTTATTATTATTATTATTATTATTATTATTATTATTATTATTATTATTATTGTTATTATTATTATTATTATTATTATTATTATTATTATTATTATTATTATTATTATTATTATTATTATTATTATTATTATTATTATTATTATTATTATTATTATTATTATTATTATGTGCTGCCACGCATTAAACCAATGTGGTCAGTCACCTTGTTTGCAGGGCTATAACTATATTCTATATTATAGCTATGGATGCAATACTATGGCCCATTTGACATCGGGTATCTATCGTTCAAGATGTGAAAAAGAAAAAAGATTTCCATCCATACATTCCCGTTTTATACCGTGGTGAATATAAGTATGGTTTTAGAGCGGTTTAGGGTAATTCCTGGGAGGCTAGTAATAGCTCGATACATGTATTATATTAAATCCATTGGCATTTCGTCCCTACACACGCTACACTTAAAAATTCAAATGCATATGATCGGTATTATGAATGCATGTAAGGGGGGGGGGGGTTGTTTCTGATTAATTGATTGTCAAACGGCATTCGTTAGTACAACCCCATACGCTGATCAGGGCGATGGCTATGAAAACAAGGCACAATCAAGCTGAAATGGACGTTAAATTGCTCTTACCTGTGGCCGGTGGGATTCCAAAAAGAATATTCCAATTATTTGATTGCCATCTGGTAGATCCATCATCCCACCGTAGTCCATTTGGCTCACGACATAACCCACCACAGCATAATGAATCGGGGGTCCCGAAAACTATTCAATGCGATCAGGTGAAGCCCTTGATCCAGGTTACTAGAAAAGTCCGCCCGGAGGGATTTCATCGACGCACAGCCCCATACACAGAGTGCAAAGTCAAAGGAAGTGCAACATCGGCCGCATACCACCAGGCGGCGGTATTGGACTTTTGCGATCTCAGACTCATTCCCTATGGTAACACATGCTGCCTGGATGGATAACAAATGGAAATAGCAAATAAAAGAAATAACGATCAAATAACATATACGTGGTTGGCGTTCAACGGTTGGCGGAAAAACACGTACGTAGGGAACACAACGTTTTGGGAAATAGCCTTCTTATTTAGAGAACATTGATACCAATTTCATCTGTGTCAACTTTAGAGTTGTCAGAGTATTTCTTCACTTTTGACAGAACTAAGGCTAGCTGCTCCCTACTGCTTCTACTAATTGTGCTAAGCTAAGCTAGCATGCACCTGGAGCTCTCTCTCAAGGCTACTGGACAAACAAAAAGAGACTGATATCAATCTTCTCATCCGACTCTGGGGGAGATGGCAAATAAGATGTCCCAAAAAGTTGTTAAACTCAAACTGATTGATTCTAGCTAGGTCCATTTACAAACAAAAATGAAAATTCTTGCTTAAAGGAACATGCCAACATTATGTGAAATGCCAAGAAGTTAGATACCAATCTCCTCTCTGTGCGTTCAGTAGAAAGCTATCCGTATGCAAACTAGCCTAGCTTAGCACAAATTAATGGAAGCAGATATGGTTTGATTGATTGAAAATTTGATTAACCCTTTCTCCGCCGATGACGTGTTAAGACGTCATTCTCCGCCATGCGTAATCTGCCAATGACGTCTTACAGCGTCTTTGAGATCAATATTTCATATTTTCGTCATGGTATTCACATTTCACCCACGGAGTCTTTGCTGGTGTTGTAGGACTCTGCTCAACGCTCCAACGCTTCAATACCGCCACCTGGTGGCCGATCGGCGACTCGCGGGACTCTATCCAGACACCGTGCATATCGATCCGTTGCCATAACTCAATAAACAACATGATTGGACGTGTATTAGTATTATACAAACCGGAACTGGATCACCTAGATCAACATCCCATAATAGCGATCTTTTTGCTCCACGCTCATCACCCAACGGTAAGAGGAGACTGGGGTGAGTTTCAGCATTTTTCTTTACCATTTTCGATACAAACTGCTCTGATCTATATATCACCCATACTACATAAATCATTTAACGTCGGTCATTGAATTATAAACGACCCCCCCCCTCCGGTCAACCGCAGATGATCAGTCAACACGTCTAGGAGCGTGTACAGTTGAAATTTTTAATATAGCATGGATCGGTATCAAACTGCATTTGATGATCTAATATATGCATTTATGGCTATATCTCACGTTCTATGAAATACTGCAGAAAACGATAAAAACATATTTATACTATTATAATTGTATTATTGTATGAATGTGTGAATGAAAAAGTAAAATGTTCCTACATCCTGAACGATAGATAATTGATGTTGAATGGGCCATAGTAATGTCAATTTAGCAATACAATTTAAAAAGTTATAGCCCTGCAAAGAAGGTGAACATCTCCATAGACAAATAGAGCTGGCAGAGAGGCAAGGATGGATATAAGCTCCGGCAAATAATGGGTGAACAGATTGCAGAATGGGTACAATACAGTACAGCTCAATACACACAATTGTTAAGGGGATGCAGACCAGAGAAAGACTTTAGTCTTGTTTACATCAGGGTCCCCCATTTTCAATTCATCATATCTGGGAGAGGTGTTTTTGGCCAACAGTTACAGTAGGCTAGCTGGTCCATATCCACTTCTATTCATTTGTACTTTCTACTGAAGAGCATAAGCACATTTCCCATAATGTTGGCTTGCTCCTTTCCTTTTCTGCCGCTGCTGTGTCTGTCTGTGTCGTGGTATGTCACATACAGTAAGCCTGGGTAAACATGCTCACCTCATTCACTCCAAAATAAATAAAGTTTTGAAAAAAAAGAAAAGTTTGACATGATAACATTCAGCCCTTACAGGGCTTCAAACGACAAGGCTTCAAAACAGTGGCGTCATTAGCCCTGGACTATTGTTTACTTTTTTTTTTTATGGCAGCATCCCCATTGTCTGTGCTGAATGTTTGTTAGTGTTTGGTATTTTTCTTTGGTTTTTAGTACTTTTAAACATCGATTTTTAGCAAGTAGTAGTTTTCATTTGATCCTATATCATTTTTTCATTCACCGATTTGTGGACTTTTTTTTAGTGTCTTGAAAGGCGCATTATAAATAAAATGCATTATTATTATTATTATCATCCAGGAGGGAAAAGACACTTTGGATAGTAGGGACTGCATCTCTGCCTGTCCTGGCCAGGAAACACTTTGCAACTGTGATCTCCTCTGGCAGTAGTTGGATATTGTAATGTGTGGCGAGGGGTTGCAGCAATTCCACTGAGAGAAACTGGTCTGAGGCTGGATAACATGCCTGTATGCCTCTCATACGTTGTTCTCCAACTCATGAGAACCTGTTCTCAAGCTCTTGCAGCATTCTGTCGAGGACTGGATAGAACAGTCTCTGTCTCAGCTGATCTCCATGAGGTCTGAGCTTGTGCCACAAGATGACTCAACTACATACTCGTCCATCCTTTTCTGCTTCCTCCTTTGGCTGGTAGTATGTTCCTCAATCCCAAGGCCATTACATAAATCAAATCAAATTTATTTATAGGGCCCGACAACACACGTTAATGTCCCCATGGGCCGTACAGGTCTTCTTTAAACAAGTCAAGAAGACAACATAACAATAAGTCAAGAACAGAACAAGAACACCATAGGGTCCAAACATTTTTTAGATGAATGCAAATAAATGAAAGAATGCAAGCACTCCCAGACATACCCCACGCGAAGGTAAGGAAAAACTCACTAAAACCTAACAATAGGGAAAAAAAGCTCCACAGGCAATGTGGAGGAGAGAAACCTTAGAAGGGCCGTTCAAGGGGGGATCTCCCTTCTTAGATGTCGGTGATAGTAGTGTTGCAGACGGACAGTTGGTAAGCATGCACTCATGTGTGTGGTGAAACACAGATGAGTGCATGCAATAGCAACTGTACATTTTGAAAAATTAAAGATAGAGCTAATAGCGATAGCAACTGAACATTTTGAAAGATTAAAGATAGAGTTGATAGCGGATCTATTTGAGGCACAGGGGCGGCGCAAGAGGGTCACGTCCTCCCCGTCTTAGTCACGGGACATTCAACACTCCGGTCGTTGCTCAGGGACAGCCGGAGACAGGGGGAAGGGGGGTGGCGCAGAGAGGGTCGCGAACTCCCCGACATCATCGCGGGACATCCGGCACTCCGGTCACCACTACGAGACCTCCGAAGACAGGGGGGCACGCAGAGGGGGTCGCAATCTCCCGGCCTTCGTCACGGGACGTCCAACACTCCGGTCAACACTCCAGGACAGCAAGTCATAGGAAGACAGGGAGACGGGACAGGCGTTACATATGGCCTTTGTCCTGTCATACATGTCCACTGCCATCTCTGAGGTGCGATAACCTTTGAGTGTGTCCTGCACTGTGCTTTTAAATAGTACAGATAGGTATTGAAGATGTGCACTTTAACGCAGCAGCACCTGGAGCCATCCATACCCATGTCCAGTGTCCACTGACAAAGACATGCTCATGATACTGTGATAAACTATAATAAGCTTTAATCGAACCCTGGTTCATTTCCTCGGATAGTCCGGTTGGTTTGGGGTGGTGTGAAAGCTCATTCACTCTTGCAAGTGAACCCTGCTGCGGTTCATTTGAGATGTGAATGCAAAGCGGACCAAAGGCAGGAAAAGACCCCAAAATCGAATATTCTTTTTATGAGAAGACTGAAACATTATGTATATAATTTTTTCGATTGCTTAAGCACGATTTTGAAAACAGGGCCCGGTGTTTCAAAACACTACACACAATTAGCACAACCACACACACAATTATCAGAACACCTCAGATCCTTTGCTAAATTAAACACAAACTAAACACTAATTTATAAAAACTACATTGTTACCATATGAAACACGTTTCATATGACTTAATTCTGTTTGAACCAGTTACACACTGCTGTGCTTAACCTAAAACACATTTAGCAATTCTACTTCTCAGTGATTAGAGTACTGTAAGTGAAGTACACAGAGAATGTGCAAATATACAATAAATTCACCAAACACTACACAAGACCAATGCTGTAGATGAAAATATAATTTATTTATCTCCATATACCCAAATCAATGATGCAGACTGATGAAAAAAAATATTCTCTCTATATACCCAAATCAATAATGCAGACTGATGAAAATATACATTTTCTCTCCATATAACCAAATCAGTCAACATTTCAACATGGAGAATCACAACAAAACATGTCCCAGTTTTCATGCTACTACAGTGTGCATAACACAGTAAGCTCAGCAAATATCAGACAAACATAAAATACTGTATCCAGTACAGGTTAAAATTACAATAAAACAAAAACAAAAATAGAAAAAAAATTAAATAGAGTACAGAAAATACTAGACATTATCTCTTTGCCTAGCTGGATCTGGCAAGATTTTTTTTTGTTTTGATTCTCCATGTTGACATGTTGACTGATTTGGGTATATGGAGAGAAAATTTATATTTTCATCAGTCTGCATCATTGGTTGTCTTGTGTAGTGTTTGGTGAATGTATTGTATATTTTCACATTCTCTGTGTACAGTACTTCACTCTCCTTCCATTTTGGTTGAAGACAGGTGAACTCACCTGCTGCATTTTTATAGTGCTTAAACCTGATTGGTGTATCTACAATTAAGCAATGGTGTGTTTGTGCATCTGATTGCTGTTTAACCAATTGGCTCATATGTGTGGTAATTTGACATTCTATGTGTAATGTAATGCAAGTGTGTTTAGTGTTTTGCAAATCACTGTGTGTATTGTTTTGCAAAAAGTGTGAGGCTGACTTTGTGCTTATAGGGGTGCAAATCTGGGCCTATGTTTTGCTCCTTGAGTGTAAGGTTTTGATAATTGTGTAATACTTTTGATTTGAGTGTTTATGCAATCAAAGAAAACTGTAAAGACTAGAGATGAACTGTTTATTTCTTTTGTACATAGGCTGTGCATAATGTTTGTTTGTTTATTTGCTTATGTGTATGATTCTTAACTGTGTTTTTATTTAGTTATTGATGTGTATGTGTGTATATATATATATATATATATATATATATATATATATATATATATATATATATATATATATATATATATATGTATGTATGTATGTATGTATGTATGTATGTATGTATGTATGTATGTATGTATGTGTATTTGTACTCTTGTTGGGGCCTCTTGGACCATATCAATGTTTTATCTGGCTAAATAAAGGTTAAATAAATAAATAAGAAACTGATGATTTGGTCCTGTTAACTTTGAATTGTCTATGGGGACTGCCCAGATCCCTCTCATGGACCTGGACCTCACTTTAAAAAACTCTAATCTAGTTATTCAGTATTCGTCTCTATTTACAAAAAAATTGCGTATTTCTGTGTGTAATTTTTTTTTAAATAAAATAAAATAAAATAAGAGGGGGGGGGGGGCCTCCACCCCCCCGGGCTGAAGCCCCCAATGTTTTCTAACCCTAAAAACGCCCCTGCTTCAAAAGATAAAACCTTGAAACGATGATCTAGGGTTGTAAGTGTCAGTGTTGCCATTAGCTATGGCTGTTTCTGGGATGTTGCTGGATGATACAGCAGAAACAGAATCACTCTCCACACCTGATTTACCCCGTCTCCCGGCGTGTCAGTTGTTTGAAGTTAACAATGCTTCGGGGAGGCACAGGTAGAGGCAGTCTTCCAGCCATGACTATATCCAAGGCTACAGCTGGATTATTACCACTCTGCACAATGCCAGCATGTCCTTAGAACTCACTGGACACACAGCCATGTTGTGGTCATTATCAGAGGCCTCCTGAGGATGAAGAAATTATTGTAAAAACACAAAGTCAATATCTATTACATCATGTATTCTACCCACCCTTTGAATGTTTTGTTGGGCCTTTCTCGCAGCGTCTGCCTGGTGGTGTCATCGCGGGGTAAGCAAATTTGTTTGCCCTGCGGCGGCATCGTCAGGTGGCTGCCGTGGAGTAGGCCTATTATGATGGAGAGTGAGAGACATATCCTCTTATAATGTTGTTGTTGTATGTTTTTGTATGTCTTTTATATATTTTTTTGTTGTGTGTTGTGTTCTGATTCTGTATTACATTGCACAAAATGTGGGACCCTCTCGAAAGAGAGATACTGTATCTCAAGTGGTTTTCCCAATAAAGAATTTCAATAACGCGAGAGAAATAGGACACACTGTTGAACGGTGTCGTATGGGTTGTGTAATTCAACCTTCAACCTAAAGCCTCCGGGTGTCGTTCACACCAGGTCAGAGAAACACTTGCTGCTCTGTGTTTAGTGCCGGCTTTCGACGTGACACCAGAAAGGCAGAGAGTGCACGCACCATCACACACATGCTGTAACCCAGTGCTTCTCAAAGTGGGGTCCGGGGACCCCCAGGGGTCCTTGAGGTTCCAGGGGATCTCCAGAAAAATGGGGAACATTTTAATTTCACTATCATTTCATTGACTAGAAGTTAGCCCACAGAGATAATGTATAAGAATGACTATTCTGATCATAGGTTTCACATTATTCACTACCTACAGTATAGACCGTTATGGAATAACAAAATCTTCACAGATGGGGGACCCTGAGACTTCATACCAGATGGTGTTTTTTTCTGGGACTTCATACCAGATGGGGGTCAGTGATGTGTATCAATCTGGGGGTCCGTGACACCATTAAGGTTGAAGACCACTGCTGTAACCTACATGCACACAATCCTGAGGTTCCTAACCTCAAGGATCTGTGGCCTCCTGGCAGTAATATGGAATACTTTCACAGTTAAAGAGGAAAGCTACTCCGTCACTTGGGCATTAATTCAGGGTGTGTTGTTGTTGTACTGTGCCCAGTCTGCCCAGTGACCTGGAAATCGTAGACAA